>NC_084488.1:104111093-104422968 GCF_030035675.1 Rhineura floridana
GGAATTGGAGAGATATTACGCAGAAGTACAGGAAGAAATTGATCACACACCAAAACAAGATGCGGGACTGGAATGCAAAAGTAGGGGACAGAGAAGAACTAGGAATTGTGGGGAAATGTGCCTTAGGAGACATAAATGAAGCAAGAGAAAGACTTATTGAATTCTGTGAAGCCAATAATTTGTTTCTTGCCAACACATTTTTTGAGCAACCGAAAAGACGACTGTACACATGGACATCACCAAATGGTCACTATAGAAATCAAATTGATTATATAATTGGTAACAGAAGATGGAGAAGTTCCATACTTTCTGTGAAAATAAGATCAGGAGCAGAGTGCGGTACAGATCATGAACTGGTCCTATTGAAAATCAGAGTAAAGAAGAACAAAGCAATCATAATGCCAAAATACAATTTAAATAACATCCCAGAAGAATATAAAGATCAAATAAGGAACAGATATGAGGCTTTAAACTTAGTTGACAGAGAACCAGAAGAACTATGGAGTGAAGTCAGAGACATTATCAGGGAAGAATGCAAAAAGACAATACCTCTAGTTAAAAAGAAATACCTCAATGGATGACTGAAGAGACTCTTAAAATGGTTAAAGAGAGAAGGAAAGCAAAAGCAAAAGGAGATAGAAATACAGTCAGAACCCTAAATGCAACAATACAGTGACTAGTATGTAGAGACAAAGAGAACTATGCAAATGCAAAGATGTATCACTGAACACTAAAGTCAGGATCATTCAGACCTTGGTATTCCCGATTTCTATGTATGGATGTGAAAGTTGGACAGTGAAAAAAGTGGATAAGAGAAATGTGGTATTGGAGGAGAGCTTTGTGGATACCATGGACTGCGAAAAAGACCAATAATTGGGTGTTAGAACAAATTAAACCAGAACTATCATTAGAAGTTAAAATGATGAAATTGAGGTTATTGTACTTTGGACACATCATGAGCAGACATGATTAATTAGAAAAGACAATAATGCTGGGAAAAACAGAAGGGAGTAGAAAAAGAGGAAGGCCAAACAAGAGATGGATTGATTCCATCAAGGAAGCCAGAGACCTGAACTTACAAGATCTGAACAGGGTGGTTCACGACAGATGCTATTGGAGGTCGCTGATTCATAGGGTTGCCATAAGTCATAGTCGGCCTGAAGGCACATAACAACAACAACAACAACAACAACTGCAGGACAGCAGCAAATAATTAAGAACAGGTTTGCCCATGCAGTTAGCATATTGTAGTCTGTGAGGATTTCACATTGGTGCTCTTTCCCCATGCATACAAGTGTACATGCTAAATGCCAATTCCAGCAATATATTTTTCAAACCTTGTAATCAAAAGGAGTTGCATGAGGTGAGTTGGTAGGGTGAAGCCTCCACCATGATTTCAATGGAATATGTTCCTGACCTACTCCTTCTGAAGTGGAGGGCTTACCAGATGCTGAAGTCAGCACTGAAGGCCTGCCGAAAGGAGGAAAGGACTAAGGGCAGTGATACCATCAGTGATGTGAATTTTGAGGAAGAGTTTAAAGCTAAAGTAGCCTGGGACAGAGCATTTTCCAGTAGCATGTTATGAAGAAAAGTTGTACTGCAGCAACGATTTTTGGGCAGTGCTTGCAAGAATCCATCAAATGTCCTTCCCCTAGATGAGAGCCAGAGGTCATGACCGTAAATGGCCAATCTCTTGATGCACCCTTTGCACTTTTTAAAGGAGAGCCACTATGTTATGAGGAGAAGGTATGGCCATGCAGGGAATACAAAAGTAGTCTGGGGGGAAAAAAGAATGCAAAGCAAAGCAAAATGAGATAAAAAAGCGGGGGAGGCAGAAAAGAAAGTCTGTCCCTTTGGGTACAGACCCTCCTGCCAAAATCTCTACAGTTTAGCTCAAGACTGTTCCAAATGTGCACTGTGTAGCATGTGCAAAGTTTCCATATTATTTGCCTGTCTAGAAAGCACAAACAAGAATTCAGGATGCAATCCTAAGGACATTTTCTTGAAGTAGGTTTCATTGATTTTTTAAAAGCTGCGCTTAACCAGAACATTATCCTTTCCAAGAGGATTGAGAAATTTAAGGCAGTTTTAGGATGGCTAACTATTTTTGAAGGTGTTATTACAGACATTCTTCATTTTAAAGAAAATACTTCCTTAAGTAAGGAATGATGCTGGAGCAGCAGAAGTGACAGCTATCCCAAGGAAGAATCTGTGCATCCCAAACTCCCAAGAGCTCAGACCACAATAGACACCTCTGCCAAGACCCAAGGAAACTAGTCCATCAATTTATCCTTGCCCATTGCTCACATATGCAGTCCCTGCATGTCTGAAGTAGATAAATCTCCGTATATTCCACAAGGCTACTAACTGGCATTGCTCGAAAGCATTCATTGCCCACTATGAAATTCTGATCCCTCTCATGAATCAGTGAGTTCAACTTTCATTATGTCTAAAGAGAAGAACCCTATTGCTAGGGATTTTGTGGAGAGTAGGTCTAAGGGAACAGGAAAACATTGCAGAACAATGGTACCCCCCATTGAAATCTTTGCTCCTCCACCCCCCAGTGGTTCTTAAGCTTTTCCACTGCCAGCACCCCTTGGGTTTCCAAAATATGCTCTTGCACCCCCTGAAAAAATACAGTTCATTTTTTATTTTAATTCCAAAAACTTTGGCTGTATAGTTAATTTTCTGCTTCTATTTAAATGATTTTTTAAAATCTCTTGAACATCACCTCGCACCCCTAGAAAAAGTGTCTCAGACTCCCGGGGGTGCATGCACCCCAGGTTAAGAACCACTTTCTATAGTATAGAAACAGGAAATGCCACTGCCATCCATCATGATGTCATTGCCATCAATTGATAGTCTCTTTGACACTTGGCTAAACATATTCCAAAGAGCATTCAAAATTGCTCTAGTGTCCCTGGTAGCTGCTTTTTTTTCCCTGTCGTCTAAACATGCTTTTTGTTAGTGTATTGTTTTTTGTTTGTTTTTTATCAATAGCAATACTGAAAAGTCAAATAAAAGTTCTTTGTTCTGGCTACTAGATGGACAAACCTGATGACATTCAGACAAAGTTTCTGTAGTTTCTTTGGATATGAAGTTTGGGTCATGAAAAAAGCTAATCAAACCATAACACCCTATCTTTTACATCAGGCTAAAATGTCAGGAGTGGGGGGAAATCAATAGCAAATTATTCTTGCAGGAATAGATTTTCCTCCCATTTTTATACATTAAAAAAATGATACCTTGCACTTCTTAAAAGTAACATATTTCAAAAGAAATCCATTACTAAGTGTGCCTCCCAAACACTTTATATTCATATGTAAAATGTGATATTTTGGAAGCGTTTGTAAAATTTTCATTTCTCCCATTGAAACTGACAGGTAGCTTTTGAAAACTGAAAATAGTGAAGCGCTGTGCTCAGAGCAAAAAAAATATGAATATTTATAAAGAAGCATTGACATTTGGGAGTAAAATGGCAAATATGTGTAGACAAAAAAGGCTTTTCTTTTTAGCAGAAAATTTGGGAGGAGATTGTCAAAGTAGTTTTGCAGTCCATTTGACACATACAGCTGCAATCCTGTGCACACTTATCTGTGAGCAAACCCTACTAACCTCAAACTGGACTTATTTCTGAGCAAACATACATAGGACTGCATCATTAACCAGGATTTTTTTTGAAAAAAATACAAAGGTATATTTCCCTCATTCATTACATGGAACTGGGTTTACTTAATGGTTTCCAATCTCCTGCATGTTCATAAACCTTTTTAAAAATTAAACAACAAAACACCTCCCATTGATTTCCATGAGACAAACTACTTACTACAAGATGCTACTGAGTTGAACAGCCCAATTCTGCTGTTGAGCACTCCCTCTTCTGAGTAGAGGGGGAATTTGCATTTTAATGAAAGTTGCATCAAGTTGTCACTTTCCGAACCAATATGTGAACTGAGGCACAGCTCTCCAAAATTCGTATTTCTGGTTTTTTTAAATGCAAAGGCATGCAAAATAATGAATGAAACACTGAAAATATTGTCCAAAATGCATTCTATTCGGGGGAAATTATTTGCAAAAATGCATGTATTAGGACAAAAGTGCACAAAAATGCATATGCCTTTTTTGCTTTTTTTAAAATTGCAAACAAATGTGGAAATTTGGCAATCCAAAGTTAAAACTGAAAAAATGTGAAACTAATAGAAACTGAAATTGACAGGTTTATCCATCTCTACCTGAGTAGTGAGAAATCAGGGGGCAATACTACAATATTACGTTTCCTTTGGCTGAGAGAACAATGGAGACTTGAGGAATCTTTGTAATACTTGCTATATTTACAAATACACAAATAGAATGTATTAGTCAATTGAATGAGTGGGTTAGAAATCAAAGTTCAGGAAGATATTGTTGTTCAGTGGACACTGTTAGATATTATTAATAAACATCCCTTGATATTTTTATAGGAATTGGCAGTATACAAATATTTTTATAATAAAATATAAATATCTGAGGTGATCTAGTAAACCAGACTAGGTTCTGATTCAAAGCCTATAATGAGCAATGCTGACTGTATGTGTCTTAGTTGTTTATGATGTCCCAAAAGTGATGAGCTGATGCAATGCTATTCAAGTGTAAAAGAAAAAGCATATTCAAATGTGCAATATGCAATTAAACAGGAAAAAATGCTTTTTGCTGACTTCTACTACATAACTTAAACAGAAAGCTTACCCAGACGCTTTGGGGATAACATATTTGCTTTTGGACAAATTATTATTATTATCAGGAAGCCACCAGACCCCATTTAGCTTTTCCTGTTACTCTTAGATATATTTATGCTTTCCAATTTAAAATTTTCTCCAAGCAGCAACTTGGCAAGAGAATATCAAGAAGAATTATGAAAAGATTTCTTAAGGTACAGCCCATCCATAGTAAATTAAACTGGAATTACATCAATGCTATGTAAGTAAACATGGTGTACAGACCAGCCAAAGGAAAGCACTTTAGTCACAATGATTTCAAAAGGACACACTGAAGCACAGACTGAATTCTGTTGAAAGTTAATAGGACATAAAAGTAGAGCTGAGCTGAAAGTTATTTTTACAACTGTTTCGGTTCAAACAGAAAATTGTTTTGTGGCCCTGTTAGTTATTGTGTTCTTAGCTGTCCATGAGAGTCCAGAATATAAACATGAACAATTGCCCTTACTCTAATTTCGTTTCAGACACCATTATGAGGACACAGGAAGCCAAATCAGAGCAAGAGCAGCGTTTCTGAGGGGCAGAGTAATCTGCAAGTTTTCTGTAGCAAGAGAAATACATTTTTTTTGGTTTTTAAATTGACTATCTTTCCTCACAAAAGTAGTGAAATTAATTTTCTTTTGGAAATTTTCGGGGGTGGGATGGGAAGGAGGAACAAATGTTCTTCATCCTCTACATTCTGAGAAAGCCTGATGTGACAGATAATCAAGAAGCATAAATTGCAATTGACCCAAGCAGAAATCACTTCTGTTCCCAAGCTACTACTAATGTGGCAAGAAAAGTTTGTTGGAATATATAAAGTGTAACAACACCCTTCAGCCAATTCAGAGATCCAATGTAAAAATTAGGATGAAGGAGCATCAGGGAGATTTGTGGCACTCTCAACAGATTTTGGGCTTTCCTAGTGACCCATAAATGTATATTCTTTTCTCTCAGAGAAAGCTATAAGCCTTTTCTCACTGAAATTACTTAGAGGTCAAGGTCAGAAATCACGATATTTCAGGATGAAGCTTTTCACAGTATGGAAATGGAAGCCACATGTTCACTTTTCAATAGGGTATGTGACACTCCAGAGTGTGGCTTACATTTAGTGATAGGAGAGCTCCTTTCAGTTTGCTTTGTAATTGGATCCATCTTTCCAAGTTTTCCTAGAGACTTCTCAGAGACGGGAGGGCGAGTTGTGGTGGCAGAGCCCATTATGAACTGGAAGCAAACGTCAGAGAGTGTTTGAAACTTGGCTTATAACAGCTCAGTGCTTTCAGAATTTCCACCCTCTACCCATTTCAAAATTTACAAATATTTATTAGTAAAGAGGTACAGATGGACATCAACAGCAGGGGAGGGATGCAAAAGAAGAAAAGAAACAGGCTTATTCCAGTTCTGGAAATAATTGTAGAAATTGTTCTAATGTGTTTATGTTTATGCTTATTAATTACATCTACATCCTCCTGTCCTTTACTGAGTAAATTGGGTGGCATACCCCATCCATTTTACCCTCCCAACAACTTTGTGAAGTAGGCCAGGTGGACAGCTGTTGACTGGTCCAACATCACTCAGTTACCTTAATGGCCAAAAGGGATTTCAGATCAGGTTTCTATCCAGTTCTGGTAACTCAACTGACCTGCCATATTGTGTCATTGCTCCATACCTGACATGTCATATAATAGGCCAGACAGACAAAATAACATCTGACATACCAGAATAGGATATTGGAATAGGATTGGCCCTCTAGCATCACCTGATTTCCTCAACCTAGAGGCTCCTTGTCTGAGAGTGCTTCTTCCACTAACGTCAAGGTCACAAGAAGGAGGACATTAATGCTTAGTGTGCAGGGCTCCTGGTTCAAAGACCTGCCGTTCAAAGACCTGCCAACCACCTAATGAGTCTGTGGTTGAGGCAGGATTCAAATCAGAGGCCTCATAGGTCATGCCCTTGGCCACTCTACTTCAACAATTCTCTAAACAAGACTCTGATCCAATTTTATTTTATTATATTCTATTGCACTGTATTTTGCAAATAGTGAAACTGTCTGTTTATCTTTATCGCCATATGCTTCTCACAACAGGACATTCGGGAATAAAATTCTCTGTGTCTATGCAAGTATCTCAAACACCTATATTAAGTGTTGTAGAGTTTTCACAGATCCTCTGTCACTGGCTTTAGGCCAATGGTGGCAAGGAACAGTGAAGGACTCAGGAGGCTGAAGCCTATACAGCCATACCCCGCTTTAACATATGCAATGGGACCGGAGCGTGTATGTAAAGTGAAAATGTACTTAAAGTGAAGCAATTATCTATGCATGTACTGCACTGCAATCGCCACTAGATGGCAGCGGCGTCATGCCATTAAGTGTCCGTTATTGTGAAGCGCGTACGATAAAGTGGGGTATGGTGGAGTATGGAGCATGTACTTTATAGCGAGGCTACTTTACGTGAAGCGACTTTAAGCGGGGTATGCCTGTATAAAGAATGTACTCTAGAATGCATTCATTTAAAAAAATATTCTGACGAAGTAAGTCTACATGACATGGTTCCTGGCTCTGTATGTATCCATGTGATTCTAGACACTCACTCTCTGCTTCACACTTACCAGCTGGCTAAACCATCCCTCAGAGGACTGACTATTAACTGCAATGTGCTCTGTGGCTGTATATCCATCCCCATTGTGCTCTGGGCCATAACTTGAATATTTGGTCCTTTGCTTCTTTCTACAGAAATAAATTCCAGGAAAGTAGCTGTGCCAGGACTTCTCCCCTAATTGTATCTTTAAAATGTTGGTACAGAAGCCAAGAGAAAATGGCTTAACACCAATATCAGAATGACCAGAGATATGTCTGGCATGTGCAATTGCCATTTCTCCTAAAAGCTAATCTGTCCTAAATTGTGTTTAAAAACACTTTTCTGCTCTGAATAGCCAGATTGGCTAAGAAGTAGGAAAGAGGTAGATGGTTTCTCTTCTTTCTATACATCCTGAAGGATGGGTTGTCAACAAGTGATTGCTAGAATGCTTCCAGAATTATCCTCATAAGAATTTCACCCTGGATTTCAGAGTTCTGAATTACCTGACCTTATTTCCAAAGTGGAACTCATGCAACAAGTGTCACATGCTAGGTAAGTGGCATTACTAGGTACTTAAAAGATTTGGATATTTTGTTGTTATGTGCCTTCAAGTCGTTTACGACTTTTGGCGACCCTATGAATCAATGACCTCCAGTAGCATCTGTTATAAGCCACCCGGGTCAGATCTTATAAGTTCAGGTCTGTGGCTTCCTTTATGGAATCAATCCATCTCTTGTTTGGCCTTCCTCTTTTTCTACTCCCTTCTGTTTTCCCCAGCATTATTGTCCTTTCTAGTGAATAATGTCTTATCATTATGTGTCCAAAGTATGATAACCTCAGTTTCATCATTTTAGCTTCTAGTGACAGTTCTGGTTTAATTTGTTCCAACACCCAATTATTTGTCTTTTTCACGGTCCATGGTATGCACAAAGCTCTCCTCCAACACCACATTTCAAATGAGTTGATCTTTCTCTTATCCGCTTTTTTAATTGTCCACTTTTTTTGTTTATGTATTATTTGATTTATATCCCATCCTTCCTCCCAACAGGAGACCAGGGCAGCAAACTTTCACATCCATACATAGAGATCAGAATTACCATGGTCTCAATGATCCTGACTTTAGTGTTCAGTGATACATCTTTGCATTTGAGGACCTTTTCTAGTTGTCTCACAGCTGCTATAAATGTCACAGAAGGCATGGCAGTGAATTTCCCATCCAGCCTGAAGGTAAGATCTTCAATTAATTTGCATCCCATCCCAGATAACCCCAGATCAGCTTCTCTTCAATTCATTTACCCCAATTCATTTCCCAAAATATTCTGCTCCCAATCAATTCAATTCCTTTAGTTCTCCCATTCATTATCACCAAACTATATCTAGACAAAGACATCTTAAATTAATCTTAATTAATGTATTCCCCAAAATTAATATCCTGTCCTGTAACCAAGACTGACCCCAATTCAATTTCCCCTGAATCCATTACCCACCCAGAAACACTCGGGGGCATTCAATATCTCTGCCCTGTGCAGTGGGGAATACTTCTCCATACTAAATCACAGGAGAGTCAACTTGAGTAGAAAAGCCTCCCCACTGCAGAAGTTTAACATCCAATATGTGGGAGACTGCAGGAAAAGCAATGGAGACTTGTGGGACGGACAATGGGCTTTCCCCCACTCTCTCCACTGCACAATGGCAATCATGTGGATGAGCAAAAAACTGCGTAGAGCTCATTAAGATGAGAAGAGTTTACCAGAGGAAAAATAAAAGAACAGAATGGTGGTGGTGGTGGGTGGGGAGGATCTTCATATGCGCAGTGATTGCTACTAGGGTGGCCATTTTTTCTTGCCAGACTTCCTGTGCCTTAACAGTAGTCTGTCATACAAAAATTCAGCACATGAATTTTCATCTTCTAGTGGAAGGGGAATGCAGGGAAGCACAACTCTGGGAATAAAAAATTAAGGTTACATTTTAGCTGGTGGAACATCCCTGGTTAAAAAGCAAAGTGCTGTAGCTGAAACTAAACACCACTGAGTTCAATGGCGTTTACTCAATGGAAATTGGATATAATGGCATGTACTCTGGCTTATTGGTTGGTTGGAATATATATGTGCAGAGGGTGATATAGAGATAGGTAGGCAGGTAGGTAGTTAGACAGAATCAACACAGCTGCCTGCATTTTTGGAATTTCCTTTGGGATGTGGCTATAGTGACTGCCATGATGAGGTCCTGCAGGTCAAAATTTACCATTACAGCAGCGATTTTAATATAGGAAAAATTCACCTGTCACATTGCTGCACTCTCACAGTTGCTGAAGTGTTTGAAAGTGGCAATCCTACTTTGTGAAGGGAATCACAATACTGCAATTATTATAGAACTGGAGTTTTATTTATATGAGACCAGATGTGGCATGCCTAGTGGGGCAGAGCCACAATTCTAGCTTTCTGGAAGTAGGGTTGCTGCTGCTTAATGGGAGAGAGTGGGGCAAGGTGGTGGGGGTGTGGTGTGACCACATCAGCAGAGCCAATTTGGTGCTTCTGCCAGTGCACCTGCACCAACCTCTCTGGCACCTGGCCCTCCCTCTTCCAGTAAGCAGCATGACAACCCCACTGCCACAAAGCTAGCATTACAGCACTGTCCCACCTGGTGAGCCACTTCTGTATATGACACAGGAGATATGCAAGGCTTCCACATGGTCTGGCATCTCATTTTAAGAGTTCTTTATCTGTGTTTTCATTTTAAGTTACTTTTTAGAGAGAAAAAACAGGATATATCATTTATTTCATGCTACAATACCTTCACCAGCAATTGTGCCTACTTTAAAATTATGCTGATGTGAGGTTTTATATTATAATGTATATCCTGAACACTGAAGTGAAGCTTCCACGCTGAAAGGCCATGAACCTGTAGATCCAGCATGCTGACAGCAGCATGGGACTGTACAATAAAAATGCTTTACGGAGGGAAGTGATTGCCAGTTGTGAACAAAACCTTTCAGCAAGACCAAGTGATTGGTGCCTTGACATTTCTCAAATCACTACCCTTCATAAGCACCCCAGTGATTCATTCACACACACACACACACACACACACACACACACACACACACACACACACACACACATCAATGGTAACTGGCAAGCCAATACTTTTTCCTTAGGTGACAAGCAATTGGTAGTATAACTCTGTCCTTTTTGAATGGGCAAGGTTTTGTTGGTGGGCTATAGTCGGGTCCATAGCAGGTGTTCAGGAGGAGTTTTAGTAAGGAGGAACATGGGTGATGCCACCTCAGTTTCAGTGATCACGGGTAGAAGGAAGTATAGCCATGGGGAGGTGGTGAATTGCCATAGAATATGAGGGCAAGGCTACCTGCACCTTGTTCCTTGCTGCCACTCCTCTCATGGATGGGTTCTTTGTTGCTCATCTGCTGTGCCCACTGGCCTGTGTGTGCTGTTGTTTTAACGTCTGATCAGTACACAATAAAACCATATTCATCCATGATTTGATTGTGGATGAAGGTTCAGATTTGGTGTGCATTACCGAAACCTGGGTGGGTGAGCTTGGAGGAGTTGATCTGACCCAGCTTTGCCACCTGGATACTCGGTGCAACACCAGCACAGGCTGCAGGGACGCGGGGCAGGAGTTGCTGTGGTTACTTCTTCTCTGTACAGGAACCACTCTCTTGAGCTGCCAGGTGACCACCCACTGCCTGTCTAGCTGCTGGCTACTGAGCTGGCGAGGCCGAGGAGTGGCGGAGGCCATCTTGGCTGTGGTATTGGAGGAGCCCAGAACAATAGTCCTGGGTGATTTCAATGTCCATGCTGAGGCTGCCTCTAATATTCCGGCTCAAGATTTCATGGCCTCCATGATGACCATGGGGCTGTCTCAAGTTATCAATGGCCCGACGCATAGGGCAGGGCACACGCTCAACTTGGTTTTTGCTCCAGATGGAGGAAGGTGTGGTCTGGAGATAGGGGGTAGATGTCACCCCATTGTCATGGTCAGACCACTTCCTGGTGAAATTTAGACTTCTGGCTCTCATCCTTCCCTGCAGGAGTAGTGGGCAGATTAAGATGGTCCACCCCCGGAGACTATGGAATCCACAGGATTCCTGAATCCCTTGGGGGAGTTCCCAGTAGATAGAGCAGGTGACCCTGTTGAAGCCCTTGTCACGCTGTGGAACAGCAAGGCGCGTCAGGCTCTCGACAAGGTTGCCCATGAGTGCCCTCTTTGGCATTGTGGAACCCAGCTTACACCTTGGTACACCAGTGATCTAAGGGCAATGAAACAGGCTGGACGATGGCTAGAGCGCAAGTGGTGAAAGACGTGCTGTGAGGCTGATTGGGCATGAGTAAAACATCATAACGATGACAACTGCGTGGCAGTGAGGACAGCAAAGAAAGCCCACTTCTCTGCCTCCATCACATCCTCAAGTAGCCGTCCAGTGGAGCTTTTCCGTATTGCCAGGGGTCTGTGGACATCAGCTCCAGGAAATGGAGTTTTAGACCCTTCAAAGGCCCACTGTGAATTGTTGGCAAGGTACTTGGAGGGAGAAGTTGCTCGCCTCCGTAGCAGTCTTGATGCCCCATCCACATCTACTGTAATCCCCGGTGAGGTGTCCAGTGCAATGTCTGCTGTGACTTCTTGGGAATGGTTTCAGTTGATGCAGCCTGATGACACAGACAAGGTGCTTGCGATGATGCGGCCAGCAATGCGTCCTCTCGACCCTTGCCCTTCTTGGCTTATTAAAGCTGGTGCAAAATGTGGCAGCGAGACTGCTCACTCGGGCAAGGTATCATCAACATGTCACCCCGCTGCTGAAAGAAGTGCACTGGCTGTCCATTTGCTACTGGGCCAAGTTCAAGGTTCTAGTTTTAGCCTATACAGCTTGGGACCGGGATACCTGAAAGAGTGTCTTATCCCTTATATACCAGTTGATCACTGCATTCTGAAGGTGAGGGCCTCCTGCAGATACCATCTTATCAGGAGATCCATTTTGCACAATAATAGGAAACAGACCTTTAATGTGGCAGCACCTACTCTGTGGAACTTCCTCCCCTTAAATATTAGACAGGCACCATCTCTGTTATCTTTTCGTTGCCTGTTGAAGACCTTCCTCTTTCAACAAGCCTTTTAACTTGAGACTTATCCCAGTCTGCATCTATGTTGGAATTGCTTTTTAATATATTCTTAAACCTTCTTTTTAAATATATATATATTTAGTCTTTTTTTAGATGTTTTCAAAGCTTTTAAAAAAAACATTTTAAAAGATGTTTTGTATTAATGTATTTTAAAGTCTGTTTTTATGATGTATCAGAGTGTTTTTAGTGCTTTTGTTTGCCACCCTGGGCTCCTGCTGGGAGGAAGGGTAAATCAAATAAATAAATAAATAAATAAATAAAGATAGGAGTATCATTCTCAATTTTTAGGCACACAGATTAGGCATACATATACAAATATTTATAGAGCTGTACAATAGCTATGTTTTGTTCGAAAAGTTTATTATACTGCAGACCTGAGCAACTTGCAACCAACCAACAGGAACACAGACCATCAGCTATGTATTTTAGCCAGCTCAGTTCTTGACAAATTCCCAGACAGGCTGCAAAAACAGGGGAACTGTAGACCCCGTGGTTTGCCACTGTACATGGCTCATCACCTGTGCTTGGGCTTGGCAGTCACAGATTGGACAGCTATGTTATGTTCTATAGACCAGAAATGAAGGCATATTGGTTGAAACATGTTTGATTAGATTTACAGAATACCATGACTTTCCAATTACACCTGCACACCCTATTCTTTTTCTCCTTCTTTTTCTTCTCTTTGACTCCAGAAATGATGCTATTGGCGTTTGTTTTTTCTAGTATTAGGACCACAGGAAGCGACCTTGTGATCCCATCATAGGAACAACATAGGAAATGTCCTTATTCTGAATCACACTGTTGGTCCATCTAGCTCACTATTTCCTACACTGACTGGAAGCAACTCTCCTGGGTTTCAGATAGGGATTTCTACGAGCCCTACCAGGAGATGCTTGGGACAGACCCTGAGACCTTCTGCGTGAAAAGCACGGAGCTACAGCCCTTTCTCTAATGTACACTAAAAACTGCCAACGCAATCACCAGCCAAATAAATTAATATAATACCTGGCTTCTCTATATCATGCAAAGCACAGTCTAGGCATATTCCACAGGAGTTTCAACATTTTATTACATTTATACGCATTCTGCAACCTATTTATTTATTTATTTGATTTATATCCCACCCTTTCCTCCGAGTAGGATCCCAGGGCAGCAAACAAAAACACTAGAAACGTTATAAAACATCATAAAAACAGACTTTAAAATATATTAAAACAAAACGTATTTAAAAACGTTTCTAAAAAGCTCTAAAAACATCTCTAAAAAAAGGTTTAAAATATATTAAAAGCAATTTCAACACAGACTGGGATAAGGTCTCTACTGAAAAGGATGGTTGAAAGAGGAACATCTTCAGTAAGTGCCAAAAAGATAACAGAGATGGTACCAGTCTAATATTTAAGAGGAGGGAATTCCAAAGGGTAGGTGCCACTCCACTAGGTTGCATAGGACAGGACAGTCTTTTAGCGATGGGTAATATCCAATGTTAACCATACTCAGAGCAGACCCGATTGGTCTACTCTGAGTGTGCCTAATGTTGCATATCAACTGATATTTTAATATATTTAATATGCTATCAGCTTAAATGTAATTTGGGTAATTTCCCCCCCATTTCATATATGCACTATATATTTTAACTTGTTTTATGTTAGGAATTGTATGATTTTGGTGTTTTGTTTTTAACAGGTCCATAACTATATAATAAAATTTGATATTTCATTTGATTTTATTTTTTTATTTAACATGATCTATATACAACAATCATCCATAAAATAGAACATCTTCATTAAAATATTGATATTGATGTTGATAAGTTTGTAATATTACATGTAAGCTTTAGATGTTTCTTATCTTGAAACTCTAGGGAACAGCAAGTCACAACTAAACAAAACCTCTAAAATTGAGGATGCTTTGGGGTATTTTGAAGGATACAGATTTGTTCTTGGGAATTATGCTTAGGGATGAAAAGTATCAGAACCTGTCAGAAGGAGATCTTAGGCAGCTGCCAGGCAAAAATTAGAAATCCAAAGCCAGTCATCAATGTCTTGGAATTCTGCAGTTTTCCAAGCAAAGTCCCAGCTTAAACAGTATGTATTTATAGTTCTTCCTGGTCAGGAGGAGTCAATGGGCTGAGCAACCCAAGACCATTTGTCTGCCCAGAGAAGGCTCCAATCTGTATTCTCAGTGCCTCACCACATAGGGCAGCAATACAGGGTCCCCACCAGTCCACATCCCAACAGATTCTGACATAATTGTAATATATCCATTTATCTTATAGAGAAGACATATTTTGGAAAAATCCAAGAAGTTGCTTGTGCACCTTTTCTCTGATATATGTTGTGGGCATTACACTCTCAGCAGGGGTCACTTTGACACATCTGCAGATGCATGGATGCAATTTCTGATAGCAACATGAAAATGGGCTACAGATCCCTTCAATTCCAATACAGCTATGCTATTCTATTTCTCTAATGGCACATTTAAATTTTTATTTTTACCATTCAGCTAGCTTTCTCTGGACCAAAGAACATCACTTATTTTTGTTAATATTACAGATTTCCCACTCTAACTGATATCAGTTAAAAATTGTAATAGGCCAAACTGCACAATTATTTAGGGATAATTAAGCTCTTCACAAAGCAGTTGCCACTACCACTAGCTCAATTCCTTATCCATGCTGGTACTGCAATAATGGACGTAACTTTTCTCCCAAAGAAGGAAAATGGTTTTTATGGGGCATACATTCCTATATAATTAGTGTACAATAATGATTTATTAGCTGTGCATCAAGCTTTAAGCTTCTTAATGAGCTAGCTTCCACTACATTTGGTAAACACTTTCTCAGCCTATAAGAGTTATATGTTAATATTTCAGAAAAAGCAAATATTTCATACAGGGTACGGTGAACTGCATAAATTCTGCCTCCTTTCTATATGCGCAACCCATTCTCCCTCCAAAGCTTCTTCAGTTTGGCTTCCTATGGTTTCTTACGAAACTGCCTATGATTTTAAAAGAATACGTATTTTAAAAAAGCTTGTTGACACCTACATTTTATTTTATTTTTTGATAAGGTGAAGATCTGGGCTGCTTCATGCACTGGGTACAAGTAGTATTCCGGCCATATGTTGCCCAACAATTAAATTCACTGTTCTAAGAAAGCATTAATACCGCTGTCCCAGTCCTTTCTTAATATGGAAGAAACCATACAGACTCATTCTGATGATGTACAATGACCATAATATTTGTATATACTGTATATTCTGTATGCAACATACTTATTCCCTCATACTAAAATCCTCACCCAAAACTTGCCTTATATGACGGGTGTGCAGCAGCTTTGGACAAATCCCAACCTGAACTGGGGAGCTTTTGGAGGAATTTTTAGCTTCTCTGAGGTGAAATGGGGTCTGTATGAAGTCCCCTGAAGTGATTCATGGCACTCTTTTACCTAGCAAGCAACCTTCCTTCTTCTGGGAGGGATACTAACAAAGTAAGTAAGAAGTAGCACTCTGCCATGCTCTCACAATCATTTGTGTAGCAAACAGTGACAGCGTCTAGAACAGTCACATAATCCCCCTTAGCTTGCAGATTGGAAAGAGGGGGTCACCTCCAGAACCCTCAGTAGTGGCCAGATGAGCTATCGTTTCCTGAGGGCAGCAAGGTAAGAAGCAGCCCGACTCTCTCCTGTTCCTGCTTTTCACTTTCCAGACATCCCTCTTCTAAAGCTTGGGGAAGGATGGTTAGGAATTTCACATATACGCTCATGGGGTCTGAACTGACGGTGACCGACCAGGAGAGAGACCTCGGGGTTGTAGTGGACAGCACGATGAAAATGTCGACCCATTGTGCGGCAGCTGTGAAAAAGGCAAATTCCATGCTAGCAATAATTAGGAAAGGTATTAAAAATAGAACAGCCGATATCATAATGCCGTTGTATAAATCTATGGTGTGGCCGCATTTGGAATACTGTGTACAGTTCTGGTCGCCTCATCTCAAAAAGGATATTATAGAGTTGGAAAAGGTTCAGAAGATGGCAACCAGAATGATCAAGGGGATGGAGCGACTCCCTTACGAGGAAAGGTTGCAGCATTTGGGGCTTTTTAGTTTAGAGAAAAGGAGGGTCACAGGAGACATGATAGAAGTGTATAAAATTATGCATGGCATTGAGAAAGTGGATAGAGAAAAGTTCTTCTCCCTCTCTCATAATACTAGAACTCGTGGACATTCAAAGAAGCTGAATGTTGGAAGATTCAGGACAGACAAAAGGAAGTACTTCTTTACTCAGTGCATAGTTAAACTATGGAATTTGCTCCCACAAGATGCAGTAATGGCCACCAGCTTGGATGGCTTTAAAAGAAGATTAGACAAATTCATGGCGGACAGGGCTATCAATGGCTACTAGCCGTGATGGCTGTGCTCTGCCACCCTAGTCAGAGGCAGTATGCTTCTGAAAACCAGTTGCCGGAAGCCTCAGGAGGGGAGAGTGTTCTTGCACTCGGGTCCTGCTTGCGGGTTTCCCCCAGGCACCTGGTTGGCCACTGTGAGAACAGGATGCTGGACTAGATGGGCCACTGGCCTGATCCAGCAGGCTCTTCTTATGTTCTTATGTTCCTACCAAGCTCCTGGTGGTGATGGCAATGATGTCATAATAAATGGCCATCCATCCAGACACATGATTTGGTTGCATCTGTTCTTAAATTTGTTTTGTTGTCTTTTATTGTCTTTAGATGTTTTAACAGTTTTTAACAATTTTTAAATATTTTAAATATATTTTTATTTTATTTTTAATTGTATTTTTATCATAGAAGTGTTTTCCACGCTGGGCTACTTTGGAAGAAAGGGTGAGATATAAATTTTATAAATAATAAATAAATAACTAGGAGATTGAATCAGCCCACATCACTTGGCTTGGGAAAATCTGCCCTCTCTGGGTCCCTAATTGGCTATCCATGTTCTAGTCCTCTTTACATTTGGACTGAATGAATAGTTACATCTCTCCTGTTATACAGCTATTAAAGGTAAAGCAGCCATTTAAAGGATAGGAACCTACGAATGTCAAACATAAAGGTAAATAAGTAGGAACCTGTGATTTTTAGAGGCTCATAAACCATGAAGCAGATAAAAACCAGATAAAAGCAAAAGATAAGTGTTTCATTTTGCTCCATTAGATACTTGGCCCCATTAGGAAACAGACATGACCATCAGCTAAACAAGTTTGAAAGCAATGGTTATATTGTTATTGATTTAACAACCTGGAGTGCAACCTTCATGTCCTCATTTGTTGCCTTTTCTGCCTCTGTCATTTGTCTTGTGTTGTGCAAAACTGCTGCACACACGTAAGCCATTTAACAAGAATTGTATCTGAGAAAGTACAAATGGAAATGAAATAATTTGCTCAATGCAGGTTGTCCATGCAATTCTCACATGTGTGTGTTTGCTGCTAAAATGTTTTTAATCAATCTTTTCCATACAGTTAAAGTTCACAAACATGGACTATTTACAGATGATTTAAAGATGCTCAGTACTCCTAGCTTGTTTTCCACACACAAGCAGGTAACCAAATATGTTTGTGTGAACTAGGTATCAGTGGAAGAGAGCCAGGTTTATTAGCCAGTGTGGTGTAGTGGTTAAGGTGTTGGACTGTGAGCTGGGAGACCAGGGTTCGAATCCCCACACAGCCATGAAGCTCACTGGGTGATCTTGGGCCAGTTACTGCCTCTCAGCCTCAGAGGAAGGCAATGGTAAACCCCCTCTGAATACCACTTACCATGAAAATCCTATTCATAGGGTCACCATAAGTCAGGATCGACTTGAAGGCAGTCCATTTCCATTTTTCAAGGCAATTTAATTAATGCCATCTATGAGAACCTTTCTTGACATCCCCACCACTGCATTTCCTTGTGAGAATGCAACACTAACAATAATCCAGGCTTTTGTTTTGTGTTTCATGTCCTGAAAAAGCATTGGAGGAGCCTATACTGATACTTTAGAACAAAAGCCAAGCCTGCACTATTTTTGACTCCACTAGTAACAATAATAAATATTTATATGAACTGTGTCAACGTCGTTCTGTATGGTCACTAGCACACCACACAATCAGTTGGGCTGCAGATGAAATAACTGGTCCATTATCTAGACAGATGCAACATTCAAGGTGTGGTCTAGTTAATGAATACCTATCCCAGACTAAAAAGATTCGCCAGTTGCTCAATGACTCTATTAATACAGCTTGTGTGCTTTCCCTCAGCTTCAGTGGTCGCTAACAGTGGTCCTGAAACCAACACCTTCTCCATGGTGCTGGTCCTGTGTTACCTTCCTGTCTGCCTGGGACTACTGAGCTCTCCCTTGCTTGGACCATCATCTATCCTTGGTGGTGGGCATCACGATGGATCGGACAGTCTTGTTCTGAATTTAGTATTTGCCACCCTAAGGTCAATTGGTGAAACAACAACAGTAACATAACTAGCTTACAATTTATGAAACCAAGTTCATTGCATTGAATAGGAAAGGCACTGGGGAAGAAGCAGAGTTATTTTTGCCTTTAACAGCTGTCTGGCAGGCAGAAATTCAACTGGTTAAGTCTTCTCAAATGGAAATACAGTTGTGGGGAAAACACCTATTAACATTCTGTCTAACAAACATCTTATTACTTGTGTGGCTCCTGATTTATTTTTGGTCCCTCTATCCAAAGCAGATATAAATGTGACACAATTTTCACACCAATTTTAGCCATCTCCCCATTCAACACATTGTTGAAGGACCTTCTTTTTCTGCTCCCTCTGTGTTTGTTTATCCTGTAATTTGCTTGCCCTGTAATGAAGTGTGTACATAATGTGATCATAATAGTTTCTTTAAATGTCATTTTCACATCTTCTATTTTCAGTTATATCCTGTACACACAGAGAAGCATGCATTAAAATAAACATAATGGTGAAAAACAACATACAAAAATGCATTATATGAGGAGACATTGTTTGCAAAATTAACCAAAACTGTATACAAAGATGTGCTTATTAGGAGAAATTGCATTAAAATGCTGAAGAATTTTCATGATGATTTTTTTTAAAAATCACAAAATGCTGCAGAAATGTGGAGAACTGAATTTAAGATTGGAAAAATGAGAAACTGAGAGAAATGAAACTGACAAATCCTTCCATCCCTACCTATACCTACCTATCAATTAGGAATGACAATTTATCCCATAATTGTATAGCTTGTTTTTACATACACAACTTAGAAATGTGAATGTGAATGATTAAGTGGTATACAAGTGTTCTAAATGAACACCCAGAACATTTGTCCATATTACCAAGTGATCTAGTTGACTGCAGTAGACTCAAAGACTCAGGCAGAGGTCTGTCCTAGATCTGCTACTAGTGAGAATGCCAGACCTTGTTAAGCGCCTGGTTTGGAAGACAAATCTACCCATGTGCTCTGCTGCTGACCTGAGGCTCCATAAGCATTGCAGGACAAAGTACAAAATCACATTAAGGAGAAAAACTGATTTATATCACCCTTAAGCTTTGGGGAAAATAGTTTTTGAGAATATTGTACAAGTAGCATTAAAAGACAGACTTGAAATCAAAGTCATGATTAAACAAAAATTATTTGCAAAACAAAAAGCAGGTTGCTCAAGGAAAACCCTTTGGCTTCACAGGCCACAGCAGCTATCCAGCTTCTGGGTTCTCTACCTGTGTGTGAAGCGGGGGGTGGGAGGTTTAATGCAGACATAAACTGTCACCATACTACAGTGTTATCCTAGAAGCATCAACGTCATGCTGAGCACCAAGTTGGGATCTGCATGGACCTGGCACCTTCCATCTGTCTAACAAACTCTTTTATTCGTTTTACATCAGCCACTCTCTGAGCCCATCTGGAAAAGTCAAAAGAGACACACACTGACTGGCAACTCACATAAAATTTATAAAGGAGAGGTTAATGAAACAATGCCATTTTAATGTCATGTATAAACAAATGCAAACATTAAAATTACATTAGAAAAGGCTCAGCAGGGCAGACTGTCAACTAACATGAGCTACAGTGCAAGACTGCTGTAAAAGAAAGTGTTGTTAAATGCAATATTCATGCAGTCTCTTCAATCCAGAAAACTCTGATTGCTGGATTGAGCTCCTCAAAAAACCTCTCAGTCTTTGCAGTGTTTAATGGAACTAAGAGAGACAAAGAGGCCCCACTCAAGAGTTCAAAATATGGGAGCCTATCATATGCATCTTCTCTTTTTCACAAACACTAAACGCTTGAAGGAGTAACATTATGTAGTGCCCCCATGTCTACCATTCCAGCCTATGCTCCAAACCCAGGGACAACCATTTCTATTGAGGTTAATAACAGGACAACTTGTGCAGTTATTGCTTGCTACACAGTGCAGCATGCAGAGGAGATCATGCAGATACGGATCAATTGGATGCTTTAACCACTGGTGGAATTGGCTGCCCAGGTGGGGCACAGGCATTATACTACTTTACCTGGCTGGAAGTCCAGAGTCTGTGAGTTCAAATCCCCGCTCGTGTCGCCTGGGTGTAAAAGGGTCAGCTAAAGATCACCCCCACAGTGAGTGGCTCAGGGGTTATGTGCCCTGCCACCTGTACAGCTGTGGGCAAGCTGCATAGTCCCAAGCAGCCCAGTTGCCCCCCAGCTGGCAGCTGTGGACAAGGAAGGGGCTGCCTTGTTCAGCTGTGGCAAGCTGAGCATGCCCTAGACAGCTGGGGAGGACTAGCTTCAGAGGGAGGAAATGGTAAACCCCCTCTAAATACTGCTTACCATGAAAACCTTATTCATAGGGTTACCATAAGTCGGAATCGACTTGAAGGCAGTCCATTTCCATTTCATTTCACTAGGAAGTAACAATTTACTGAATTCAATGATGCAGTGCGACAAAGAACTGAATATGGGAGTGGCCAACCTTGCAGGCAGATGTACCACAAGTCCCAGAAACATTCTAGTACATGGAATAGTCCATCGGTACACATGCACATAAACAAGCAAAGGGCTAGAAATGTTTGACTTTTGTGTCTACTGAACCAGGAGCAGGTTGCAGTGCAGCATCCGGGAGGCAGGCAAGCCAGGGAGAGTAGGCCTGAAAGAATGTGTGAGAGGATGACAGGGTTGTATGGACTACTCCCTCCCCTCACTGTCAATATGTTTGGAAGTTGCACCCCATGCTTTCCATGTGAGAGGGGCCAGTAGACGATGGTGGTGGACCTAGCCTGCATGCCACATTCACACATTCTTTCAACGTTAGGCAGAAAGTCATGTAAACTTTCTATGGTCAAACCATGTAGTATAACAAAGTGGGGATTAGAATGAACAGAATGAATATTACTGCATCAGACTATAGATGGATATTATTTAATTGATTGATTGATTGATTTATATACCACCCTTCCTCCCAGCAGGAGCCCAGGGCGGCAAACAAAAGCACTAAAAACACTTTAAAACATCATAAATACAGAACTTAAAATATATTAAAACAAAACAACTTTAAAAACATTTTTAAAAAAACATTTTAAAGACATCTTAAGAAAAAGTAAAAAAAAACATATTGTTTAGAAAAAAAAGTTTTAAAAAAATTAAAAAGCAATTCCAACACAGATGCAGACTGGGATAGGTCTCAACTTAAAAAGCTTGTTGAAAGAGGAAAGTCTTCAATAGGCGCTGAAAAGTTAACAGAGATGGCGCCTGCCTAATATTTAAGGGGAGGGAATTCCACAGGGTATGTGCCGCCACACTAAAGTCCGTTTCCTATGTTGTGCAGAATGGACCTCCTGTAAAATGGTATCTGGTATATTACATTTTTTCAGTATTTCCCTGATAAGAAATCTCCCTGTAAGAAGAAAATTTGCACAGCAGGTAGTGGATGTAACTAAAACCTTTAACCCTGAAGCACTAGATAGATATTCACTAATAGGCAAAAAACACCTTGAAGTTTAAGACTGTACCTATAGCCATGTCTATTAAACTTTAAAAAGCAGGGAAATTGGGCAGCTATAGTGAATGCACAAGGGGAGCAGGAGACCTGACCTCCTCTCTGAGATATTGGACTGCCCTACAAATTTGTCAAAATGCAAACACAATTTGGGTTGGTCCTTCACAGTTGTATTCCATGGGCCTCATGTAATCATTGCTTTTGCATATGTATGGCTATTATGTAGATTTGCCTTTAAGAGGTTAAGATTGCAAATGAAAGCTTATAATGTTGTTTCTCTCACTTTGAGCACCTGCAAGGAGGGCAGTGTGTTAGAGATTGAGTTCAAGGAACGGTCAAATGAGTGGTGAACCTACACCCAGCTGCATCTTCTAATGGGCTGGGAAAGGACCGTTTGATGTACCCTCAAGGAGTAGCCTTGAAACTGGTAGATAAGCTCTAATGAGCTGCACATACTCTGGAACAGCAGCACACATGCCAGTAGAGAGGAGCATGGAGAGGTCAAGATGGCCAAGTGGGTCTAGATAAGCTTTAATGAACTGCATGTGTCAGGGAACAGGAGTGCATGTGCCAAGAAAGGGTGGCAAAGACAGGTCAACATGTCCTGTTCACGCTAGCAGAGTGTTCTCACACGTAGATAGGATGATCCATCAAGTGCCTTGACACCCCAGATCAAAGGACTGGGATACTTCAAAGATGGTAAGATAGACTTCATTAATCATACAATGGCTTTGATGCTTAGGTTGATGTAGCATTAACAATCATGTACCCTGTCAAGATATGATGATGTGATGTAAGATAGCGGGTAACAATGTATTCCATCACCGTGTGTGCTTTGCCAGGATTTTCTCTATAAAAGGTGCCCGTGCCGTTAGCTGCGAGAGACCTTGGGCCTGTTCCACTGGGTAGGCATGCCTGTCATGGCCCAGTCCAGTGTTCAGACTGCAAGTGTCCATGCAGGGATCTTGCAGCCTGTTCCATTTATTGGGTAGGCCTGTGTGCTTGTTAACTTACTCAATAAAGTCTCCCGGTAAGTAAACTTTTGAATCTGTCTCATTGACTCCTTGGTATTGAACTTAAAACTTAAGCAAGCCCATGGCTGGGGCTAAGACAAGAGTCCAATCCACTTCCTGTGTAGCTTGGAAGAATATGTGCCTCTGAGAATATGGTGAGTGGTGACAACACCTGCCATCTCCAAAGATGGAGAATCACATTTTTGTATGTTTGTTGGTGTTCTTCTTACTTTGTTTCTTTCCTCTGTTACTAATGTTTCCACAAAGAATCTAACCTAGAAAAATATATTTCTCACATCATTCATCCTAGAAATCTGTATCAAATCTACTTTTATTAATTTCAAAGCCTTTTTATTGGTCAATGTCATATGATGGTGAAGACAGCCTTCTGTGTTTCAAACTGGAGGTTATGTTCTATTTCTATTTTGGATGCATTAACAGTTGAATCTGACACTGCAGTTTAATGTAAAATCAGATGGACTACAATTTGCTGCTACTTAAGCAATTACTCTATCTGCTGGGAAAAAACAAACTTGGCCTGCCCAAGATGCATGTGTTCAGTCTGCTATGCTTAAACCACTCCACTTAAGAAAAGGTGGACTTGGTCAATTAAAAACATTTGCATGCTTAATGAGTTCAGTGGGATTTACTCCCATGCAATCATGGTGAGGATAGTAAAAACTTACCATGGGGGAGGAGGAGGGGGAAGGGAGGGGAGAGGAGAGGGAAGGGGGAAGGGAGGACACAGGGGACAGGAAGGAGGGGGAAAGGAGATGACTGGGAGGAATGAAGGAAGGAAGAGGGAAGGGGCAAAAGGGAGGTGATGGGAGGGAGGAGGAGGAGAGGAGGTTTGATCATTTGCATTCTTATTGAGTTCAATGGGATTTACTCCCATGCAATCATGCTTAAGTTAGGTAAAACTGACCATGGAGGAGAAGGAGGGGGGGAGGAGAGAGTGGAGAGAGGAGCAGAAGGAGGAGGAGGAGAGGGAAGCAGGCAATTGCAAGGGGATGAGGGAGAGGGAGGAAAGGGGCAAGAGGGACGGGATAGGAGGGAGGAGGAGGGAAGAGGAGGGAAGGGCCGGTATAATCATTTGCATGCTTTTTGAGTTCAATGGGATTTACTCCTGTGCAATCATGCTTAGGATAGTTGAAACTGACCTGGGGAAGAGGGAGGGGAGGAGATTAGGTGGGGAGCAAAGGGAAAGCCCCTCTCCTTTCCAAAAGGATTACATTGTCATGATTGTCTAAAGTGGAATAAAGGTCTGGTGTGGGTGTGGCCCCCTGATTAGCCAAGCCAAACAGCTGTGAGTCTGGCTGTTAGAACACTGATAGCTGTTTTTTATTGAGCATGCCCGGGCTTATCATTGACTTAAATGCTAAATTTCTTAAATTAATTAAAAATCAGCCAGGCATTACTCTTTTTTTTACTTTTAAACTCAAGATGAAGGCCAGCGTATGGGGTAAGGTCAGTAATAGGATTACAGGTACTCTGTGAACATGGCTGATTTTTAATTAATTTCAACAAATTATGAGAACTCTGACAAAAAAATTGAAAAGGAGTCTGAATTTGTTTCCTCTGTTTTTACACTTTGAACTCTCAATTCTCTCTGACTGTTTTGTGTATTGCCATTAAAATTTTGAGAGGTGTTGAGCAAGCTTTTCTGAGTTCAGGACCATAAATTCTGTAAGGTTTAGTTTTGAAACGAGCTTTTGGGAAGCATCAGAATGGTATGGGGGAGTATTTTCAATTTAATGTTGCAGAACGTGAAAAATCTATGCTGGCTATAGTATACAACCACTCTTGCGGCTGTATAATTTACTTTTTGTGCTGTGTGTGTTTCTAAGCATTCAAAAAGCAATTTCCCCCTTTAGTCTAAAGACAGACAGCTCTCCTTATTTTGTTGTATGTATGGCTCAGACATGATTCTATACTATAGCCAGGCCCATAGATTTTCCTGCTCCAGTCAAGTGGTATGGTATATTTCCACACCCTATAGTATGGTGATACTGTTTAGCCACACACAGCTTAATATGTTCAGTAGTATATTAGGTTTGCATTAAATACTACAATTAGAAGACAGTAATGTTCATTGTCCACCCACTTACTCCCATCCTTGTAATTGTCAGGATAAATATTATAGTGTTGAATATTCAATGAAAATGAAAAGTGTATTAGAAAATCTGTCAGGGCAAGAGCCATATGGCAACTTGTCTTAAATTGCAAGCAGGAATCTGTTTGTATCAACCACAACAAGAACTTGGGACAGTATCTCATACGTCAATTCTCCTTTTGCCATAATTTGGATGAGAAAAATGTAATTTGGTTCACAGCCAATGGATTTGTTTAGTGTAAACTAAACTTCTACCACTGATGGGGAAAATGTATTTGTATATGTGAGTTGCAGAGAGACTAGAATAATGTGGCTAATAGGTCTTAAGAGATGGAAGTATTATAATTAGCCAAAATGAAACCAAATAACGAGCACTAATGCAGATAAGACAATGAGCTAGTGAGGAAATTATTCTAAAATTATATCTTAATAGAGTCTTTACTATAATTACCCCATGCATTTGCATTTTTAAAAATAGTTTACAATGTAAGCTAGAATGAAGTAATAGTGTCTTTTTTTAAGTTAACATGGTGCAATGGCAAATTAATTTGACACTATATTCAGTTTATCATCCAGCTGTTGGAGATATTCCCAATAAACTGGTCCATTATCTTTTCTTAAATATTTGGATGTTGGAAGTAAAAATTACAGACACTCAAAAGTGTATTTTACAGAGAACCTCTTCCAAGGCTTAATTGGAGTCACAACTCATTATATCTGACGCTTGCTTTCAGTGGTAGGGTTCAGCCTACGTCTTGTGGAGTTATATTTTTAAAATATATATTTGCATATTCAGAGAGATTTTGCCTCATTAATGAGTAATTAGAATCAGCACACACAAACATGATGTGTTAGAAAATAAAAGTGTCTACTTCCCTCACTTTTTATTCTAGGAATGAGAAATGTCACTTTTGAGAACATTAATATTTCTTATGCATGTCCATAGTTCTAGAAAACATCTTGGTGTTGTTAGGAGAACCCTATTCCTCCTCATAGAACTACATTTTCGACAGGAAGTGATACTGACTGTTAAACCACTCAGAACTATAGCTCTGTAAGGAAAATAACAGTTTCCAAACAGCTCTCAGCACCCTTCATAAACTGCACTGCTCAGGATTCTTTGGGGGAAGCCATGGCTGTTTAAAGCGGAATGATAGTGGAATAAATGTATGGTGCAAATGTGGCCTCTGTCTCTTCTCTAAGCGAGAAAGACTGGTGTTGCCTGTGCAGGTGTATGGTGCACGATAAGGCTGGTGGTGATGTAGTGCCCTGAACCTTCCTCCTGTTCAATTGCTTCCTCCTGTGCAAGGTGATGGCATAGCTGGGATCCACTGCCAAGTCAAAGTGATTCCAGATCATCCCCTGATGCTTGCTTTGCCAGCTTCAGAGTGGTCAGGGTGGGGGGGACTGATGCGTATCATCACTGCTAAATACAGCCAATGATGTTGCCATCTCTGCCATTGCATGATGTGTATGCATCATGTTCAATCCAATAATGGATTGTTACCAATAGCAGTGTGGTTGTGTAAATAATAATGAAAATTAATATTATGTAATAACTTTGCAGCTTACAAATACTTATGCATACAACAGCACTGCAGTCCAGTAACAAGACAGTAATGTGTGTGTGCGTGCATGCGCACATGCAAGTGTGTGTAACACACACATGCCAAAATAATGAAATAACAGCAGAGACTTACCCATAAGAGAGATTATGGTTTGACAGATAAATTATAAAAGTGGTATTCAGTGCTAGTCTTACTTTGAGTAGACCCACTGAAGTTAATAGACATGACTAAGATTCATTCATTTCAGTGGGTTTACTCTGAGTAGGATTTAGCTCAATACAACCCAAATTAAATAAAACTTATTTGGGAGAGGCAAACATTTTTGTGTGAGAGCGTAAGTGAAAAAACCAGAGAGAAAGAGAAATAAGAAATTAAATTAAATCAATAATTTAAGAAAGACAATTGCTAAATAAAACAGACCACCAAACTTGTATCAAACTCCTCAGATCAGAACTATTCCAAAGGGAAGTGGGGGTGGGAATCCACTGACTGAACAAGCAAGCAATACAAGACTCAAAAATGAGAACATGATTAAATGACAAGGGATAAATAATAATAATAAAAAGCCCTGTAGGATTTGGGTAAAGATGGCCTGAGTTATGATTTATGCCAGAACTTTCAAATAACATTCCTGCTTCGCAGAGAGTGAACTTGCAAAAGAGCAAGAACCATGTAAGACCAAGGCAATATGCTTACTTGAAACATCCCTCCCCCAAAAAGATGGGATTGGAGAGTCTGGGTAAACCACTTCCTCTGATTAAAAGCTTGACCTGTCAGTCGCAGCTGAGCTCTCCTTTCCGCCACTCCCTAAGATAGTGGTTGATTTCCCTCCCTCACTTTCATTCCACCCTGACATTTCATTTATAAGGTGCATTTAGAGACATTAGTTTTCCTTTTAGAATACACTTGCCTGCAGCTTTTGTTTCTTACATCCAAATCACTAAGGCACCACAAAGCATATTGTGAGCCTCTCCTTTGGTTTAGGGTGTCTTGAACAAGCTAACAGCTCTCCAAAGAACCCCACTTACAGTTCAGAATATGGGATTTTCCCAAATCTGCAGCACCCCCCGCCCCCATTCTAACCATTGTAAATGGGCTTTTATTATTTTAATGTCGTTTGTTCCAGACTTGTGTCTCTAAATCAAATAAAAACACTTTTTGATTCCAAATTATTGTATGTGCCCAGCAAACTTGTAGTGGGCAAGCCCATCTCAACTCAATTCAGAAATGATTAATCAATTCTTAGTATTTTAAAGTAAGTATTCTTCCCTGATAGTTCTAAATTAACTTGTAATGTCAATTGCAATAAATTAAATTGATTAAAAATCTCTTCTATGTTTTGTCCAAGTTTTGAGCACCAATTTTAGCTCAAACAGAGCTAAGCTAACACCCACAATGGTGCAGGTGTTCAGACTCTTTGGTACCATTAGGCAAGCTCAGTAACACTTTTCAGCCTTGAGGGAATGCAACAATTAGTATTGTTATGAGTCCCCTTCCAGCCTCTGATTTGGAACCCTGCACCTTGAGGTGAGAAACCTGCTCAGCTGGTCAGATGAGTCTCTGGGTCAATGGGTGGGTCAATGGGTCTATTAAGCACCTATTAAGCACAGGGAGATCCTACTGTTACTGAAACTCTTCAGGAGAGCCCCCCCCCCCAAGCGGCTTAAGAGAGGCTTGTGTTTCAAGCTGAGTCTGAGGAAAGGCTGGGAGCTGGAGACAGGCAGAAAGGCTCGTTCCCTGCACCATGGCTTTAGAGTGCCTCCTGTAAGCCTGATGGAAAAGCAATATATTGGACTGCTCCATCAAGCTCAGGTTGGAATGTGTGTAAATAAATAAACCATATTTCATAAAGACACCACAGACTCCACTGACCTTTAGGAAATCAAATAAAGGGTAAGCGCAGGGACCTCTGGAGGTCTCTCACTGCTCGGACATTGGGGTGGCATGCAACAGTATCTAGAACTTGGTCTAAAAATAGACTTATTTAAAAACCATTTTCTGTTCACTTGTACATTATCAGCTTTCATTCTAAGCTCTCAAAGAACTTTGTAGAAAATAGTATTCAATTTGTATTGCTGCTGAGCATTTCAAACTTGGTAAATTTGTTTTCCAACGCAAGTAATTATGAGTTTCAACAACATCACTACAGTATACTATGTTGAGGGTTCTGCCAGCCACTACTCTGCATTTTTAGAGTATTCTTTCACTGTCTACTGTTCAGTTTACTAAAACAAGTGTTGGAGCTTAAATAGAAAAACACAGACTAGCACAATTCTTGATACAATATTATAATTTTACTATAACAAAGAGTAGCAGAGATTAAGAAGGCTTACTTTATCTTGTTTTTATATTTAATATTTACTAATTGATTGACCCATTCATTAATAATATTTCACTATTAGCAAAGCAGATAAACATTTCATTCCAACGCTCAATAAGCAAACTCATTAGTAGTGTGAAGGTCCATAACACTGTACAACTGATGGTTTAAGAAGACTGCATGTGGATATAAAGATAAACCTTGGCTCATCAGGCTTTCATGTTCTTCCCTGCTCTCCATGGCCATGAGGAGACGGGAAGCTTGTTGACTGACCAGAGTTGAGCATCTTGTGTGAATCCTAAACTGTGGTTAATTTTAATGACGGTTTATTGAAATTAGGGATGGAATTTTCTGAAAATCTCAATGTTGTGGTTATCCACACACATATTTTTTGAACTCTCACCTTGCTCCTTGATCTCACTGAGAAGTGTTTTTTTCCCAATACACATACACCTAAAGTAATCAGTACATAAACATATACATACAGCAATGCATATAGCTGTATAAAATATTTATTAATGCTTATAAAATTATGCTCTAATTATATAGTACCACATGAGGCTTGACTCTTTTATACATGTTATATTTTATACATGTTATATTTTTGAATATAATTCAAATATAATTTTGCATATAATTAATCAAGCTTAAAAATGCAAAAGCAGTACGAACATAAGTGGGTGCTCGATGCATGAGGCAGTCCAATGTGGGCCAAGACTGATCCGGTCAGAGCCACCTAAATCTGTGTAGAAATCTGTTTACAATGGATTCCTCCTAGATGAAATAAACTAGCTTTTTAGTCCAAGATTCAAACTTGGTATGTATAACAGGACCAAGCTTGAGATCCCCTGAAACTTAAAAATCCCTAGTCTGAATGGAGTCTTTCCTTCCATCCAACAAGGCAAGGAAAGTTCTTGTTGTTCATCACCATCAAAGCCAGCCAATGCATGGACAATGAATTGCTTTGTTGCTCAACACACAAGGAAACAACTAGCAAGAGGAAAAGAGAGAAATCTATTTCAGCTTTTCCAAATATTTCTCTGACCTGAAGCCAGGTATACCTTTTTTTTAACGTTTATTAGAATATTTAAGTATTAGTTTCTACCTTCATGCAGACTGCATGAAGCTGCAAGATGTTTTGGACTATGTAGGGGGCAAATAAATTCTGGAACCCATCTAGATGTAACCAAGGAGGTTTAGTGTGGCATGCCCAATTCCCCGTCTCATAATTCTAGTCTCAGACCCCTGATTTATGGGATGCTTATTGCTTTTGCAAACTGCTTGCCTAGTACTGGAGTCTGAAATATTCTTGAGCTCAAATTGCAGGCTTTCTGATGCTGTTTTGGAAAGCTTGTTAGTTAGTCAAAACAGGCAGGACAAGGAAGGCTTTCACACAGGGCCGGTTCCAAGGGGCAGCCAGGTGGGGCACTGGCCCGAGGGCCCCCCTGGCTGCCCCTTAGTTGCTTTAAGTGCTAGCTTTTGCTTGCAAATCAACAGCTCTGTTTCAATAAAGGACTAAATTTTCCTTCTTCACAAGTGTGTTTCATGGTCATTCAGACCCCGGACTTTCTTGCCACAGGGAAGGGGGGAAAAACCTTTGGCAAAACAGACTACAGCTCTCATCAGCCACAGCCAGCACTGTCTTTACCCATCATCCCCCCTCTTAGAACTCTTTAAATGAAATAGTTTGCAATGACTTTTCTGTCTCTGTTTGCCTGAAGTTGGTCAGACCTGGGTCCCGAGAACCCCTCTTGCCAATGAAGGCTATAATTGTCATTTCCCCTGCATCCATGTCTCAGTGTCACCCTGAAGTTGACTCTAGTTCAGATTACTCTCACAAGTCTCACACTCAGGGGCAGGAAAATCCCAAGTCACCCAGTCTTTGGGGACAGGGAAATTTTGCATTGGGGTGGTGGTCTTAGCCTTAAAATGAGGTAACCAAGGCTTTCTTTCATTTACAACCTCCCTCCCACACACACACACAAGTTGCCACTGCTCTCAGCTGCCCAGGTGCATTCCTGGAACAGAACGCCCTTGGGAATGGATGCTACAAGCTTATGTGAAGTAATTTTTACTGCTTTGCTTGCTTTGAACAGATTTGTCTGCATCTGTTGCATTGTTTCCAAGGGCATTTCTGCAGGGAAAGTTGACTGACCCAATTGGCCACCTGTACACAGTTAAACAGGCACAGTAAGCAAGCACCATCTCTGTTATCTTTTCGGCATCTACTGAAGACCTTCCTTTTTCAACAAGCCTTTTAAGTAGAGATTTTATCCCAGTCTGTGTCTGTCTTGGAATTGCTTTTTAAGATGTTTTTAAAGCTTTTTGTAAATATGTTTTTAAATATGTTTTGTTTTAATAGGTTTGAAAGTCTGTTCTTAAGATGTTTTAGAGTATCTGTAGTGTTTTATTTGCTGCCCTGGGCTCCTTCTGGGAGGAAGGGTGGGATATAAATAAATAAATAAATAAATATTAATTTCAAACATTTCACCAATAGTTTTTAATTACCATCTTCCAATATTTCTGCTTTTATTATGAATATAAAATCTATTCAGCATCTAATTGCTTTTGTTATTAAGGATTTTTAAAGGGTTTTTTTCTCTGTGTGTGTCTGTGTGCACGCACCACCTTATCTCTAGCTACATCAAAGTGCACTAGCTGAGCTGGCAACAACTGAACATTCAAAGCAGCAGAGCTCTATTTGCATGAAAACAACTTGATTATGGAGCATGAAGCTTGACGGCTTTGCAGTTATTGATACGATTGTTATAACTTACCGGGGGGGGGGGGGCAAAGGGAGAAAAAAGAACAAGTGTTTCTCCACTTAACTGGAATGAATGCATTTCTCGCTTTCTTCATACTGCCCAGTTCTCATCTGAATAAGAGAATATTCCAGTGATGCTAATGTGATCTGACAGACAATCTTAAATACTGTTATTAGGAATGTGGAGTGTGTGTGTGTGGAGGGAGGGGGAATAGGAGCCTGGTGGTTTTAGTACAAGCTGTGCTCAATTCACAGTGAATGCTGCAGTAAAATTACAATTGTTGTTTACAGAGCTGACTTGTGTATATAATGGTCCAAATTTGTTGAGTATTTGGTGGGTTAGAGGCCAAACAAATGGCAATACCAGGTAAGAAATGGATTGTGATAATATAAAATACATGTAAGTATTATATAAAAATGATATTATAATGTAACAAAATGCATTAGCTAAGAATTAGTTAATTAAGAAAGCTGTGTGAAAATATGATTGAAATGTTGGGGAAGGCATTCAAGTGGCAAGGATATTTACAGGTGTGAGAAAGCTTTCCCCAAAGAGAAATAAGGATATATTTCACATTAACACTAAACATGTTTCCTCTGGAGTGAGTTCTATTATTATTGTTATTATTATTGTTATTATTATTATTGTTATTATTATTATTACCACCACCCAACCTTCATCCTAAGGTCCCAGAGGTGGTTACAACAATTTAAAATAAATATTTAAAAATAATGTAAGCATCACAACAATAGGGTAGGTCCTATCAATGAGTTAACTCTGAAGGAAGCATGTTTAAGACAGCTTTGTTTCAATTTAATGATTATAAATTGGATGTGAAAAGTGCCTTGCCTTCAAGTAACCCCATCAGTGGGGAAACAAAGAGGGGTAACCTATTTATTTGCTTGCATGGGGGGCAAATTAGAGGGGGCAGCAACAAGTTCATGACTGGATCTTCCAGTTTTGAAAAACAATAAATGGAGCTACTATTAGCAGGAGTAGTTTGAACAGAACTTGAAAACATGCATTTAGACCAGCCTTTCCCAATCTTTGGGTCCCCAAATGTTGCTGGACTGCAACTGCAGTTGAGGGGTGAAATAAGACACTGACACATCAGCTAGGGTTAAACAAGGGCCACTTTATTAAATTACAGCAGACAAACCCAATTTTAAAGTGACCTGCAGAGGGAAAATCTAGGTGCGGGACTATCTATAAGCAAGTAGCTTGCCATACAGCTCTTGGGCGACCAGCCCCTGCTGAGGCAAGGGCAAGCCCATCTGCTTACCCCTTACCCCAGCCACACCTTGTAGGTGAGTAGGGGGGCCTTCCCATGTCATCCCCACCTGGGGTTAAATAACCCTTGGGTAGATGAGATAAGTTGGCCCCAGAAGCAGCCCATATCATGTCCTTGAGCCGCAAAGCCTTGCCAGACAGGCCTCCGGAACCACCAATCACCTCCAAAGGTGCCTAAGGGGGCCACCTAGCTGTCCTTAACTATTTCCCTTCCCACACCTTCCCGCACCAGTGCTATAACAAAACTGCCCCATAGGGCATTAGCCTTCAATATATCAATTTTGCCAAATTAGCCAAATCCACCTATTAATAACAACGCCCCTTAACCCGATTCCCTCCCCCTCCCATAGTGTGGAGCAGGTGAAAAACCTGCCCGCCAACAAGGGTGGGCAGGATAAAAATTCCTACTCGGCCCCGAAGCAACCCATAGGCACACCATAAAAAAGGGAGGGCAGGGTGGGCATTGCAATTCCAAAGAGGGGCAACTGGGCTTAAATAAGCCCTCCAACCTCACCCCTCCCTTCAGCCAAGTCGCACTTGCGTCATAGGTGCAATGTGAGACTTTGCCCCATTTAAAGATGGAGGCGGCAGCTTCGCCCCCATCTGCAATTATGCCCCACCCGTCAGCTGTGCGGCGAGTGGGGCGTCATTTCCCATTATTTCTGACCATTGGCCGTGCTGGCTGTGGCTGATGGGAGTTGTATCCAACAACAAAATTCTAAAGAAGCCCTCCTTGGATCCCCAAGATTTGAACAACTTTCGCCCAGTCTCAAATCTGCCATTCTTGGGCAAGGCAGTTGAGCGGGTGGTGGCGCAGCAGTTGCAAGCGCACTTGGAGGAAGCGGATTATCTATTTTTTTTTATAATAATTTTTATTATTCAAATTTTCATAAAACAAACACAACAAAATCAAACAACAAAAACAATACAACAAAAATAAAAAGAAAAACTTGACTTCCGATTTGTCACAGATCAGCTATAAGTATATAATATATATCAAACCTGTCCCCTAAAACATACGAAATTCACTTTTTTCCATAGTCTATCTTAATTAATCGTCAAATCCCATTATCATCATTTCATTTTTTCTTTCAACAAAAAGTCCAAAAGAGGCTTCCATTCCTTAAGAAATGTATCTGTCATTTTTTCTCTGAGAAGGCATGTCAATTTGTCCATCTCTACTAAGTCCATTAATTTCAATAGCCATTCTTCCTTTGTTGGTATTAATTCCATTTTCCACTTTTGTGCATATAATAATCTTGCTGCCGTAATCATATATAATATTATTCTTCCATATTTCTTTTCCTTTTGTTTATCCATAAAACCCAATAAAAAAAATTCTGGCTTTGACTGAATATTTATCTTTAAGATTTTTTGCATCATCCTACCTATCTGTGCCCAAAATAATTTTGCCTGTTCACACGACCACCACATATGATAAAAAGATCCTTCTTGTTGTTTACATTTCCAACATACATTAGCAACATTACTATACATTTTTGACAACTTTTCTGGAGTCATGTACCAACGATACATCATTTTATAAAAATTTTCTTTAAGATTATAGCATAATGTAAATTTCAAACCTTTTTTCCACATATTTTCCCATTGATCCATTTGTATATTATAACCAAAAAATTTTGACCATACACAGTTTTACTTGTTCTTCTTCCATGTCCATTTTCAATAAAAATTTATACATTTTTGCAATTATACATTCATCATTTGTACACAAACCTATTTCAAAATCAGATTTATTTATTTCAAACCCATACATTTTCTTATCCATTTTGTATCTTTCTAACAATTGTAAATAGGCAAACCATTGAGAACTATATCCTTCCTTTGTTAATTGTTCTCTCTCTTTCATTATATATTCTCCATGCACATTTTCTAATAATTCTTGGTAAGTTAACCATTTCTCTTTTCCAGCCATTTCTCTTCTATAAAATGCTTCTTGACTTGAAACACATAGTGGTATTTTCGAAAAAAAACTTGTTTTGTATTTATTCCATATTTTCAACAAAGGACGTCTTATAAAATGATTATTAAAATCCACATTCACTTTTACTTTATCATACCATAGATATCCATGCCATCCCCACTTCAGGTTGTGACCCTCCAAATCCAATAGTATTTTGTTCCTCAATACAATCCATTCCTTTATCCAGACTAAGCAACAAGCAGCAAAATAAAGTCTCAAATTTGGTAATCCCAGTCCTCCTCTGGAGAAAGCGGATTATCTAGATCCATTTCAATCAGGCTTCAGGCCTGGACATGGGACTGAAATGGCCTTGGTTGCCTTGGTGGATGATATGAGGAGGGCGCTGGATAGGGACGAATGCACCTTCCTTGTTATCCTTGATCTCTCAGCGGCTTTTGAAATCGTTGACCATGGTATCCTTCTGGACCGTCTGGAGAGGTTAGGTATAAGGGGCACTGTATTGCAGTGGTACCAGAGAGTGGCATTGGGGGATGAGGTTTCGGATCCTGTGGGGTGTCACAGGGTTCTATCCTCTCCCCGATGCTATTCAACATCTATATAAAGCCGCTGGGGGCTATCATCAGAGGATTTGGGCTGCAGTGTCACCAGTATGTGGATGACATGCAGCTCTACTTCTCATTCAAGTCCTCACCAAGGTTGGCTGTAGAAACCCTGTCCAAGTGCCTGGAGTCGGTGAGTGGCTGGATGGGAAGGAATAAGCTGAGGCTGAACTCTGACAAAACTGAGGTACTGTTCGTGAGAGACAAGGGAAGGTTGGGGGATGTTGACCTGGTCCTCGATGGGCTACAATTGCCCCTGAAAGACCAGGTCCGCAGCCTAGGGGTCATTCTCGACTCACAGCTTGCCATGGAGGCTCAGGTCTTGGCTGTGAGCCAGGTGGTGCTGTATCAACTCCATCTGATATGGAGGATGCGCCCCTACCTTCCCAACCATCTGCTCCCATTGGTGGTACATGCCCTCGTCTCCTCTCGCCTAGACTACTGTAATGCGCTCTACGTGGGGTTACCCTTGAAAATGGTCTGGAAGCTGCAACTGGTGGCTCACCTGATCAAAGGCAGTTGCCGGCGAGATCACATCACTCCAGTGCTGAAGGAGTTGCACTGGTTGCCGGTTATTTTCCAGGCCCAATTCAAGGTGTTGGTTTTGACCTTTAAAACCCTATAAGGTCTCAGCCAAGTTTATCTGAAAGAGCACCTCCAGCTTCATCAAGGATGCCGCGCAACAAGATCAGGCAGGCCTCCTCTCTATCCCACCAGTTAAAACAGCTAGACTGGTGAGGACTAGGGAGAGGGCTTTTTCTATTGTGGCTCCCACTCTGTGGAATTCCCTCCCAAACGATCTCCGTCATGCCCCCGCTATGATGAGCTTCCACCAGGCCTTGAAGACATGGCTCTTCAGACAGGCTTTTGGGGTGGGTTAGGTTTATTACTACTGTTGAGATTTTAATGTTTTAATGTATTTGTATGTTTTTATTCTGTACATCGCCCAGAGTGGCTGGACAACCAGCCAAATGGGTGACTAATAAATCAAATAAATAAATAAATAAATAAACATCTGGGGACCCAATGATTGGGAAAGGTTGAATTTTATACCTTTTCAGCTGCTTTCATACAATTATAATACTTATTGGCCCTGCCATTTGCATCATTACTGGTCCAGCCCCCACCCCACCATCTATACTTAGGAGGGGGGGGTCTAAAATGGGAATTCTGCTTTACGCACATTGGGTTCCCCATGCAGTTTCAAACCTGATAGTGCAGGGTTTAAAGTGTCATCAGAAGCCTAGGTGTGCACAACAGGCTCCTCCGTGTGATTGGTACTATCTAATGGAAAAAGACCTGATTTTAGCCTGATTAAAACCAATAATCCTACTAATGCCACACTCTCAGGGACCAATGCTGCAAACAACTTTCAGTTTTCCTAAAATGCTTATATGCACCCATTCCTCTCATGTAGCATTTTCATTTACTTATCGCTCCTTGCCTATTTAAAAAAACCATAAAATAAATCTATTGCTGTTCTTATGCAGAGAGACTGAATCAAACCCCAAGCATTGAAGAGTCCAGAACAGCACCCACATTTTACAGCATAAAAATGACATGTAGAGAGAAAAGCTTTGCAGTCATGGCTCTGTAAGATAACACAGTCTGTTGAAGATTTCCAAAATGTGTAGTCAGTTCTAATTCTTAATGCGCAGGATTACAATCCCCCCCATTTCAAAGGTTGCATTCAAAATTAGTGATGTTGCAAGAATCTTATTGGGAGTTGGGGAGCACCACATTCCTGATTTCCACTACCCTGGATCTATTTAAGATCAGGTCCAGACCCTTCTGGAATGTGGATCCAGTCCTAATTAAATCCTCTCAATTACTTCAGTAATTCAATTTACATTACAAACCTAAACAAGGCTACACAGAAGCATCCTCCACAATGCCACAGACCTAGCGTTGTTCCAGGTCTCTCTCTCTCTCTCTCTCTCTCTCTCTCTCTCTCTCTCTCTCTCTCTCTCTCTCTGTGTGTGTGTGTGTGTGTGTGTGTGTGTGTGTGTGTGTGTGTGTGTGTGTGTGTGTGTGCGCGCGCGCGCGCGCACAAATGTATAGGGGGAATGGCAACCACCACAAAAATGATGAAGAATATTTGGAGAAAATTCTGCAAACTAATATTTTTCTGGGGGAGGGGTAAAGGAAAAATCAGAATATTTCTCAGGAAAAAATGTTTGGGGAGAAATTTTAGCTCACCTCTAATTTATACATCTGTCTGAAAGGGGTGACTATGAGGAATCTCAACATGCTCACCCCTCCTAGTTTGTACATCTGTTTGACAACAAAATTTCTAAAATCGTAGGAGTTCTCCAGTGTTCCCTAGCAGAAAGACAAATTATCTAATTTGTATCTATGTTCACCGCCCAGAGAGCTATTGCTAGTCGGGCGGTATATAAGTTTTAAAAATAAAATAATAATAAATAATAATAATGTGGAAATTTAATCAACCCAAATAATTTGGTTGTATTCACCTAAGTCCTACTCAGAGTAGATCAATCAAAAATTAATACCATTATTAACAAAGGTTAACTGAGTAGGACTAGCATTGAATACCACCCATAATTAACTATTTAGATGTTTTTCTCGCCACCTGTACAGACTTATCGCTTTAAAGTTCATTACAGGCGCTTGTGGACAGCAAGTTACACTTTACCTGTTGGTTATGGAGCACTGGCCTTTATTGCCATTAGGCATGAAATTTAATTCTATTCAATCTTACTGTAACCTAATCAGCAACAACCAAATTAATTCAATACAGTGATCCTGCATAAGAAGCAATCACAAAAGAAGTTAATGTACATGATTGTCTGTTCAGTGCTTACTATATCTACTTCCCAGGGGAAATCCAAGGTACAAATGCATTGAAGTTGCTTTAGTCCATTTGCTTCTTTATCCCTTAATGTATTCTGCTGGTCTTTCAAAAAATAGAAAACGTAATCAGAGATTTGCATTCATTCAGCTCAAATGGTCCCAAGTGAGCAGAAAAAAATAAGCAAGTAACAAAGGACTTTCTTTCCTTCTTTGTACTCCTTGATGACCAATATTTGCTACCTCCACTTTTCAAATTGAGTCTGAAGGAAGCTAAGAGTTTATTCAGAATTTGATCAGGTTCTTTTTAATTTCGCCTCTCTGGGAAAGACAAGGAGATACATCTGAAAAGAGATCTGCATGAACTGACATTGTAAGAAAGTCATGTCATTATCATAATGCTAAAATATTCTAGTACAAACCCACCAACATTTAAACCTTCCTTTAAAAAGAAATAGATTTCAATAAACTTTTAGTTAAAATAACTTTTTGTTGTTGTTGTTATATGCCTTCAAGTCGATCACGACTTATGGAGAACTTATGAATCAGCGACCTCCAATAGCATCTGTTGTGAACCACCCTGTTCAGAACTTGTAAGTTCAGGTCTGTGGCTTCATATATGGAGTCAATCCATCTCTTGTTTGGCCTTCCTTTTTTCTACTCCTGTTTTTCCCAGCATTATTGTCTTTTCTAGTGAATCATGTCTTCCAATGATGTGTCCAAAGTAGGATAACCTCAGGTTCATCATTTTAGCTTCTAGTGACAGTTCTGGTTTAATTTGTTCTAACACCCAATTATTTGTCTTTTTCACAGTCCATGGTATGCACAAAACTCTCCTCCAACACCACCTTTCAAAGGAGTTAATTTTTCTCTTATCCACTTTTTTCACTGTCCAGCTTTCACATCCATACATAGAAATCGGGAATACCATGGTCTGAATGATCCTCACTTCAGTGTTCAGTGACACATCTTTACATTTGAGGACCTTTTCTAGTTCTCTCACAGCTGCCCTCCCCAGTCCTAGCCTTCTTTTGATTTCTTGACTATGGTCTCCATTTTGGTTAATGACTGTGCCGAGGTATTGATAATTCTTGACAAGTTCAATGTTCTCATTGCCAACTTTTAAATTACATAAATCTCTTGTTACTACTTTCATCTTTTTGACGTTCAGCTTTTCTGCTTTCCTCTTTAGCTTTCATCAGCATTCATTTTAAATCATTACTGGTTTCTGCTAAGAGTATGGTATTGTCTGCATATCTTAAATTATTGATATTTCTCCCTCCAGTTTTCACACCTCCTTCATCTTGGTCCAATTCCGCTTTCCGTATGATATGTGCTGCATACAGATTAAACAAATAGGGTGATAAAATACACCCCTGTCTCACACCCTTTCCGATTGGGAACCAATTGGTTTCTTCATATTCTGTCTTTACAGTAGCCTCTTGTGCAGAGTATAGGTTGTGCATCAGAACAATCAGATACTGTGGCACCCCCATTTCTTTTAAAGCATCCCATAGTTTTTCATGATCTACACAGTCAAAGGCTTTGCTGTAATCTATAAAGCACAGGGTGATTTTCTTCTGAAATTCCTTGCTCCGTTCGTATGTTTGCGATATGACCTCTGGTGCCTCTTCCCTTTCTAAATCCAGCTTGAATGTCTGACATTTCTCACTCCATATATGGTAAGAGCCTTTGTTGTAGAATCTTGAGCATTACTTTACTTGCATTGGATATTAAGGCAATAGTTCAAAAATTACTGCATTCCCTGGGATCCCCTTTCTTTGGAATTAGAATGTATATGGAACGCTTCCAGTCTGTGGGCCATTGTTTAGTTTTCCATATTTCTTGACAGATTTTAGTCAAAATTTGGTCAGATTCAGTCTCAGTAGCTTGTAGCAACTTTATTTGTACGCCATCTGTCCCTGGTGATTTGTTTCTTCCAAGTATTTTAAGAGCAGCTTTCACCTCACAATCTAAAATTTCTGGTTCTTCATCATACGGTTCCTTTCTGAATGAATCTGTCATCCTGTCATCTCTTTTATACAGTTCTTCAGTGTATTGCTTCCATCTTCCTTTTATTTCATCTCGGTCAGTCAGTGTGTTCCCCTGTTGATTATTCAACATTCCTACTCTCGGTTTAAATTTCCCTTTCATTTCTCTAATCTCTTGGGATAGGTCTCTTTTTGTTGTCCTCTTCTATTTATAGACAATGACTATTGTAATAGTTCTTTGTCCCTATGTACTAGTTACTGCATAGTTGCATTTAGAGTTCTAACCATGTGTCGTTCTGCTTTTGCTTTTGCTTTCCTTCTCATTTTAAGAGTTTATTCAGTCATCCACTGAGGTCTTTCTCTCTTTTTAACTAGAAGTATTGTCTTTTTGCATTCTTCACTCATAATGTCTCTTCACTCGATAGTTCACTCCATAGTTCTTCTGGTTCTCTGTCAACTAAGTTTAAAGCCTCATATCTGTTCCTTATTTGATCTTTTTATTCTTCTGCAATGTTATTTAAATTGTATTTTGGCATTATGATTGCTTTGTTCTTCTTTAGCTTTACTCTGATTTTTGATATGACCAATTCATGATCTGTACCGCAGTCTGCTCCTGGTCTGGTTTTCGCACAAAGTATGGAACTTCTTCATCTTCTGCTGCCAATTATATAATCAATTTGATTGCTATATTGACCATTTGGTGATGTCCACGTGTACAGTTGTTTTTTCGGTTGCTCAAAAAATGTGCTTGCAAGAAACAAATTATTAGCTTCACAGAATTCAATAAGTCTGTCTCCTCCTTCATTTCTGTCTCCTAAGGCACATTTTCTCACAATTCCTAGTTCTTCTCTGTTCCATACTTTTGCATTCCAGTCCCCCATGATTATCAGCACATCTTGTTTTGGTGTGTGATCAGTTTCCTCCTGTAGTTCTCCATAAAATCTTCCCAATTCTTCTTCTTCTGCATTTGCTGTTGGAGCCTAAACTTGGATGATGGTAATGTTAATAGGTTTCCCATTTAATCTCACTGATATCACTCACTCAGACCTTGCGTTGTAGCTCCTAATTGCTTTTGCTACATCACTTCTCACTATTAAAGCATTTCTCATTTCCTGCATAAAATATTTTGTAGTTGCCTGATTGGAAATGTCCCATTCCCGTCCATTTCAATTCACTCACACCAAGTATTGTAATGTTGATATGTTCCATTTCTTGCTTGACAATTTCTAACTTTCCCTAGTTCATGCGTCTCACATTCCATGTTCCTATTGTGTGGTTATACAACTCCAGACTCTCCTTTCGCAGCTGTGCACATCAGCCTCTGGGCTTTCTTTCGGCTTTGACCCAGCTGCGTCATTAGTCACAATGCTACTCGTACTTGTCCTTTGTTCTTCCCCAGTAGCTTGGTGAATGCCTTCTGACCTGGGGGTCTCATCTTCCAGCACTATCTCGTGTTGGATTTTGGATACTCTGTTCATAGGGTTTTCATGGTAAGTGGTATTCAGAGGTGGTTTACCATTGCCTTCCTCTCAGTTTTGATGCACCTTAATCTGGTGTCTCAGCTTTCACCATTCAGCCTTGGGTGCCCCTGCTAGGAGTCTAGCCTCTTTGTCTAGCCTCTTGACAGCATTGCTCTCAGCTTCTTCAACACTCTCAAACCCCCTCACCACCTTAAGCTGTGCATCCTAAAGGGGGTCAATCATCACAGAATCATAGAATAGTAGAGTTGGAAGGGGCCTATAAGGCCATCAAGTCCAACCCCATGCTCAGTGCAGGAATCCAAATGAAAGCATTCCCAACAGATGGCTGTCCAGCTGCCTCTTGAATGCCTCCAGTGTCGGAGAGCCCACTACCTCTCTAGATAATTTGTTCCATTGTCGTATGGCTCTAACAGTTAGGACGTTTTTCATGATGTTCAGGCAAAATCTGGCTTCCTGCAAAACTTGAGCCCATTATTCCATGTCCTGCACTCTGGGATGATCGAGAAGAGATCCCGGCCCTCCTCTGTGTGACAACCTTTCATGTACTTGAAAAGTGCTATCATATCTCCCCTCAGTCTTCTCTTCTCCAGGCTAAACATGCCCAGTTCTTTCAATGTCTCCTCATAGGGCTTTTTTTCCAGTCCATTGATCATTCTTGTTGCCCTCCTCTGAACCTGTTCCAGTTTGTCTGCATCCTTCTTGAAGTGTTGAGACCAGAACTGGACAAATTATTTTTGTTTGTTGGTTGGTTGGTTTTACCTGGTACATTAATATACACAAAGGATCTGTAGTATCTCTTTTTGAGAAGTAAAAAGAAATGCAGAAAAACAGATTTGTTTAATATATCTTGGAACTATGCTACATAACACTATACAGATAGGTAATAAAAACCCAAGTCACTTCCAGATAACCTTTTTATTAAGCCTTGATCCAGTTTCGCTTGCACAGATTTTGAGGAAGGTTACACATTACCATCTATTTACTGAGCATTCATTCTGATTTGTTTGTAGGAAGGTTATATGACACTGCACCAAACATTATCCTACACTTTCCAGTGCGTTTTTCTGTCACTCTCCTTATCTCAACAGGTCCAGTTTTAGACATATGTGAGTTCGTTGTGTAAGAGCGCCAAATCGACTTTAAATTGTACAACCTGGATTTGCTGGTATGTGATTGAATCCCATCCGAAAATGGTGACAGTCTAGAAGAGCCCCTGGTGTATTGTGTGGAGATGATGCCTACCTGTTAGGAATCTGGGATGTGAATCAGGTAAGGTTAGTCAATGGCAAGAGTGAGGGCTCGTTTACATGGGGATTTACTCCGAGATCGACGCTACTCGCATGCCTGTTAAATTAGCTGAGTTTACATGATGTTTCAGACCATGGGAAGGCAAGTCCCTGCTTTCTCCCTTAAATCTGAAGCAAATCAATCCAATTTTAATCCGAAAAGGGAAGGAAAAACCGTCTGTGCTTCACATCTCTAGGGGCTTGTAGACGTTTAGCTCTGATGCTTTGGTGAGTCCACGCCCACTCCCTCCTTCTCCCTTTGTTTTTTTTTACTCTCGAACAAACTGAGCATGCTTGGTTGCCAAGGTAACCAGAGGAAGAGATAGTTTGACCTTAAGATGGAGTGGTCATTAGGAAGCTGCAGGATTAACGCTTCCCCTTCAGTATGAATGCAAAACAGCAGATTGAGGGCTCATATAAGGTAAGAAGTGTGAACCTTTAAACTCCATTGCGATGAGAAAAGCTTCACCTTGAAAATGGAGTTCAGCTCCAGTGTGAACCAGCCCTGAGACAATGGCAGGGAACAGCGGAAATCCCCTTGTTATTTAAATCAAACCACTTCTGATCTAGCCTACGGATTTTTCAAAAGTTTCTTTGATTTGGTTGGCAATCAATAGTCCCTCCTTTGGCCACAGCTCAGTGGTGTCTTCCAATCAACAGTTGATGGCCCCACTCTCAGATTCAGTCCTAACATCTAGGAAGATACAGCGAAAGAAGGAGATAGGATTAAGAACATGAAGATCAATTGGAGGTAGTATGCTTTTGAATACCCATCGCTGGAAACTGCAGTAGGGGAGAGTGTTCTTGTGCCAGGTCTTGCTTGCAGGTTTCCCACAGGCATGTGGTTGGCCACTGTGACAGCAGAATGCTGAACTAGATGTGCCATTGGCCTGATCCAGCAGGCTCTTATATTCTTCAGTTTAGAAGAGGATAGCAGTCCATATAACATTACATACTGAGTGAGAACATATGAAGAACTCTTCATTTTAACCTACTGAAAGTTGTTTTTTTGAGAAAGGTGATGTTTAAGAAAATGTATGAGTATCAGTTTTAGATATATATCTCCTTGTTCTCATGCCTTTCAGCCAGATTTAGTGGAATAAGGCAAAACAAAATTCTCCATATCAAGAAACACTAAAGAATTGATTTATAAATGTTCTTTGAAAGTGTTTCCCCCTATTTTAAATTTTTATGTATTTCTAGATCTACTCAATATATTTTTTTTTAAAAAATCATTATAATTTGCAGTATAAAAGTTTTATACATGTGATTTTGTGTCCAAAACTCTGCTCAGCTCTGAAATCAACTGACAGATTTTTCATATACGGGAGTAAAGCCCACCCCATCCTGGTTCAATGTGGATATTTAAGAAGGAATACACACACATTCTAAGAACCTACATACAAGTGAGGGTGTTATTGTTAAAGACACTTATGAGGTGGTCCAAAGATTGCCCATTGGTCTCCTGTTTGTTTTAAAATAGTCATTACAATCGCCTACAACAAGTGGCAAGCTAGTGCCTGGGGCTCCTCCCAATAGGTGCACTGTAAACAAAGCAAGTCCACCTGGGAGCAAGGGATTATATACCACCATTCTCAAGGGAACAATGCTTTTTATGCTTTTATATACTGTTCCCTCAGAGAGCAATTGCACACCATCAGTGTATCACTTTAAAGGGGACTTGCTTTGTTTTCAATGCACATGGGGGCAGCAGCCTGTATGCTAGCTAGTCACTTGTAGGCAGCTGCAATTCCCTTATTATTATTATTTTAAAAAGAACAAATAGAACACCAAGAGAGGCAGCCCTCAGTCCAACTTTTATGAAATCCATAAGGTAAGTGGGGGATCTGGCAAAGTGCAGATTCTTGAGCAGAGACCCAAGCTAATCAGAACATTAGTCATGATGGGTAATTCCATGTCAGGCTTTGCTTTCGCCATAATCCCTTCTCACTCCTATGTTGGGCAATCATTTCATAAGACATTTGCAAGAAAGCAAAACAATTCAGATTGAAGAGTCAGGCTAGTGTTGCCTGATTTATAGGTTGAGGCTGTACCCGATTGGTCCCTGGTGTCAAACAATCCCTGCTGAGTGAGTAACTGAACTGTCACCCTAGGGCCACTTAGGTGGCCACAGTGTGAATCATTTTGTTGTTTATTTATTTATTTATTGTATTTATATACCGCCCCATAGCCAAAGCTCTCTGGGCGGTTTACAATAACCATTGTTGTTGTTGTTTTTAAATAGAAAAGCACTCAGTTACTTGAGTTCCTTCCTATAGTCTCCAATGGCAGGGACAGCTTTATCACTACTGGTTATGAGAAGTGTCTTGTCTAACTTTAGCTGGATCAAGGTTATTGACATCACCAACAGACAACTCTTGGAAGGACCTACCCTGCCATTAGGCAGAGTGAAGCAGCTTCCTCACCTATCAGATGCTGGGGCAGGCAGTGGCAGACAGATGGTGAAGGGCAGAATGTTATGTGCCACTTGGCCTGCAACAGAGAGTGCTATCCTGTTGACAGTATTGAAGTAGGATTTAGCCATCAGCCCAATTAGCTTCTGTATGTGGAATGGGAGTGGGACCATCTTGTTCTTCATGTCAGGCAGCAAAATATCTTGTTCTGGCCCTGACCCTCAATAAAAGGTGACCTGCCAATTATGGTGTTAATCCAGTGACAGGAAGCATCATGTGGAGAAGACTTCTGCAAGTGTGACATTCCTGCAATTGCTGAGTTGGGAGAAACAGGCAGGTTGTTCATACCTGGAGAAACAAGCAGGTGCTGGGAGTCAGAAATTGCTCTCATGCCACAGTATTTTGAGTCTCAAGTGTCCACTGAAGGAAGCCCATCTCCATGTGCTGATCACTCTTGCTGGCTTTGGGTGACTATAATACAACAGTTCCAAGAGTGCAGTAACTGCTACCAAAAAACATTTGCTGTTTCTGTAGTGAGCCAATGCACTTTTAAGACTTTAATAACAGGCTCATAAAAGGTGCCTGATGGACTGCAGAAGTATTGGCACTACATAAACCAAATACTGACTGCCACTTTCCAGCTAAATGCTATTATAAATAACTGTTTGTATGGTCTTATCAGGTTTTTTTCCCCTGCCTGTCAACTACTGATAAAGATTCACTCTGTAAATCACTGTAATTTCCTCTTAGCTATCAGGAGGGAGATTTAATATGGTGATAAAGAAAATTGATGAACAAAAAAATATGTTTTGCTTTTTAAAAGACTTGTATAATTTTATGTACTTATTCCAAAGTGGTTTTTTAAAAAGTTTATACTTGCACAATACCATTAATTTGGTCAAACAGATGATAGCCACTAGTGACATTTTGATGGAACCTTTGTTCTTGAATCTAGACAGAAGAATTTAACTTTGCACAATAAATTATCAGCCTGTTGCCTGACATCTAAAAATGTACTTGCTAATAGCATATCTAGCAAGTAGGTTTTTAATAGCTTGTTGCTAAAATTAAGTCACTTTGGCTACAAATCCTAGAATAATACTCAAATAATATTGTTGTATTACACTTTGAGCATAAGAGATCTGCACTGGCTGCATATTAGCCACTGAGCCAGGTTTAAGGTCTTGTTATTTACGTAAGTCCTAAACAAGTTACCTGAAAGACTCACTCTCCTTCCATTGCCCAGTAAGGGCATTAAAATCAACAAATGGAACCTGATTAGTCTCGCCACAGCCTAATGATTATCAGCTTGTGGAGATGCAGAGGTTGGCTTTTTCTGGATGCAGAAATATGAGAGGCCCCATCTTTATTGGCATTCTGCTGGCTTTTGAAGACACACCAGCATTCCTTTGATCTCTCACCTTAAGAGTTGTATTCAACTAAGTCCTATCCAGAGTAGACCCATTGAGATTAATAAACCTAAATTAGTCATGTCTGTTAACTTCAAGGGTTCTACTTTGTGTAGGAGTAGCACTGAATACCACCCTGAGTCTCCTGTTTTAGTTGCTGCTCTTGTAAAGACTGTGCTGAGCTGCCCACTAGCTGCAGAAGAGGAAGCACAACAGTAGGGCCTGCACAGATGGCTCACCCCAGGCACTATTTTCTAATCCATCCTTATTTCTATGGCTTGATTTGCATGAAAGCACAAGCAAGCAGGCTCCAGGACAGAGATCGTCACAACCTCTTCACTCCTCCCTGATTGTTTTCCTGCTGTCCCACACCGAATTAAGTCAAAATTTGGCTTATTGCAGGGGTGGGGAACCTCCAGGTCATAAGCCAATATTGGCCCGGTCCAGTTTAGCCCATGAGGCCATTTCCCCAAAGCCACATCCACTTGTCAATATGGTTGACATCAGATGATGGGGCAGGGTTCAATCCTGCTGGGTGCTGCTTTGCCCTCCCTCTCCACCCTGTGCCTCAATTTGATGCTGTCATAACGTTAGATGATTCATAGATGGGTAGCCCCGTCTACCTGTCAAAGTTGGTCTGCAGGATGGGGGAAGCTAAAGATCTGTCCCGCTGTGCCAAAAAGGTTCCCCATCTCTGGCTTAGCATGTTATCCAAATCCACCCTCATGGTTTAGTTCTCCTGGACAAACAATGGGTCATAAACCATAGGACAAACTTTGGTTAACGCTTGTGGTTAGGCTGGCAAGAGCTAAACTACAACCACAGATTCATACAACATGCTAAGCAAAACTATGGCTTAGTTCAGTGCAGCACAGCAGCAGAATGACTGAGAGAAGCAAAGTGGCCACAATCTCCTCCCAGGAGCCCACATGCTTGTGCATTCACACTAAGATTAGCTTCGTGTGGCATGCAAACCAGATATGTACAAAACACAGATACCATACAATAAGCTAGGCAGGTAATGAAGTCTACTAGGATCTTCATAACTCCATTTTGTCAAACAAGATGAGATAGGCGGATTATTATTATTATTATTATTATTAAATTTATTTATACCCCACCTTTTGATGTAGGGAGACTGCTGATGTAATCAACAACCCATTAGTAAATTAAAATTAGACTAGGAAAATATGAGCAAAACAAGTATATGGATGACCATATATTGTATCACTTTAAACATTTTGGATATAATCTGAGGAACAAGCGGGAAGATGTGGACAACAGACACTATAGATGTAATACTTTTTGTATCTAATTACCAGCCATTTATCACAGTGAGTTTTTCCAATAAAAGTAGGGGGGAAGACTTAAATAAAATAATGAGAAAATGGCTACGCAATAGTATGAATCTCTAACTTCTATTATTTTTATATTTATATTAATGTTCATGTGCAATATATAAAATGTTTCATGCCAAAGATTCAACTAAGTAACACCCATGCATTCCCAGATCCTCTGCTGTTGCAGGGCTTCAAGGGTGTCACTGGGAACTAAAGGTGTTTCTTTCCTGGCCAACAGAAATGCTTTACAAACCAAATTTGTATGGAAATGCTTGCCAAATAAATGCATACGATGGTGCTATAGATGAGCATTTTAAAAAAAAACCCAGCTGTTGCACAAAGGAGAAAGCAAAAAAGCAAAGTTGTACTGTATTTAAGGATTTTTGAAATAGAAATAATACATTACATATTATAGACTGTAGCTTTGAGACACGATCATCCTTTTGGCAGTACTAAAATGGCAAGTGTAATTGCTAGAGTCAACAGATTTTTCTCCAAGAGCTTTGCTGCTTCTGTTTACTATCCAATTTTACAGAGATTAATTTCAGAAAAACAGAGAATTTTTATCAGCAAATATGCTCCAGGGAATACAGCTATGAGTTGTCATAATAATATTTTCAGTGATGGAATAATAATCTCTTTAGACCAAGTCTGGCAACAGAGGAGAGAAAATAACCTCAAAAGGTAAAATAATAAAAAAGGATAAGGACCCAGTTGGCATATTGTTATTCTATTTTCTCATATATTAGGGAAATGACAGCAATTTTTGGATACCCGCATTCTCCAGTGTAGAAAGTTCCACTACTTCTGTGCCTTTGACAATGGAAATAATTCCATGCCATATGCATGTATTATGCTTCTGTTATCTCCACTCCCTAGCCTTGCTTGAAACTAGAACTACTAAGACTGTTGGCTGTTATTTTTGTTTTGTTTTGTTTTTTAAGTAGGAAACAAAAACTATTCATGGTATATTGCTACCCTGAGATACTTTATATTATCACTGTATACATAAAAATAAAGCATTTTAGTTGTTGAAACACCACCTTGCTTGCCCTGAAAAGAAACCAGGCCCATTGAACATTCAATTCAAATGCTAAAACACCCTTGGAAGAAACTGAAGGTTGTTTTTTTTTTTTAAAAAAAGTCTGAATCTATCCACTGCTACCCTGAAAGAGTGGGACCCAATGCCCTTAGAAGAAAGTGTCACAATGTCATGAAGGCACCAGAGCTATTACTTTAGCACCACGTAAGTGGATAGCTGCTAAGTAGATAGCAATGCCAAGCAAGGACCACTGATCTCACCACCAAGACCCATGCCGGGTACTTTATTCACTCAGCAACTGTGGACCTGCACAGGGTGAAGTAGTAGACCCGGTGCCTCCACTGCCTTGTGACATCCTCCAATAAGGCTGGCAGATTCCCCTCCTCTCTGCAATAGCAGATGTCAGTCCTCCTTCAATGAACCACTACATGTGTTATCACTGGCAATTAATTTCTCTCTCTTCTAGTGTTTATATACCTAGCACATTTGCTCATGTACCTGCTCAGCTCACCACCGTATCACAATAAGTACACTAACGCAGATGAGGGAGCATATGATGTATTTACCGTTCAGACAGTGGAGAGTGACTGGAATGCTAAACTATGATTAAATGTTATGAGAATGAGCCTCAGCAAGCCTCAGACTTGCATGCTCCTTCACTTCCAGTGTGTTCAAAAGTTTCTGTCAACTCTAAACTGTGGTTAATCTTAATTAAAGTTAGTTGAAACAAGCCAGCTTAATAAACCATGGTTTGAAGTTGGCTTTTTCAGCTAACCATAGTGAAACCTTATTTTATTTATTAATTTATTTATTATTTGATTTATATCTCGCCCTTCCTCCCAGCAGGAGCCCAACTATGTTATTCTATTTTCTCATATATTAGGGAAATGACAGAAACTTAACTATAGTTGTCTGAGTAAGGTGGCAAGCAAGCTGCAGTTCATCAAAAATCTGGGCTCCTTTGAGAAGAAGGGTGGGATAGAAATTTAATAAATAAATAGAAGCAAAAGCTTCCAACCTGTTCCTCATGGCCCACAAGTGGAGGAGGTACACACAAGCCCTACCCCAAGGATCAATGCAGCTCTTTTATTTTATTTTTTGTAATTGGAAGCAGCCCCAGCTTTCAGGCCATTTTTCTGTCAATGATTTCAGAGGTAGTCACTTGTGTTATGACAGGAGACTGTCAAATATACTTACCAGATCCTATTGAACAGAGGTAAAAGCAACTTCTGTCTTTGCTTTCTTAAATAGGCTCTCCCCTCCACAATCCTCAAGCTGTTTCCCACAAAAAGTTCAGATAGATGTTCAAGGTTTTGACAGGTTTGGCAGTCTTGTTATCATCAGTGTACTTGCAGAGACAGGAACCTTAGTTTCAGCCATTTTTAATAGAAGAAAATAAGAGCTATTTCATGAAATAAATCCTTTCCTGCCCTCACCCCCCCACACAACAGCTTTTACCTGCTGTTTCAACTAACTGATAGACAAAATGGGATGGGATGGAGAGTAACCTACAGTAATATGGTACCAATTAACTGATAAAGACTAGTTCTAGCAATTTCCATGAGCTTTGAGAAATATCTTATTTGCAAAACTATCAAAATGATTACACCCCCCTTTTTCACATAGATTGATTGATTTCCATTTTTTGGGTAAGGACAAGAAGATCAAAGGATGGTGCCCATGGAAGGGACTAGCACTTTGCATTTTCCCCCATTCTTTGAATATATCATGAATCAGCAAATACCCCAGAGTTCCCCAGAGTTCTGGATGCTTCATTGTCTTGGGTAAATGACACTACTAGAATGAAGGAAGAAAAACAACTGGTGACTACTTGTACAAAGTATTTTCCAGGAAATATTTCTACCCCACTGAAACAGCCATTTTGAAACTGAAAACTAAAATTGGAGCGTATTACCCATAGAACTAGAAACTAGGAAACATTAATTTCAGGTAAGAAAGGTATCCATATAATTTCATAATTACAGGGTCAGCCGAATTGTTTATGGAAATTAATTTGCTGCTGATCTAAATAACAGACAAATTATGTATTGTTTTGGTAGCAACATTCAAATTTATCATGACGCATCTCTGTCTAAAAACCATCTGATAACCCCAAACTCATCACTGTACTATGTATTAACTATTCAACTGATAACATCACATAGGTAACCAATATCATTACAATTCAAACACACTGAATTTTGAAGTTTACAATAACTTGTATCTTTAGGTGCAACAAGACGGGGGGGAGTTCTTTATCATTTATACATTTCCACTAAGGAGCTGGCATGTTGAAGGTCATCCAACTGATTCATTATCAATCTTTTTTTATGTTTTATTTTACTTTAAGTGTAACAAATATGTGTACTTCTTAGCATAAGCTTTGTTGTCCATAAACCAATTAAATTAAGGTATAAAATAGCTTCATGCCAAATTATGATATGGGGGCAATTCTCAGGAGAGTGGTTTATAAATAGTAAATTAAAAAACCCACAACAGTAAGATGGCCATTATGTTCTCTTCCTCCATCTGTTAGTGGTAAGACATAGGTGCTGTGGGCTAATTAAATGTTAATGAAATCTAAATAATCTGCTGGTCCCGAAGCATTAGCCAAGCAATAGTAACTGCTGAACAGCTGTTGCTGTTTGACAAAACCACTTAAGTCAGCACCCTCAGCTATGTCTCAAGATCCGAATTTGGCAAAGCCTAATGGAAATAATTATATTTATGCAGAACTGATTTAAGACGACTCATAATTATTATTGAATCACAGGTTAAAGGTCAAAGACACCGTTGGAAAAGATGAATTTTAACACAAAACACATATTGGCTGTGTGAAAGACTTCCAATGGTCCTTTAAAAAGTCAGAATCCTATTTTGATGGAACGTCATTTAGATTGCTCTTACATTCCACTTTAGAAATACATTCGCAATTTGATCAGGACCAGAGAACTGTGCAATTAATTCCATATGCTCAAGGGAGCTTAGGGCTTGAATTTCTCAATCAGCATCCCTACTCCACTCCCATGATACATAGCAAGCCACTTTGGGGACTGAAGGAACTTTCAAGTGCAATTTGTAATATTTGGAATGTTGTGTTTGGCGTCTGCTATTTAAAAAAGAAGTAAAAGATCCCAACTTTGTTATTGTTTAAAGTAGCACAATTTTGACTATGCAAACTTTCAACTCTCTCCTGATGAAAACTTTGAAAGACTCCCAAAATTCAGAGTCAACCTTCCTGAATTTCGAGGTCAGTGGATGAGGCCAAGCCAGTGATCATAGCACAGGAAGACATGTATAGCTCTGGAACCACTGGAGGGGCGTATTCTGTGGTGTCTCCACATCTGTGGAATGGTCTCACCACTGAAATGGGCCAAGCCACATCAATGTTGTCTTTAAGGAAACAGGTGAAGATGCACCTCATCTAATAGGCTTTTCGATGAGGGGAACTGTGAATGTAGTAATTTATTAATAGTTTGATGATGACGCTTTTGTTATGACATACTGAAATAATAATTTTAAACCTTTTGTGTTGTATGGTTATTAAGTTGTCTTTATACTGTAAACCACCTCTGGGAAGAGGAACTGACTGTTAAATTGTAGCTCTATGAAGATAACAGAAGCCTCCTAACAACTCCCAGCATCCTTCACAAACTACTTTCCCCATGGTTTTTGAGGTGAAAGCCATCACTGTTTAAAATGGAATAATAGTGAATTAATTAAATATATGGTATGATTGTGGCCTTTGTAGCTCTCACTGTCAATCTGTGTGTAAAAACAGAGTGAAACATTTAGCACACTGATTTCGAAGTAGTATTTCTTAAAAATTATTGGAATTGTCATTGTTTTCTGCCCAGTTGTAATACTTAAACCTGAAACAGCACATATTTCTAGACTTTGTTGTGTAAAGATTATTTGAAGATAAAAATACACCATCATCCTAAAACCATGAAGATCAATTGATTATCTTGCTGCCTAAATTTCAGGCTACGGGAAAATACTTGTAAAGATGCTGAAGAACTCAATAATCAATATGCCAGACACATTCATGCATTTTGAATTTACACACAGATGAATTAAAAGCATTACAATATTGTGAAGAGACAGAGTCAAAATCAATTATAAACTTCAGTTTCTTTGGTGTTCTGCTCTCAAGGGAGTTGTTGCTTCCAAAGGAAATCATGGCAAATGGAAGCAACAGTTTTCATTTATTGTACATGAATAAAAAGTACAATAAACACAGCAGTTCATTATGTGCAAAATCACATTTTGCCAAGCGGGAATTTTACAAGTGTTTAGTTTCGTGCATTTCATAAATCTAGTCTTACACATTTAGAATCATTTTAGACACTTGGATTTCTGGATATTCAATTAATTACTTTCTACTTTGTTAAAAAAAAGGGGGGGGAAACAAAGACAGCTGGTAGTGGTTGTGAGTCAAAATGCCCTCCAACTTCACCAACTGTTAACAGGATGCAAAGTTAGAAGTGGGGTACATAAGAAGAGCCTGCTGGATCAGGCCAGTGGCCCATCTAGTCCAGCATCCTGTTCTCACAGTGGCCAACCAGGTGCCTGGGGGAAGCCCGCAAGCAGGACCCGACTGCAAGAACACTCTCCCCTCCTGAGGCTTCCGGCAACTGGTTTTCAGAAACATACTGCCTCTGACTAGGGTGGCAGAGCACAGCCATCATGGCTAGTAGCCATTGATGGCCCTGTCCTCCATGAATTGGTCTAATCTTCTTTTAAAGCCATCCAAGCTGGTGGCCATTACTGCATCTTGTGGGAGCAAATTCCATAGTTTAACTATGCGCTGAGTAAAGAAGTACTTCCTTTTGTCTGTCCTGAATCTTCCAACATTCAGCTTCTTTGAATGTCCACGAGTTCTTGTATTATGAGAGAGGGAGAAGAACTTTTCTCTATCCACTTTCTCAATGCCATGCATAATTTTATACACTTCTATCATGTCTCCTCTGACCCACCTTTTCTCTAAACTAAAAAGCCCCAAATGCTGCAACCTTTCCTCGTAAGGGAGTCGCTCCATCCCCTTGATCATTCTGGTTGCCCTCTTCTGAACCTTTTCCAACTCTATAATATCCTTTTTGAGATGAGGCGACCAGAACTGTACACAGTATTTCAAATGCGGCCGCACCATAGATTTATACAACGGCATTATGATATCGGCTGTTTTATTTTCAATACCTTTCCTAATTATCCCTAGCATGGAATTTGCCTTTTTCACAGCTGCCACACACTGGGTCGACATTTTCATCGTGCTGTCCACTACAACCCCGAGGTCTCTCTCCTGGTCAGTCACCGCCAGTTCAGACCCCATGAGCATATATGTGAAATTAAGATTTTTTGCTCCAATATGCATAATTTTACACTGGTTTATATTGAATTGCATTTGCCATTTTTCCCCCATACACTCAGTTTGGAGAGGTCTTTTTGGAGCTCTTTGCAATCCCTTTTTGTTTTAACAACCCTGAACAATTCAGTATCGTCAGCAAACTTGGCCACTTCACTGCTCACTCCTAATTCTAGGTCATTAATGAACAAGTTGAAAAGTACAGGTCCCAATACCGATCCCTGAGGGACTCCACTTTCTACAGCCCTCCATTGGGAGAACTGTCTGTTTATTCCTACTCTCTGCTTTCTGCTTCTTAACCAATTCCTTATCCACAAGAGGACCTCTCCTCTTATTCCATGACTGCTAAGCTTCCTCAGAAGCCTTTGGTGAAGTACCTTGTCAAACGCTTTTTGAAAGTCTAAGTACACTATGTCCACTGGATCACCTCTATCTATATGCTTGTTGACACTCTCAAAGAATTCTAATAGGTTACTGAGACAGGACTTTCCCTTGCAGAAGCCATGCTGGCTCTGCTTCAGCAAGGCTTGTTCTTCTATGTGCTTAGTTAATCTAGCTTTAATAATACTTTCTACCAGTTTTCCAGGGACAGAAGTTAAGCTAACTGGCCTGTAATTTCCGGGATCCCCCCTGGATCCCGTTTTGAAGATTGGCGTTACATTTACCACTTTCCAGTCCTCAGGCACGGAGGAGGACCTTAGGGACAACTTACATATTTTAGTTAGCAGATCAGCAATTTCACATTTGAGTTCTTTGAGAAATCTCGGGTGGATGCCATCCGGGCCCGGTGATTTGTCAGTTTTTATATTGTCTATTAAGCCTAGAACTTCCTCTCTCGTTACCACTATTTGTCTCAGTTCCTCAGAATCCCTTCCTGCAAATGAAGCATTTTGGCACTCTTAAGGGCAGGTCATGAATAGAGGAAAAGTATCAAGCAAATTTACCAACACTGGTAATTGGACTCCTGGTTGCTATTGAATGCCATTTTCCTCACAAGATTCCAGAGTTAGAGCAGGAAGCATGAGTGAATGAAGGCACACAGTGTCATGAAGCCAATTCAGAGTGAGGACAATGCTTCCTGCCTTCACTCTAGAGCCTGGTGATGAAAAAAAAATGTGTCCACCAATAACCAGGAGTGTGGTTGCTGTTGAATCCTACACCACCACAATGGTAGTGTTGGCAAAAAAGTGAGTGGGAAACCTCTCTGTATCTACAACAAACCTCAGTGGAGCAGTCACAATGGACTACAACAGATGACGACTTCAACTTTGTACCACTTTGTGCAGGCTGCTTGGAACTTTGAGCTGACTCTCAGTGACAGTCATGAAAGATCTTGGGATGATATTAAAAGGCAACATCATACCATCCACATAATAAGATACTAAAGAGAATAACAAGGGTATTGCAATGGGTATAGGGTTACAAACATTGTTGGAATGTTTTGAAGAAAATGGAGTATGCTGGAATGTGTCAAAGTGATCCAAATAAAGAAATGCTGGCAAAGCCAGGGTCCCTGTTACACTTTCGCACAGATAGATATCCTAGAGTCCATATCTTGTGTACGTTTCACTACACGAGCAATGCAATGAATGTAAAAGGTGAACATTCCATCTGGCCCAGTTCCTGATCAAAATAAAAGATGTACAGAGAATCATTTTCTCTTTCTTCTTTCCTTGCTGCCACCACCACCTATCTAACTCTTTTGCACATTCTCCCTCCAGACTCTGTTTGGGTAACTATGAACTTTACTCAAAAATGCTGCATATGAATTTCTATTGCCAAACGTCAAATCTATCTGCTTGTCCCTAACTCAAGAACTGGCAGACACATACATATACACGCAGACACGGAAACACACACACACACACACCTCTAACAACGAATGTGTGGAAAAGTTTCAGTGGCATTACTATGTGAATAACACAGCAGCATGTAAACAGAAGTCTATTGTTAGTTTGGTAGCAACCAGGATATAGTATATGGCATCAAGATTTAGCCGAACTTGTGGGCCTAAGGCGGGGTGGGTAACCAAAGGCCCAAGGGCCACGTGTAGCTCTTCAGGCCTCTCTATCGACCCATCAGGACTCTCACAGGCCATGTCCACTCTGCCTATATCCCTCACTAGTACTTGTGTCCTTGAACCATGATACTGCCTCTTGCTTGCCTGAATGGAGCACTAGAGTATGTGTGGGTGTAGAAATCTCTGACATCTGCATGGCAGGAATGTACCCTAATGTATAAAGGCAAGAGTCACATCCATTGCTTTTGCCTCTGACCATGCTTCCTACCGGCATGTAGCCCTCAGAAAGTCGTCTGTGATGGAATGTGTTCCTCAGGATGAAAACGGTTCCACACCTCTGGCTTAAGGGCTGGGTTCTGATGTAATACTGCGAATTTGGAAGCAACTGGCCAGAGGGGCTGATCAGGTCATTTCACTAATGGAAATTATGCACACAATAAACAGTTTTAATTTTGTTTATTTAAAACAATTCTACCTTTCTGCTACTCAGCATCCAAGGCAGCTCAGACAGCAATAAAAATAATCAACGATAAACTTAAGAACAAGCAAAATGTAAAATCCAGTTTCCAAACTGATGTCAGAAGAGGCACTGAACATTCAGTCATAAAAAGACTAGGCAATAAAACCATTTTAAGCTGGAATCTAAAGAACCAACAAGCCGGCACCAGGCAAGGGTGTCTTGGAAGAATATTCCACAGATGCGGTGACAGCACAGAAAAAGCACTAATTACAGTTATTTCCCATTTAGCCTCAGTCCTACTTGTGGGCTTCCATAAGCATCTGTTTGGCCACGGTGAGCCAGGATGGGCCACTGGCCTGATCCAGCAGGGCTCTTCTTATGTTCTTAACCTCTGAAGGTAGGTGGACCTATAACAAAGCTCCAGAGGACTTTAAAGTACAAGAGAAGGACGTCTTTTGGATACCTTGGTCCCAGGGCTACTTACCACTTTATGGGTCAAAGCCTTCACTTTCAGCTCCACCCAAGGTTGCTCAGAGGGAGGGGGGAATGGTGGTACTACTGTACTAGACCCAGAGCCAGCAAGGGGCTCAGCCTCTGAGCTTTCATGAAAAAAGTAAAGTTGCTAGCTCCTGTAGAAGAAATGTTGTGGAGCAAAATATGAAGGAAGCATTTGAAGCAATTGCTTTTTGGGATATGAACCTGTTCCTGCCTTCCAGTGTTTTTAACAAATGAAATCAGAGCTGTGATCAACAAGTGCTATAGAGAAATGTAGAACTGCACATAGTAGAGAAGACCCCAAAATGATTTCAAAATGACTCAAGAAGTCCCTTCTCCAGACAGTGGAGAAAAGGACTTCTTAGGTCATTGTGAAACTGTGTTTTTGTGTTTCCTGGTACGCGTGTGACTTTTTCTTTTTTTCCCCTGTAGACATGGGGATGGACTGCCCAGGCCATTTTGAAAGGAATTCCTGGATCATTTTGAAGCTGCTTCTTTTTTCTTCCCTGGTATAGTTGCTCAGAGAAAATATATGAAAAACCCAAGATTTTAGTGTAGCTGTGCCTAGGCAGTAGCATGCCCATCAAAAAGCAAAAAGTAGTAGCAAAGACAGAAGTCCATGCTCTTTCTGACAGAGGTTGAATTTCATGGGGTTATTTTTTCCTTAATATGTGGACATTGAAAAATCATTAATGCAAATAAAACCCACTTTTGGAATATCCTATTGTGCATGGGGGGGAGATTAACAGCTGACAAAAATAGATAATTATCAGTCCTGTAAAGTACAGTGAAGAGAGCCAGTGTGGTGTAGTGGTTACAGCAGCCTTTCCCCACCAGTGTGCCTCCAGATGTTGTTGGACCACAACAACATCTGGAGGCTCACTGGTTGGGAAAGGCTGGGTTACAGTGTTGGACTACGACCTGGGAGGCCAGAGTTCGAATCCCCACACAGCCATGAAGCTCGCTGGGTGACCTTGGGCCAGTCACTGCCAGCCTCAGAAGAAGGCAATGGTGAACCCCCTCTGAACACCGCTTACCATGAAAACCTTACTCATAGGGTTGACATAAGTCGGGATCGACTTGAAGGCAGTCCATTTCCATGTTTCAAAGTACAGTGGGCATTTTTCTGGCAGTTATTATTTATTTATTTATTTATTTTATTACATTTTTAGACCGCCCTATAGCAATAAGCTCCCAGGGCGGTGTACAGCATAATAAAACAGGTTAAAATACAAGTGGATGTAGATACACAATAAAACATAATTAAAAATTTTCAATTTTAAATTCAAATTTTTAAATTTTTAAAATTTTTAAAATGCCTGGGTGAAGAGGTAGGTCTTTACCTGGCGCCGAAAAGATAACAAAGAAGGCGCCAGGCGTATCTCATCAGGGAGGGCGTTCCATAGTTCGGGGGCCACCACTGAGAAGGCCCTAGCTCTAGTTATCGTTCTCCGTGCCTCCCTATGCGTTGGGACACGGAGAAGGGCCTTCGACGTCGAGCGCAGCGACCGGGTAGGTACATAGCGGGAGAGGCGTTCCGCCAGGTATTGCGGTCCGATGCCGTTAAGGGCTTTATAGGTAAGAACCAACACTTTGAATCTGGCCCGGAAACATATAAGAGTGCAGGTGAAGGGAGGTGATGCTAACTTTTGTTTTCCTGTCCAGCAACACCTGAGCCAACTCTGGGTGTCTCCTTGGGAAGACTCTGGCTGGCATTTTGGTCAGGGATAAAAGGAAGTACTGCTGTGGACGGCAGGACACCAAACAGTAGGTTGCTGTTCCTTGAAGGAGGAGCAAGGCATGGAGCACTCATTTTATTATATTACCATAGATCCTCCTTTCAGGGTGACAGCCAGGGAAGGGAGGGTACTTGGTGGGGCATTCCCGTGTAAGGTGGGTTCGTTTCATACATACCCTTTAAGTTTTTGTGGTTATTGAATAGCTATAATGTGAATCTGGAGTGAGATTAGCTACACCAAGAGAAGGAGATTATCTAAACCATCTACTGTTGACAGAAGAATGCTTCCTGAGAGGATTAATGAAAAGGTGATGTGAGTACTTTATATGATCAAGCTGCTATGAATGAAATGTGTGTGCTTCACCTTTTGAAAAATGGAAATGGACTACCTTCAAGTCAATTCTGACTTATGGTGACCCTATTAATAGGGTTTTCATGGTAAGCAGTATTCAGAGGAGGTTTACCATTGCCTTGCTCTGAGGCTGAGAGGCAGTGACTGGCCCAAGGTCACCCAGTGAGCTTCATGGCTGTGTGGGGATTTGAACCCTGGTCTCCCAGGTCATAGTCCAACACCTTAACCACTTCACCACACTGGCTCTCTTTTAGCTTCTTATTTATGCACTTTACAGTATATATTTATTACTTGCTATGTATTTATAATACACGATCAAGTTGCAAGGAACTGTGCATATTTTAAATGTTTTTAGCCTCTATGAAAGTATACATATAACTTTAAAACGTAAGATCCTGCTGGATCAGGTCAATGGCCCATCTACTCCAGTATCCTGTTCTCAGAGTAGTCAACCAGATGACTGTGGGAAGTCCACAACCAGGACCTGAGCACAGGAGCACTCTTCTTTTGTTAGTCTTTTTTTTTTTATCCATTTGGTATAGTACTGCCATACAGAGGGTGCTGGTTATACTATTCTTGACGTGATTGTACTGAAATGCTTATTATATTTGTTATTAATTGATATTTTAAATGATTGACCGTATGTTTTGAAAATGAAATGGACTGCCTTCAAGTCGATCCCAAGACTAGGTTCGAGACCAGGGTTTGAATCCCCACACAGCCATAAAGCTCACCAGGTGTCCATGGGCCAGTCACTGCCTCTCAGCCTCAGAGGAAGGCAATGGTAAACCACCTCCAAATAATGCTTGCCATGAAAACCTTATTCATAGGGTCTCCATAAGTCAGGATCGACTTGAAGGCAGTCCATTTCTATTTCACTGTCATGTTATCTGCAAAAGAGGACACAAAGGGAGAAGGGAACTAGAGAAGCTTTACACAGGATAGCTGGGAGTGACGTAGAAGAATTCAGGTACAAGGAAAAGGCTAGATGGAGGAGGAGTGTATGAAGGAAAATAAAATTAGAAGACAGAATGGTCTTCTAAATAAGCACGGTCAAGAACTGCTGTCATGAGGAAAGTTGTTCATAGGTTGATCTGCAATTGCAAATCAAATAATTGGTTGCAGGCTTCTTGGATCCTTGAAAAATGAGTCTTCACACATTACACATGCAAAGAGACAACATGGACATCAAGGGGCCTGCAGGACCACACATTTAACCCTATGCCCAAGGCTGTGTGGCTGTTATTGGAGGATAAGACTTATTGAAGGATAACTTCTAAAACGGGGAGCCTGTTTTATCCATGAAGGCTCTCCACATGATTTACACCCCTGGGATCCAACTTGCATGGAGGACCTAAATGGAGAGAAAAGGCTTCCACTTCAGAAATAGTTATCCTTCAGCAGTTGAGGTACCATCAGGGGTTGGGCTAACACATATCCTCACAGCCCCTTTGCCTCCATGTTGCCCCTTTGCAAATTGTGAGGAGGACTATAGTTATAAGGATTCAGCTGCAATTACGAAAACAAGGAAAAAGGAAAGAAAAAAAAAGGATGGACCTGCCCTGTTTGCTAGGACTGGATTCTGCTTCGGCTAACACGGTGCAGTTACTCAGTATGCTGTCATGGCTGTCTACGGAAATTAGATACCATGTAATTTGATTCAGCATCCTTTCTGCTACAGCTCCCATTTCAGTTCCTTAACAGGAATTATTCATTTGTGTTCCTTTATTTAAGTGACATTTTAAGGTATTTTTATTGTGCAAGTCATCCCTAAGCACATAAGATGCCAAATGGGGGGCTGTTGATTATTTGTCATAATGGAACGAAACAAAAGAGGAAATAGTTTATAATGATAGGCCTATCATCCAAAAAGCACATCAAGGGAATTCTCCCCCACCCCAGTCCCCCAATAACATGTTGTTCTCCCACTTTCCGTTCAGCTTTACAAAGGAGAATGCAGGCAAAATTGAAGCATACATTTGCTGACTGAATCTGAACAGAAATTGTGGGAAATAATTGTTATTCTCATCCTTTGCTCACTGTCATGGGCAAAGAACATTTTTATAAATTTAATTATAGATTCTTGTTACAATAACAATGGCAGACACATAGCTAGCAGGGCCACTCTTTAATGCAAGCCGGAAGAAGGAGAAAACACCTCAATCTATGAAGCCAAATCCTTCATTGTAAGAAATAAGCACTGAAATTGTGCAAATTACAAAAAAAGGTAAATATTATTTGATTTGATCTTATATATCTAGATAGCCCTCTTCAGGTGTTACTTTTATGGTTACGTAAACATGTGAGGGAGGCAGTGGAGACAACCTTCCTTTCCTGCAAGGACCTCAAGACAACATACATGGTTCCTTCCCCTCTGTGTTATCCTCACAACAACCCTGTGAAGTAAGAGGGGCTGAGAGAGAGGGACTGGTCAAAGTAATCGAGTAAAATTCATGACTGATTTGAACCCAGGTCTTCCTGGCCCTAGTACAAAATTCTAATCACTACACCACACTGGTCTGATTATATATTTCAAGGTGGTTGTGTTTTTTTTTTAAAGTGCATGGCTGGTCACAATACTGTATCTGAAATATTTGAATATTACACTATGTAAGTGTAGATCCACAACAAAATGTTGCAGTGTATCCTCAGTCCCTAACATGAGTACTCCTGCTCGGGGTTCCAGCCAGATAGCCTTGTTGCAATGTTAGGAGATCACATTGGGGATCTCTCTCACAAGAGCAGACAGTCCTTAATTAGAGCCCTTAAGAGCTACTAGGGACAGCAAAGAGACATTTCTGGAGAGTGGGAAAGGGAGGAGTGTTATTCCCCCCCCCTCCTGAAATCTCCTCACAGAGCTTGGGCATGGGACATTTTTCAGCCTTGTGAAAGACATTCTCTTGACCCTAATTCCTCCACATGGAATACTTGCTATAAAATGTTAGAGGCTCAAGCAAGCCAATCCTCACCCTCCATCCCCCATTACAAGCTACCAAGATTTACATTCCAAGCCAAGGAACATGAACTTTCAGCATCTTTTCCTAGTTAGCTGCATAAACTAGAGGTAGAGTTCAGAATCCCCACTTGCAAAAACTGGGTTTATACTTCAGAACCTTTTTTTTTGTTTTGTTATTAGGCAAAAACATTTAAATAGTGCATTAATTTTACCTGTACATTTAAAAAGTCAGAATTATATGTTTAATGGCAAAAAAGTAAATGAACTCACTGTAAAATATAAATTAACTTTCCTCTTTACTGAGTACAGAATAATTATCTTTGAAACATAATGAAATTTTAATGCAAGAGATATGTTTCCACAAAAGTAGACAATTTGTATTTAAAGGCCATGCCTCTGCCAGACTTTTTGCCTGGAGTCAATGTCCATGCTTCTATCTCCATTCAAAATGCCCATGAAAAACTGGCTTTCAGTGTGGGCTTCAATGAGAAATAAAAATGTTGAAATTCCAACAATACCTCCATTATCTAAGATCTCCTACAGTGCTAACTAAATGGCTTCTAAAGTACTATTGCTTTTGCCTGGACAGTGCAACCAAGAGTTGATATCTACTTTAGTTTTATTACAATTTACTTAATTAAATACAGATAGATCATATTCTGCCATCAGACATGGCTGAGCAACCTCAACTGATTTCAGTCCCCATTGATTGAATATTTTGTTTAAGAGAGAAATGATCAGTGGCTTAAATCAATGAGAGGAGGTAAATGCTGTTTCTGAAAGCATTGTACAGGAGCACTGGAATCAAACACCTTCTGACTTTTGCTTCTTTGATGTTTTAAATACTAAAGTGGAAAAATCATAGCAGTATTCAGGCGAGATGGTAAAATGGGAATGGGGTAGTGGTATGCAAACAGGCCCTGCCCAAAATGTCCCTGGACACATAATCTGCTCTTCAGACTTTTGGTCATTTAGTGCCAAAGTTTGTACATAGTTTCTAAGTGCATTTGTTTCAGCATCCTTAGATAGCATCCATATGAAATCATAATGCAGAATGGATGCCTCCAACCTACCCTTCTGTGGTTTTGATCCTGCATCAATCAAGCTTTAGGAACATAGGTACAGAGGAAGTTCCCTTATACTGAATTGGGCCCATTGGTCCATCTAGCTCACTATTATCTACCCTGATTGGCAGCAGCTCTGCCCTACCTGGAGATGCCATTTGGGATTGAACCTGGGACCTTTTGCATGCAAGACAGATGTTCTACTACTGAACAGTTTTGGGCTGCAGTGTCACCAATATGCGGATGACACGCAGCTCTATCTCTCATTTAAATCTTCACCAGAGTTGGCTGTGGATACCTTGTCCAAGTGCCTGGAGTCCGTAAGTGGATGGATGGGAGAGAACAGGCTGAAGCTGAACCCCGATAAGACTGAGGTATTACTAGTGGGGACAAGGGAAGGTTGGGTGATTTTGACCTGATACTTAATGGGGTGAGTTTGCCCCTGAAGGACCAGGTCCGCAGTCTCGGGGTCATCTTGGACTCCCAGCTGTCTATGGAGGCTCAGGTTTCTGCAGTCAGCCGGGCAGCTTGGTACCAACTTCATCTAGTACAGAGGCTGCGACCCTATCTTCCCATACATCTGCTCCCACGAGTGATACATGCCCTGATCTCCTCTCGATTAGACTACTGTAATGCGCTCTACGTGGGGTTACCCTTGAAGACGGTCCGGAAACTCCAGCTGGTACAAAACGCGGCGGCACGCTTAATAAAGCAGACCCGCCGCTGCAATCATATCACCCCAGTGTTGATTGAATTACACTGGTTGCCAGTTGTATACCGGGCCCAATTCAATGTGTTGGTTTTAACCTTTAAAACTCTATACGGTTCCGGCCCAGTTTATCTGAAGGAGCGCCTCCAGTATCACCAAATATGCCGCCAAACAAGATCAGCCTCACAGGACCTTCTCTCGGTCCCACCGACTAAGACAGCTAGGTTGGTGCGGACCAGGGAGAGGGCTTTTTCGATCGTGGCCCCCACCCTCTGGAACTTACTTCCCTTTGACCTTCGGCATGCCCCCTCCCTGTTGACTTTTCGCCGAGCCTTGAAGACCTGGCTCTTCAGGCAGGCCTATGGGATCTCTGGGGTGGGTTAGGTTTTACACTGTATTAATGTAAGATGGTCTTCAGATGAGATGTTATGATATTAATAATGTGATGATTATGTATATGAGCAGATTGTATTTTATATTGTATTTTATATTGTACGTCGCCCAGAGTGTCCGTTCAGTCGGACAGATGGGCGTCTGCTAAATAAAATTTTATTTATTATTTATTTATTTACTACAGCCCTATCAGATTTTTTTTAAAGGAATACTTTTCTGTATATGGCCAAGTCTGTTTTGACCCACCTTTACCAGGTATCCACAAGGGCAAGGCAGAACCACAGAGAGCTCCGAGTGAGCAACTTGCTCTGACAAAGGCTGGAGGCAGACTTAATCCTGATTAGTCTCTTCCTCCAGCTCACCATTCCCAGACTCCACTCACTTGGCCTGAAGATTGTGGCTCTTGAAGGCTCAACCCCTTGGTCTACAGACAAGCACTTTGTCTTTCTGTAGCGTTCCACCTGATATGCTCCCTGTGCCTGTGGGCAGGTGTGATAGCACAGAAAACCCTAGATTCTTCTGGCAAGTCAGGCTCAGGGAATGGTGTTTGTGAAAGTCCATACACAGGCTCTCAAGGCTTCAGAACATGATCCTCGGGTTCTGTGGGTCACCAACGCTGAGATCTGAAACACCAGCATGGACCAGTTCTCCAGTTAGTGGTACAGCAGCTCTGGACTTGGCCAACGTATCTGTCTCTGACTATAAGCTCAAAGAATTTCACTCATTATACTGCAACAACCCAGGATTGCCCTCAATTACTTTACACTCCAATGGGAGACACAGCCAGTCCGGACTCTCCGATAAGTGTACCTGAATTATCTGTGGATTTATCATGTCCATTTATCTGATGTAAATCTAAAAAACTTTTAAAATTAAATATGAATACAAAAGGATACTGGCACTGACAGCACACTAGGAAGAAAAGACCTAATAGCCCTTGGGAAATGTAGTTTTCCCAATGGCTACTACGACTGGTCTGCTGTCTTATATTTTGTAAAGCACCATGCAATACCAAATATTTACACTGTTACATAGATACTAACAGAGTGATGTAAGTGATCACATATTGTGCCTTTGAATGGCTTCACTGAGACAGCTCAGCCAGTAATGGAGAATTCTATATATCCACACATATAAACATAGATATAAGAAGATATATGATTATGAAACTTAAAGAAAGTTACAAGGAACTAAGCAATAGGCCCACAGGCCTATTTTGAGACCCTAAATCTAGACCCAAAGAATTTCAGCATTAAATTCAGGCCTGTGAGCAAAACTTGGATAGCAGGCAATTAACCTGAGTTTGAACTCCTGCGTTTGCCAGAAACAGGCCGGTGCATGACTGACAATTATTAATGAGTGTATTGTTTAAACCAAATTGGCATATAACCTGTGTAAGCTGTGGTTGATATATTCTACTGTTTGATCCAAGGAAATACTTTCTTGTGTAGAGCAATGCTGCCGACTAGGGGGAAAGTTTGTAACAAATATCAAAGTTTTAATGAGAGAAACGTTGAGGTTTAATAATTATTTCTAAAATAACCCAGTGTGTTAAGTTGTAATACAACTTTGAAAGTGAGTTTTTATGGCAAAAAGCTATTCTTAGGTAGTATGCCTTTTCTATTCCTCTGGGGATGAGAGACACTGGTTGGCCAGAATCACCCAGTGCCTTCTCTAGACTGTGTGGTATTCAAATGTAGCCCAATGTTTTAAATATAATCCTCTCTCATGAGCTATGTATTTTACAGTTAGGAATGGGATTTCTAAGAAAATGTAATAAATAAAAATCCCTATAACAAACTATTAAAATACTGCGGTGCTCATGAAAATTCAGCCAGTTGAGACAAACCCAAGCAGGTGTACCTGGACCACCCTGACCGATCAGAAACAATGGAACAATGGATGTAACGGGTTTGCTTGAAGGCACATTCACAATAGTAACTGGTTTCAGCTGGCCCTAAAAATCATCAGTAAGGTTAGACAGCAGAACAATGGTGATGTTGTGGTCAGACAGAATATTGGGATAAGAAGTATATTACCTAATGCTTTCTGATTGGTTTGGAAGGATTACAGAGAGGAGGAACTGTGATGTTATGTAGGAAGGAAATTGTGGGATTAGTGAACTAATGTCACATGCTGTAACTGTACTGTATAAAAGAGCTTGCACACAGTGCCTCATTACAGTCCTCTCCAGATTCTCTGGGAGGCTGACCCAGCATATGCTTATAAAGAATAAAGGCCTACCTTTTTGCTTCAAGCCTGTGTTCTCAAATTTCTTCAAGGACCCCCAGTAAAAAATCCCATAGGAGAAAATTCTCCATCACCAGCACTGGGATGCTGCAGGATTTATTGTCCGTCCATGTTACATGGATTGCTGAAGCTCTGCATACACATTCGGTTCTTGGTTCATTTGTGGTAATATCTTTTGTGTTCGTGTAGTGCATGCACAGAGAAATGTGAGAAAGTTAAGAAGTGGATCCTACTAGGACAAAGACTAAGCTATGAATTAGGAAGTCCCTGGTTCAACTCCCACCTTTGTTATGAACTCACTAGATGGCCTTATGAAAGAAACTATTCTTAGAGTCTCAGATCTTCCACCTGTCATATAGGGATAATACTGTTGTTGTTTGTTGTTATGTGCCTTCAAGTCGATTACGACTTATGGTGACCCTATGAATCAGTGACCTCCAAGAGCATCTGACATGAACCACCTTGTTCAGATCTTGTAAGTTCAGGTCTGTGGCTTCCTTTATGGAATCAATCCATCTCTTGTTTGGCCTTCCTCTTTTTCTACTCCCTTCTGTTTTTCCCAGCATTATTGTCTTTTCTAGTGAATCGTATCTTCTCATGATGTGTCCAAAGTATGATAACCTCAGTTTCATCATTTTGGCTTTCACTGACAATTCTGATTTAATTTGTTCTAACACCCAATTATTGGTCTTTTTCGCAGTCCATGGTATGTGCAAAGCTCCAACACCACATTTCAAAGGAGTTTATTTTTCTCTTATCAACTTTTTTCACTGTCCAACTTTCACATCCATACATAGAGATCGGGAATACCATGGTCTGAATGATCCTGACTTTGGTGTTCAGTGATACATCTTTGCATTTGAGGACCTTTTCTAGTTCTCTCACAGCTGCCCTCCCCAGCCCTAGCCTTCTGATTTCTTGATTATTTATTTATTTATTTATTTATTTTATTTATTTATTTAGTTTAATTTATATACCGCCCTAAGCCCGAAGGCTCTCTGGGCGGTGTACAAAAAGATAAAAACAAGCACAATATATAAATACAATAAATACAATAAATAATAATAATAAAAAAAAACAATAACGAACCAAACAACATCCAAAATACGGAAATGCTGTTTAAAATACACTTTAAAATGCCTGGGAGTATAAAAAGGTTTTCACCTGGCGCCGAAAAGGTAGTAGCGTTGGCGCCAGGCGCACCTCATCAGGGAGACTGTTCCACAGTTCGGGGGCCACTACTGAAAAGGCCCTGGTTCTACTCATCACCCTCCGAGCCTCTCGATGGGATGGTACTTGGAGGAGGGCCTTAGATGTTGAGCGTAGTGATTATTGTCTCCATTTCGGTTAATGACTGTGCCAAGGTATTGATAATCCTTGACAAGTTCAACGTCCTCATTGCCAGCTGTAAAGTTACATAAATCTTCTCTTGTCATTACTTTAGTCTTCCTGACGTTCAGCTGTAGTCCTGCTTTTGTGCTTTTTAACTTTCATCAGCATTCATTTCAAATCATTACTGGTAACATAATCTATGTTACAGGACTGATGTAAGGCATACAAAAAGAAACTGGATATCAAGCACTTTAAACCCCTCTTTAAAAAATAAAAATAAAACCCTGCTATGGATATGCTAAATGTTACTGGCATGGAAGTGATTGGTTTTACTTCTATCTTTAATTGTAGCAGAACTGATTTAATTTATACAAATCAAACGAGAAAGTTATGGGTATATTTTTCTTCACTGTCACTGTCTCATACTTGATAATATACATACAAAACTATTTCCTTTTAGCACTTTTTGGCATTTCATTTTTGAAGAGGCTATCAAAAATCTAAGAAAAACCCTTGCTTGTTGTCACTATTTAGGGGATTCACCGTGTAATAGTGTGTCAACCTAATCCTCAGTTATGTACAGAGTTAAAGTGGATGCCTCATGTATTTGCTATGGCATCAGGATACAAACTGCATTATCAGAAGTGAACATTTTAAGCCACAGCAAAGCAAGATAGATTGTCAAGAGTGTAACATTGGATATTTTTATATATAATGGTGAAGCCATTTGTGCACCATATACAATACTTAATTGCTTTAAAAATGGTTAGTGCGCAGTATCAGTGAGAAGGCCAAACCTTAAGGTGTGTTGAGGGATAATCACAGGTGCCCTGTTCTCATGTTTACTACACAGTTTGGCAAAAGAAATCCCATCTTCTTCTATTGGCCCAAGCTGTTGAGATTTAAAGGGATGGGCTTCAAATCTATACACATGCACATATCCAATAATCACTTTGCTTGAAACTTAATGCAGCATGCAGGAGATTCACCTTCAAGTTTCAAGGATATCAAAAGCCCACTCCACAGTAATTTGAAGCAGGGCCTTTAGGGTGGCTACCCCTGTTCTGTTAACAGCATTCCTATCGAGATATTCTGTACTTTCCGGACACAATTGAACATTTTTGTTCCGATAAGATCTCCTAGTTGGATGAATAGGTCTCTACCATGGGTGTCTACTTGGTATGGTTAATAAATTTATCTGCATGTGTTTTCTGTATTGTTAACTGTTTTTAGTTGTTTTTACTGTATTTTGTATATCACCTTGAGATGTATGTGGAAGGTGATAAATAAATGAATACATCTGATAACAAAACATCTGATTAGTACAACAGAAGGCTAATCCACCCTGAAATTATAGGCCTGCCTGAAGAGCCAGGTCTTTAAAGCTCGGCATAAGGTCCCCCAAACAAGATCGAAACCACATTCGGGGCAAAGGATTAAGAGCCCCTTACCCCCACAACTGTAGTTTACTTTAAAAAAAAAAAAACTCACACAGTGGCTAAATTGTGAAAATGGCATTGCATCTAGTTCGGCCCTAAACACAGCAGCCAACATTTCTTGCTCAGACCCCTAGAGAAAAAGTGAAATGTTTCCAATCCTGCAATCTCCACAGTATATAATTTATAGGAAACCAATAATGCAAATATCTGCATGTTCACAGTGGACTTGTACAGAAGGAACCCCAGGCAGAACATGAAAAGATGTGGCATTTAAATATACTTGTTTAAAAAGGCCCCCAGAATTAATCCATAATGGGAAGACAAGAACCTTATTTATTTATTTATTTATTGTATTTATATACCGCCCCATAGCCGAAGCTCTCTGGGCAGTTTACAATAACTAAAAACATTAAAAACAAATATACAAATTTTAAAACACATCTTTTAAAAACAATTTAAAACGCCTGCTAAAGTGCCTGGGAGAAGATCTTTGATCTTGATCTTTTTGCAGCAATTGGAATAACTTAAAAAAAGAAACCTTCTGAAAGAGTGAGTTGTGATTAGTCCTAATATTACAAGGATGATGATTATTTTTATTTTCAAGAAATCAAAAGCTGAACTAACTCTGCAGAATATGATTAGCCAGAATTTCTCCACGGAATGTGAACCATTTAGCATAACAGATCATCTTAATAACAGATGCTGACCTTTTGTGTCCTTTGCTAATTGTTTCCTATTTGAATGGTATTTCACATCATTTACATGTCCTTTTTATGCATCCAATAGCAAAAACATTGTTTCTAAACATTCTTCAACTCAACATCTTGTTACTTTCTTGCTTTTATAGACAATTTGGAAATGCATTGCATTTACATTTTTACAACATATCACCAGAAGTTAGCAGAGAAGGGATATGGTGATGGGAATGAAGGAGCCTCTCACTTAGCACCTTAGGAAGAGCCCTATTGGATCAGACCTTGAGTCCATCTCTCACAGAATCCAATTTCCAACAACCAACCAGGCAGATGGAAAACAGGGCACTGGACTGGACAGGTCTTTGATCTGATCCAGTAGGGATCTTCTTATGTTGATATCCTTCCTGAAAGCCCACAAATAAAGCATGAAAGCAAAACAGACCATTAGTTGTCTCCCAGTAGCTGGTATTCAGAGCCACACTGCTTCTGGGTTTCCTTTAAGAACATAAAAAGATACCTGGATGGATCAGGCCGAAGAACAACTGAGTGGCCCAACATCCTGCTTGCCATAGTGGCCCATCAGGTGCCTCTGAGCAGTCCACAAGCTTCCTCTTTCTAAGTCATCAAGGCAGGTAGCCATCAAAATATCTTGTAGGTTTAATGATGTACTACATAAAGAAATATTTCCTTTTTTGTGTGTGCTAAATCTCCCACCATTCAGCTTCCCTTAGCTCTTGTGGCTAATAGCTGCTATATACCTATCCTGCATGACTTTCCCCATTATTCTCCAATTGAACTAGTATGGCATTAGGAAGAGAAAACATGAATATTCAATAAACATTCCTTTTTCCACAGTAGCTAATATGCACAGGCAGCAACTATGAAACCACCACCAGTTATCAAGTCCTGCTCCAGGTCTTGCAAGGCCCTTTTTGGACCCCATCCTCAAGCAGCTCCATGTCTTTATTGGGGCTGTTGCCACTGCCCAATGACTTGTCCTCTCCCTATGGCCCCAATCCATACATTACCCCCAGGTGCAGTGGACAAGGCAAATGGAGGCTGTTCCTCCTTCTCCTTCCATTTGTTGCTGCTCACTTGGTCTTTAGAAGAAACAAGTGAACAGGCAGTGACATCAAGGAGTAGGAGCAGCAGAATTGGGGGTTCCAGAGATTGGCAGTAGGTCCCTTGCTGAAGTTTGGGACTTAACCTAGCAAGTGCGCAATGATACCAACCTCTGATGCCGGCCCTATAAGTGGATATCATACCATATCAAGCTACAATTCTATCAAGTGCAGTGTCAACTATGTTGACACATAGTAGTTCTCCCATTTATGAGGTAAGAGCCCTTTCCAAAATTGCTTCTGGGATCTTTTAACTAGAGATAATGATAACTGAACTTGGAACCTTAGGCATTCAAAGCACACACTTAACATTGAGCTTTGGGACCCAACAGTGATGTCTCCAAACTTCATAGTATAGCCCAAAATCCAGAAACTGTTGTGTGGGTCTGAGGATATGAAGGTCAAGAAAGATGGCCTGTCAGGGACAGGACTCTTGGTGACTGCTGTGAATGGATCAGTTGTCATGCACATCTGTTGAATGGGAGATACATGTGGCATTCATCTTAGCAGGATCATAAGATCCTGATGACTGGACCAAGTTACCTCTATTTCTATTGCACAAGGCTACTGAGCTTTAAGTATTCATTGAAAGAGTTTCGCTCATTTAGCATAGAATTGTTCATCTTCTTCAAGGCTCTAAACTGGGGAAACTGGAAAAACACATGATGTAAATGGTGGTCAATCATCTATTTGGAATTTGATTTCACACTGTCATTTAATATGTTCCATTTATATCTATGGACAACCTCTCTGGCTTTTATATTCAATTTTTATACAATGCTCTCTTCTCTTACTTTCATTTTCAGTTTAAAAAAAACCAGGTGTACCACCAGGATGTTGCAGAAATTGTGATATTTGGAATGCCTTTCTGAAAGATTGTCCAATGAAAAATATACTCAGCCTTCCCACAAAGTTTACCCATTTTTTAAAAAACAAAATGTGGATTACAAGCAAATCATAAATTTCCTTTAGTATAAAGATACCCTTCCCATAATGGCATCAACTTTCTACTGCACCCACTACAGTATTGCGGCTGCTTCTTTGTGGTGTAATCCAAGGTGGTTGCACTACGTTTGTGAGCACCAGAAACATGTGGACAGGGCCAACTACACAGACTCGCTCCCACCAAGCTGGGAAGGAGGGATGGTGACTATCAAGCAGGAAAGAACCATCCACTTCGCCCTACTCACAGGATGTCCTTGGTCATTGTGAGGATTTTACTGATTTCATTGATGATTATTAATATTTATTAGACATTATCATGATTTTATTATAGTGTGAACTAGTTTGAAGTTTCTTTTTATAAAAGAAAAGCGGTATAGAAATATATTAACAAATGCTTAAGTTCATGGGCATAACACAATCACATGGAAGCAGCTCCAACACTGCTGCGGCTGCCTGGAAAGAAAACCCTTTCCCACAACATGGCAAGTTAATTCCCATCAAGGCACATACCTCCTCACAGCACATGCAAATAGGTTTCAGCATGTGTATCAGTTTTGTCACAAATGCACAGCTTTTGGAAAAGTAAGTCATGCATGGGACCATCCAAGGGTTCTGCCAGTGCTGCTCAATAGCTAAAGCAGAGATGGGCATGGGGGAATGGAGATGTGGATGCCAGAGACTCAGACAGGGAGCAGGTTTGAGAGTGCCACTGTGCATGTCTTCCATTGCACCCCTGGTTGCCTACGCAAGGACAATGGAATGGTTCTGGGCTCAGTTCACAATGATATGTATTAATGTTTTTGATCCAAGAAGTCCAGCTGAATTCAGTGGGGCTCACTTGTAAGTAGACATTCATAGGCTTGTGTTGCTAATCCACTACACAGCCATCTAATTAAAGAGCCGTCTTAGCGTTTTGTGTGCACACATGTACATGTTGCACTTATTTCAATGCTTTATTACTCACAAATAGTGTTTTGAAATAATGTACTTGATTAATCCTAACAGATAAGTTGCAAATCTGTTTTTAGAACTTAATTTGTAATTATTGAAAGGGAACTTTAATTCAAATGCTGATGAGCTCTAAATTACTACATTATTTTTGTCTACTTTCACAGAGAGCATTAATGCTTGTTTCTGCTCTTTCTTGTAGGCCAGTAAATTTCTCCAGCTGATCCTATGTGATTTTTACAAAGGGTGGGCTCACTGACAATTTATATTGGGCTCTACAGAACCTAATTTTTACTTGGCTTCTCATGGGGTCCATGTTTTGCAGGGGACTTATTAGTTCTCTATATTGGAATTACTCCCTTTCTCTCATCCTTTTAGGAAGAAATTTAAAACTAATTATGACCATATGAATGAAAGCATTAATACTGAACTGGAGCAACTAACAAAACATTTAAAAAAGAGCTACAGTGCAATCCTTTACTTGTCTACTCAGAAGTAAGCCCTATTAAGTTCAGAGGGACTTAATTCCATTCAAGTATGTGTAAGAATTGTAACCTTATTGTGGAAAGCTTAAAACATAAATATAGTAAAATATTGCATATTCATATTTTTTCTTTAAACTATGGGTTTTGTTCATTAAGTATTGGAACTGATATACTACATATTTATTGAGACTGCCCTCCTAAATTGTCATGATTAGATTGTTTCATACTTGTTTATTTACTTATATTTACAAATATATTTGCATACCGCTATTTCATTTAAAACCATCAAAGCCGTTTACAAGTTTTTGAAAAACTACAGTAAGAAAACCATTAAAACCATTACACAGTAAAAACAGAGGCCAACTATTGCAAAAAGACATATTCTTAATTGCCTGCATAAGCCTGGTAGAACAGAAAAGTTTTCAGCAGGCAGTTAAAAGTTAAAACAGAAGGTGCCTGCTAAATCATTGTTGGCAGAACATTCCAGAGAATGGGCTGATGACACTGAAGGCTTCATTTTGTGTTGATGTTAAATGAGCCTCGCCAACTCGGGGAACAACCAAAGTCACTCCTGCAGATGATCTCAGTGATCAAGCTGGGATATAAGGGTTCGGGTGATCCCTAAGGGACCCTGGACCTAAGTTGTTGAGGGTTTTGTAAATTAATATAAGGACCTTGAACCTGGCTCAGTAGTGTATGAGCATCCAGTGCAGATGTTTTAAGAGTGGTGTCACACATTGCCGACCATGTACCCGCATCAGCAGTCTGGCCACTGCATTTTGCACCAGCTGGAGCTTCCAAACCAGGGACAAAGGCAGCCCCACATAGAGCACATTGCAGTAACCCAGTCTTGAGGTTACCAACGCATGGACTACAGAGGTTAGGCTATCCCTGTCCAGGAATGGCTGCAGGTGACTACCCAGACAAAACTGGTATTTGGGCCCCTAGTGATAAAGATGAATCCAGGAGTACTCCTGAGCTATGGACCTGCTCCTTCAGAGGGAGCATGATCCCATCCAGAACAGGTAACTTGCCAATCTCCCAGATATGGGAACCACCTACCCAAAGAGTCTCAATCTTCCCAGGATTCAAACATAGTATATTGGTCCTCATTAGAAATGGGGAAGAATTCCTCAAAATTCAAATTTAGTACTGGACTTCCTGCTAATTTGCACATTTGCTCCATGTTGCCGATCAATCCTGCATGCTGCAAGTTTCTTTGGCTTCTTGCAGCACCAGAAAAAAAAAGCATTGAATATCTCGTTATATTCCCTTTAACTCTGATCAAAACGTTAACTTCCTCCACAAGTGCAAAATAAGAAAGCATCCAGAAGTTGGGCAATGTGAAGGACTTTGTCCCCTTTGGAACTTGGGTGTGTGTGTCTGGGTATGTGCGTGCGCATGAACGGGCACGTTCTCCAGACTGAAAGCCTCTCTCCTTAGTTGTCCTTTTTTACTATGTGAAGAAAGATGGGGTGGACCTGTGGAGGAGAGTGTATAACTTTGGAAGGGATGTCCTTTTTAAACAAAAAACAGGGGAAAGAAGGCAACTTGGGATGGGCAGAGGGGGATTAATCAATAAAGGAAGAGCAGTGCCAGCAGGAATAAAAATAGTGGCAGGAAAAGCTGAGTGCATCTCATTCTCTTACCTTTCCCTCAGTTTCTTCCGCCCCACCCCCACTTGTTTAAAGATGGTGAGAGAGTCTTCCCTGTTGCATCTTGGTATATGAGGGCATGTCTTTCTCCCTCCCCTTATTTAATGCTGCTTTCCTTTAAAACAGTAACAATAAACAAATCACCGCCTCCTCCCCCCATGTAAAGACACCAAGGAGCCCAAATAAGAGCTGCTGACAACTTGGGAGTCTTGACTCTTGGCTGAAGAGGGGAGGGGATAGCAGGGAAGGTCCTTGTAAAATCAGGGAACCAGTCTGGTGCTTTGCTGATGTGAAACAGTGACACTGACAGGCAGTCTTTCCTTTCCTCCCTTGGCTGTGTGTGTTTGGGGTGGGGGGAGGATCAGTCAAAATAAAAGCAGAAGGAGGGGAGATCAACTTCTCTTCCTCCTTCAAAGCAGCAACAACAAGCAAATCACCTCATCCTGGTCCTGACACATGATCTCCCACTTTCTCCCACACCTGGAAAGGGGGGAGAATCCAATACTATTTGGGAAGAGGAGGCAAGGGGGGATTTGGTGGGTGGGTGTGCTGGGCAGAGGAAAAGCAGCTTGCCTTTGTTGGAGATAATGATAAAAATATTATTTTTGGGGGAGAAAAAAATGAAACAGAAACAGCAGGAGATAGCAGGGAAAAAATCATCTGCAGGAAGAAAGTGCCTGGGAGTTCAACGGAATACAAACAGAGAATAAAAAACAAATCCCATCTCTAGTCCTCATCCAGTCCACTACAGCATTCAGACATCAAGAGCATTCACAGCCTCTCCTGATTCAGAGGTTATGGAAAAATAGAGCTGTGTATCATCAATATACTGCTGACATCTTGTTCCAAAACCCCTAATGACTGCTCAGGGGCACAGGATGACCAAAGCTGCCCCTGCAGATGATTTCAGTTATTGAGCTGGGATGTAAGGGTTCAGGTGGTCCCTAAGATACCCTGGACCTAAGTTGTTGAGGGCTTTGTAAATTAATATAAGGATCCTGAACCTGGCTTGGTAGCACATGGGCAGCCAGTGCAGATGTCTTAAGAGTGGTGTCACATGTTGTCGGCCATGTGCCCCCATCAGCAATTTGGCCGCTGCGTTTACACCAGCTGAAGCTTCCAAACTAGGGACAAGGGCAGCCCCACATAGAGCACATCCTAATGACTGCTCCCAATGGCTTCATGTAGATATTAAATAGCACTGGGGAGAGAATAGTATACCCTGCGAAACCTCATAGCACAAGTGCCAGGGGGGTGAGAAACACTCACCCAGATTTACCCTCTGGACACAACCCTGAATTTAATCCAAGGCAGAGAGGAATTAAGGGCCCTCACAACCATCACCTCTTCTTTGAGATGAGAATTATGAGCCCACAAAACTCTTACCACATATGCACACCTGAAGTCACACATAACTCTGGACATAAAGAGGGAAAATGGATTTGGTGTTGTGCACAAAAATCTGCAATATCTTGTCACCCATACTGCTTTATGTTGTCAGCTGTTTCTTTTTTCTTGTGCAGTTGTTAAAAAGTAGGTGACAAACTGGCTTAGCACTATCTAGATTTGTTGTTTGCCATGCCAAGCGGAGGTCAAGTGCATGCTGGGAGTTAATAGAGGACTTTCAGGATGTGGCAGTTAAATTTGTAGTCAGCGGTATATCTTGCAATGGACACTCACACGCACATAAGAAACTCAGAAGGCTGTAAAAATGCTCTAAGATTTTTGGGACTACAGCTAGATTAAATGTAGCCAAATCAATTCCCCCCAGGAGGAAATATGCAGTCTGAGTAAATCAGTGGGCTACTTTTGTTGTGCCAACAAGGTAACCTTGGTTCCACATACAGTTGTGTTTGAACAGCAATTTAGCATTATTCTGGTTGGCAATATGTTTTATGAGGGTGTTAACAGCTGGCACACAACATAATAAAAAGCATCTCCAGTTCATTACAATAACAAATCTGATAAGACGCTCTGCTGTTCAAGTAAAGTAGCTCTTTTAATGTATCTGCCCAGATAATGCACAAGGAGTTTAATTATCTATTTCTATCCATCTCACCTTGCAACCCGGGACCTATCAATCTTCCTCTCTACTTGTTTTAATGGTTTTGTCTCACACTTGAAGACTTAATACAACCAATTTAGAGTACAAACATAAACCACGGGCACCATATCACCTGGGGAAGGGGGAGAAAGTTTTCAAAACAACAGCATGCAAGTACCTAGGGGGAGCAAAACTCAAAGTTTTATACTCCAAAATGGCAGATCCATGTCAAGCTCCTCCCCCTCCCCAACTTGCCCTAAGTCCTGACATCATTGTTTTCCCCACCGGTGGCAGCCAATAAGAACATGCATACACCATAATAATAATGGCAGGGTAAGAAGTTGAAATAGATGTGACTCCATATTTTATGGCCTGATGATCTTTGCAACATGTAATGTACACCATTACAGCCCTCTACAGATTGCTACTAAACTGGGCATTTACAGAATTGAAGGGGCTTAACTAAAACTAATTAAGTAATTATGTTTGCACCTATTAAGAATAACAGAAGCTCCAGGATTGCTTTTCAGCTTCTTCATCAGCTTTATGGTGAATATACTACATGACCAAAATATCACATCGTCACAATTTAAGAGTTCTGGACCTTCAACTAGATTTCAGGGTAGTCTTCTGCAGGTTAAAGAATATTAACATACTGGATCTTTCCCAATGCATTAATTGCAAATTATAATTCTTAATTTATGACATTATTAATTTTACATATTATTCAAATTCCAGAAAGATTACCCTTTATAGTCATTTTGTCATGTTCTGCCATATGTTCTTAAGGACTACACACAATTTCATTTGTCTTTCTTAATTCTGCTCTCTTCACATTCATTGTCTCAAGTTCTCCCCACGAGGAAGAGGTACAGAGCAGGCTTATCAAATTTGCAGATGATACAAAATTGGGGGGGGGGGTGCAGCTAATACTGTGGAAGACAGAAACAAAATTCAAAGGGACCTTGATAGGCTGGAGCATTGGGCTGAAAACAACAGAATGAAATTCAACAGGGATAAATGCAAAGTTCTACACTTAGGAAAAAGAAACCAAATGCACAGTTATGAGATGGGGGATACTTGGCTCAGCAATACGACATCCGAGAAGGATCTTAGAATTGTCATTGATCACAAGCTGAATTTGAGCCAACAGTGTGATGTGGCTGCAAAAAAGGCAAATGCTATATTAGGCTGTATTAACAGAAATATAGTTTCCAAATCGCGTGAAGTACTAGTTCGCCTCTATTCAGCACTGGTTAGGCCTCGTCTTGAATACCGCGTCCAGTTCTGGTCTCCGCACTTCAAGAAGGATGCAGACAAACTGGAACAGGTTCAGAGGAGGGGAACAAGGATGATCAGGGGACTGGAAACAAAGCCCTATGAGGAGAGACTGAAAGAACTGGGCATGTTTAGCCTGGAGAAGAGAAGACTGAGGGGAGATATGATAGCACTCTTCAAGTACATGAAAGGTTGTCACATAGAGGAGGGCCGGGATCTCTTCTCGATCGTCCCAGAGTGCAGGACATGGAATAATGGGCTCAAGTTGCAGGAAGCCAGATTTCGACTGGACATCAGGAAAAACTTCCTAACTGTTAGAGCCATACGGCAATGGAACCAATTACCTAGAGAGGTAGTGGGCTCTCCGACACTGGAGGCATTCAAGAGGCAGCTGGACAGCCATCTGTTGGAAATGCTTTGATTTGGATTCCTGCATTGAGCAGGGGGTTGGACTTGATGGCCTTATAGGCCCCTTCCAACTCTACTATTCTATGATTCTATGAACTCCAGTAAGCAACTTTTTATTACGTATTAATGTTTAAATGGTTCATATTTCACAGCACACTGTTTGGACTGATGATTTTAGACTTCATATATGTGCATAATAGTTATCTCCTATTAGCAAACTTGACTGCCTGTCCAGACAGCTGAGGATTTTAAAAGGAGGGTTTTAAGAAAGGCAGCCATGGTTGCTACTACAGGTAAATACCTCCTAAGCCTGCCAAAAAAGTTCACAGAATCATAGAATAGTAGAGTTGGAAGGGGCTCAGTGCAAGAATCCAACTTAAGGCATATCCGACAGGTGGTTGTCCAGCTGCCTCTTGAATACCTCCAGTGTTGGAGACTGTGATGTTCCTATATTAATGTATATATGGTAAGTGCTGGTTGTTTAGAAGATACATGGTAAGTAGAGTGAAAGAGGAGGGGGAGTGAATGGGCAGTAGAATGCGAGATGATTGGCTGAGTGTTTAAAATGGCTGAACGTATAAAAGGAAGAGTGAGAGTGGAATCTGGGGGGAAAAGAGAAAGAGTGGGTTGTTTGGTGGGGTTGAGAGAGTGGTTTGCCAGGAGAGGGAAAGAGAAGGAGGGAGGTGGAGTTCGGATTAGTATTGAGTAAAACCATATGCTTATGTGCCTTAAGAAGAAATCTTGTTAATCTTGTTAGCTTTGTTATCTTTAATAAATACTTAATTTGGTTTACCAAAGGCCTGATCCTTGGCTGGGGTTTCACAGACCAGAAGGGAGGGTAAGGTAATGACCAAGGCTGAAGGGAAACTGTAACAAATGGTGGCAGCGGTGAAGAGAATAACAATACCAGTATTCAGAGTCTCTGGGAATACTAGTATTAGGATGTGACTGGTGGTTGCTTAGCAGGGGGATCTGTTGAGATCTGTGCTAGAGCGCGGAGAGAAACAATAAAAAAGGACAGTCTGGACTGGTGGAGTCCCTGGTGGTGCCTAGTGACAGGCAGTAGCCACGCGCAGGTAGGAACTGTTGGATGTTGTATCTGGTGCAAGCAGATGCCCAGGATGCAGAACAGTATAGTGACAGGCTAGATGCCAGTTGAAGCAATGAGCCGGACAAGCAATAAGTTTTAAGAGTCACTTTACTGACAATATATCACAAGTTCTCTCTGTACAAACTCCTCGACCCCCACACCAACTGGCCAGATCTGCTAAGTCTTATAGATAAGGCCAGCTGGTTGCCTTGGATACTTGTCCTTGAGATCTGCACGGACTCTGTGCTTCTTGGCCTTGTAACTCTGCTGTGGAAAAATACATTCAGGCACTCTTTCTTTGCCAACACCCCCCACCTATTTTTCCATAGCATAAACCTTTATCATTTACATTACATCTTTCATGTTTCTTCCAACTTTTGTTATCACAATTACAGTTACATTTCTTGCAGTCACTTAAACTACATTTCTCCACATGATACATTTCTTTTCTTCAGTTTACATCAGCATCATTTGTAATACAGTTACTCCATTGCAATCTCAGCATCATTTTTATTACATTTATTTCAGCAATTATTTTTCATGATTCCCATCATCCCACTTTTTCCAGTTACTGAAGTCTATATGCTTAATGGAATTTATTTTAAATCTAACAGGTGGAATACCTTTGGTTGTTCTCTCTGATCTGCGTGGTTGTATTTCTGCCTTAGTGTCTGTGTCTGTGTCAGGCGATTCCTCTGTTTCTCTCTCAGAGCTAGAACTTGATTCACTACTGCTGCCTGTTTCTTCTTGTTTTATTGGTACTGTGTCTGCCTGTTCTTGTTCATTACTAACTTCAGTGTTTCCCAACTCCACATATGTTTTCTCTTCCCAATCCTGCTCTATTGCTTGCACACTTCTGCTTAACACCACAGACCTTTGTTTTGGCATCCAAATTCTGTAATACGTGTTTTCAAAACCCAGCATGTACCCTTTGTCTGCTCTCCTTTGCAGCTTCCCTGTCCTTTTATTTTTGGGAACATGTACCCAGCATTCTGCTCCAAACCTAATCAAATGTTTTAATCTGGGTTTTCTGTCATACAATTTCTGATAAGGAGACATTCCAGTGGCCTTATGGAATATTCTGTTTTGAATGTAAGCTGAATACAGAACACACTCTCCCCAGAAACCTTGTGTTAAAGAGGAGTCACACAGCATTGATCTTATTGAGTCCTGAAGCAACCTGTTCCAGCGTTCAGCTAACCCGTTCTGATGAGGACTATAAGGGGCTGTTAACTCCTGTTTTATCCCTCTTTTATCCAAGTATTCAGTAAAAGAGTGTCCTGAGAACTCTCCTCCTTGATCTGATCTTATTCTCTGTATTTTGACACCAAACTGCACTTCAATTTTTGTAACAAATCTTTTCAGTTTCTCTGCAGCTTCACTTTTAGCTTTTAGTAAATAAACAGTGCAGAATTTTGAAAAATCATCAACTATTGTCAGGAAATATCTTGCACCCCCCTGAGTAGGTTGAAATGGCCCCACTAAATCCACGTGTATTAACTGATAAGGTGCATCAGTACTAGGCATGGCTTCTTTGTTCTTTGATGCCACAACTGCCTTAGTTTGTTTACACACATGGCAGTCTACATATTTACCACAGTTTCTCAATGTAATATCATTACTGTTCTCAGTTGTTTTCACCACATTTTCATATCCTATATGGCCTAGTTTTCTGTGCCATAAATGTACACAATCATTATGGGGTTTCTCATTAGCACACATGAGTACATGATTTGTTTGTTTCAAGTATAAGAAGAACAATGAGTTCCTCACTATTCCTTTCATGAATATTTTTCCTCCTCTCATTACATGCACTGAACCCCTTTTGAACATTACTGTGAACCCCATTTCATTGAGTTTCGACACAGCCATAATGTTACATTTGATATCAGGAACAAACAGCACATCTGTCATAATGGTATTGAAACCTGCTAATTTCACTGTACCCCTACTTTTGATCAGTTTCTTAGATCCATCAGCCATTATTACATGATCCTCTACGTCACAAAATGTATGAAACATAGATTTATCTTTGATTATACTATTTGTTGCCCCACTGTCAATTGCCCATAAATCTTTACAGTTATTTCCCTGCTCATTGTTAATACATTGCTTATTCTTACTAGCATAGATCACCTGTACACATGGTTTTCTTCCTCTTTCTCTTCTTCTTGCTTCACAATTCCTTTGAAGATGTTGCTTGGAACCACAAAAATAACATGCCTTTTGTCCATACAGTCTCTCTTGTGCAGCTTTGTTGTTCTGCTTTTCCACGTTGTGTTTAGACTCAGTCTTTTCCTGCTTTGCCATTTCCTGCCTCCTTTGGAATTCTTGTAAAAGTTTGCCTTCTATATAATCCATATTGAGATTTGCATCGTCCATGGCTTCCAAAGAGCTCACCAGACTATCATAACTTGAATCTAGTGAAGATAATGTGATATACACTTTTTGCGTTTGAGAATGTTCAATTTCACGTTCTGACAACTCAGTAAACAGTCTGTTTATTTCCAACAAATGCTCTGACATGGTTGTATCTCCAGATAAGCGCATCTGATACAATCTTCTGGCAAGATATATTTTAGAACTGGCAGTCTTTTTCACATGAATATTTCTTAAAGTTTCCCAGGTTTCCTTAGCTGTTGTTGCGTCACGCACATGCAGTAATTGAGAATCATCAATAGCAAGAACAATTAACGCCTTTGCCCTCTCATCCAGCCTTCTCCAATCTGCTGGAATAGGCACCCCGGCGGGTGGGTCTTCTGCGATAGCTTTCCACAGGTCATCTTTCACTAGAAAAGCCTGCATTCTCTGTTTCCAAATGCCATAATTTTTCCCTGTCAGCCTTTCCAAGGGAATCCCGGCTGATAACGTAACAGACATACTTTCACTTTACACAGTTCACCGCCTTTGTAATTAGAGCTTCTCACCTCTGTCCTTCAGTCAGTTTTTCCCACGACTCTCTCACAGCTTTCAGCTCAGCTTTCGGTTTCTCCGTCTCTCTGCTGTTTTACTCGCTGGTCTGCAGTTCTGGCTTTTCTCTGCCGCTTTTCTGCAATCCTCCGCTCCATCCAGGTAATCCTCAGCACCAGGTAACCCTCAGCACCAGGTAACCATCCTCTGCTACCACTTGTTGGATGTTGTATCTGGCGCAAGCAGATGCCCAGGATGCAGAACAGTATAGTGACAGGCTAGATGCCAGTTGAAGCAATGAGCCGGACAAGCAATAAGTTTTAAGAGTCACTTTACTGACAATATATCACAAGCTCTCTCTGTACAAACTCCTCAACCCCCACACCGACTGGCCAGATCTGCTAAGTCTTATAGATAAGGCCAGCTGGTTGCCTTGGATACTTGTCCTTGAGATCTGCACGGACTCTGTGCTTCTTGGCCTTGTAACTCTGCTGTGGAAAAATACATTCAGGCACTCTTTCTTTGCCAACAGGAACCTGACAGGGAGAGCCAGGGAAGGATGCCTCACAGAGACCCCATCACCTCCCTAGTTATTTGCTTGTCATAAAGTTCAAACAGTTAGGAAGTTTTTCCAGATGTTCATTCGAAATCTGTCTTCTTGTAATTCCCAGCCCACACAGCTGCTCTTAGTTGCACTCAGCAGTTATCAGGCCATGCCCCTTCAGCCAACAGCTATCAGGCCACGTCCCTTCCAATCAAGCTGCTATGGAGTCCTTCAGAGCACACTGTCAGAGCTCACGGCTTCAGAGCCCTCGTTGTCTTTGTCTTTTCCTCCCTACAACTCCTTTGACAAACTCCTGTTAGCTCTCCCTGTTCGTTTGTTCTGTTTGCTCGCTCTCTGAAAGCTGGCTTGCTTGTATCTCTTCTGGACCAGCTGACACAGTTCCCTCCGCTCTGCTTAGTTAGGAGTCAGGAAACAGCATGAAATTCCCAGCCCACACAGCTGTTCCTACTTGCACGCAGCAGCTATCAGACCACGCCCCTTCAGCCAGCAAGCTATCAGGCCACACCCCTTCCAATCAAGCTGTTATGGAAGGTGCTAGATCAGCCTTCCCCAACCTTGCGTTTCCAGACGTTCCTAGTGTTAAAGGTTAATTCCTTTAACACACTAAAGCGCCTCCTTGAGGGCCATCCTTGGGGGTTATCTACTGTTTTCACTAAGCACCTCCATCTTACAACGGATGTTCTATATCCACCATCATAGCAATGCATGCTGATGACACACCCAGAAAGCGTTCAGGACATGTTCAAGGGCATGACTAGAAGTATGGCTCAGGGATGGATCTGGGAAAGACCAGATGTGTGCCATGCCTACTGATCTGTAGTATTACCTTATTTGGAGTTCCTACTGTAAGCTTCCTGTAAATTGTTTACTGGAGGGTATAAAAATCAGGGACAAAGACAGTGGGGTTGTCGACTGCACCCACATAGCTGTTTGTCTCTGTGAGTGCCTTTTTAATAAACTTTTATATTTTTCTTCTAAACTGCTGTCTGGCTTCTCCTTACCAACCAGAGCAAGGCACGGCCCAGTTTCTTACAACACTAGACTGCAATTCCCATCATCCCCAGCCAGCATGGTCAATGATCAGGGGAGATGGGAGTTGGACTACAACATCTGGGGATGCCAGGTTAGGGAAGGCTACCCTAGATCTTACAGCTCAAATAGAGCTCTGAAAAAGAAGGCCCATCCAGTAGGGCTCCCACTGAAGAGCTTGAACATTTGTAAGGGAGGAGGTAGATCTTCTCATACTGGTTCCCAGGCTGTTAAGGGGTTTAAAGGCCAGCACTGGCATTCCAAACTGTGCCTAAAATGTATTTATTATTTAATAAATTTCTAACCCACCCTTTATTGTTACCAATCCCAGGCAAGATTACAAAATAAAGTGTAACATAAAAAGACAGCTACAGTGCTGTGAAAAAGTATTTGCCCTGTCTGTTTGTCTGCGTTGTTGCATATTTTTGGCACTGAATGTTGTCAGATCTTGAACCAAAACCTAATATTAGAGAAAAGGGAACCTGAGTGAACAAACAACACAAAATTTTGATACTTATTTCATTTATTTATTAAATAAAATTAAGCAACATCCAATGCCCCCGTGTGAAAAAGTAATTGTCCCCTTAGACTCAAACCTGGTAGCAATACCTTTAGCAGCAATGACTGCAACCAAATGCTTCCTGTAGTTCCTGATCAGTCTCTCATAACACTGTGGTGGACTTTTGGGGCACTCCTCCATGCAGAACTGCTTTAACTCAGTGACATTTGTGGGTTTTCGAGCATGAACTGCTCCTTGAAGGTCATGCCACAACATCTCGATGGGGTTTAGGTCTGGACTTTGACTAAGCCACTCCAAAACAATTTCTTGTTCCTCAACCATTCTGATGCAGACTTGCTTGTGTGTTTCGGATCATTGTCTTGCTGCATGACCCAGCTGTGCTTCGCTTCAGCTCACAGACAGATGGCCTGACATTCGCCTATAGAATTCTCTGAGACAAAGCAGAATTCATGGTTCCTTCAATGGTGGCAAGTCGTCCAGGTCCTGATGCAGCAAAGCATCCCCAAACCATGACTCTGCCACCACCATGCTTGACTGTTGGTATGAGGTTCTTCATGTGGAATGCAGTGTTTGGTTTTCACCAGACATAACGGGCCCATATCGCCCAAAAAGTTCCATCTTTGACTCATCTGTCCATAGAACATTGTTCCCGAACTCTTGAGGATCATCCAGGTGCTTTTTGGCAAACTCTATATGAGTATTCATGTTTTTCTTAGTGAGCAGTGGTTTCCACCTTGCTACTCTGCCATAAATCCCATGTTTGTACAGTGTCTTTCTGATGGTGGAGTCATGAACACTGACCTTGGCTGAGGCAAGAGAGGCCTGCAGATCCCTGGATGTTGTTCTGGGGTCCTTCGTGACTTCCTGGATGATTTTACACCATGCTCTTGGAGGCAGTTTGGCAGGACAGCCACTCCTACTGTCCCAAACCTTCTCCATTTGGTCAATATGGCTCTGACTGTGGTTCGGTGGAGTCCCAGAGCCTTAGAAATGGCTTTGTAATCCTTTGCAGACTGATATGCATCAACAACTATTTTCCGGAGGTGTCCAGGAATTTCTTTTGATTGTTGCATGATGTGGCTTTGGAACCTTTGTGCTGGCAACTTCAATCTGATGGCAAGGGCCAAAGTTAGTCAGATTTATATTGGGCAGGGCTGGCCCAAATCAGGCCTGATTGTTTACCAAGGTATTCAAACACCTGGCCCTAATAATCCCTTTCATTGGGTTGAGTTAATAGGGAGGCAATTACTTTTTTACACAGGGGCACTGGATGTTGCTTAACTTTCTTTAATAAATAATGAAATAAGTATCAGAATGTTGTGTTGTTTGTTCACTCAGCTTCCCTTTTCTCTACTATTATGTTTCTGGTTCAAGATCTGGTAACATTCAGTGCCAAAAATATACAACAATGCAGAAAATCAGACAAAGGGCAAATATTTTTTCATGGCACTGTAAACCATAGCAGATAAAATACATCACTAAATTAAAATCCATAAATAATGTATTAAAACAGTATTTAGGCACTCCCATCACAAATTTGCCTATGCAAATAAATACATTTTAAATTGGCACCAAAAAGAAAGTAAAGTAGATGCCAACCATACTTCAAACAGGAGGGCATTCCATAACCAGGCCACCACTACCGAAAATGCCATATCCTGTATCACTGTGTAATGCATCTCTTTCAATGGTGAAACATGAAGAACAATATCCCCTGAATATCTTAATACATGGGCAGGCTGATCCAGGGACAGGCAACAGCATAATGGCAAGAGTTTACTCAAAATAGATATGAAAGGGGAGTGGAGACAAAAATATATTGTGTGAATCAGTTCTCAGTGGAGTTGTTACACTGCATAACATTCTATTACTGTGCTTTGTCAATACTGCTAGCATCAAGCAACAAAGCATAACCTCACTGAACAAGCATACAAGATACTTTCATACAAGATACTTTCATTACCTATCTCCAGAATCTTTAGATTGTTCCTTGCAAGCCACCATGAACAATTTGCCTGGCAATCTGTGATCAGCCACACTTAGAAGACCTTTACTTTCCAAAACACAAACTAGCTTCTTTTTTCTGGTGTTCTCTGCTAAGAGACATCCATCCCATTATGAAGCCATCTCCACATGTCCCTAGCTTTTTTTTTATGAATATGTTTAGCCCTTCCTGCCAGTCTAAAGTAAAGTTCAAAATAAGTTTTAGGATCCATGTCCTTTCAACAGAGGTTTGCTGAACTGTCACCATAGCAACACCAAAGAGGCTTGGAATGTTTGCCCCAAATGTCAGTGCACTTTTAAAAATTGTTTTATTTCTATGAATCTAAACAACAAATCAGCTCTGAACAAATGTCACATACCAAGTAGAGTGTGTGCAAAAAAATATAATCTAGACTTGAAGTGTGTGAACTCTCTAGTTTATTAGCTTTCCGCTGCATCTTCTGAACCCTCTTGTAAATGCTGCTGGATACTCTAGCCTTCCTAGAGTAGTTGTTGGTCATGCATTTTATTGTATCTTGCTAGTCATTGTGAAGTTTGAACTATATTTTGTGCTGTTCTTAAAAAAAGAAAAAAGTCTGGTTGTTGGTATACTATGCCTCTTATTCTCTTGTACACCACTTCAAGATGTTTGAATGTTAAGCAGTCAATATTTTTTATATAAATAAATAATAATAATAAATGTCAGGCTCTTCTCTGTTGTGCTGAAGTCTTAGAAAGGTTTGGAATTACACCAACTGCTTTCCAAGCCTTTCCCAATTCAGTAGGATATCAGGGAAAGCCTCTGTTCCTAAAGCTCCAAGCCACATTCTAAAACTGTCATAGGGCCAAGAACCACAAAAAATATCACACATTATAGCACTCTGGTTCAGTCCACCCCACCTGTTGCTTCTTGAATGCCAACAGGCTGGTAAAATCTCAGGCAACTCAAAGAGCTCTACAAACTGAGTGAACAGGCAAAAGTATGGCACGTGAAATTCACTGGTCTCGGACTAGAGGTGCCAGCAAACTTTTTCCAGAGCAGGCTTAGAAAAGAACTTCAGGTTCTTGTAGAAACCTGCCTCAAAGAAGAGGTGAGTTTCACAAGCCCCAGAATTATTCTCCTGTTCCCTTTTATCTAACTCTCAGATTGGCTCTGAAAAATTACCTGAGTTCAGAACCCACAATCATGAAGGGGTTATGAGCATGTGGAAGCCTATGAGCTGATAATGTGTAAGCTTTCGCAATGCAGACAATCACAGCAATGCATGGATGTCCAGGATGGAACTAGTACCATGTATAACATTTGGAGCAGGTCCAACTGGGCTTGTAAATGCATCCTCACACCCACCTGCCCGGGGTGATGTCAGGTGAGTTGCAGATGGAGACACAGCTACCAATGCATAATTGGGACCCTTAAAGTGCACTCCCAAGCGTGCATTGGCAAGGAAGGCTTGTTGTCATTGTAAGTCAGCTGAATGGAGAATACAGCAAGCCAGCTGGGAGTGGCGCAAAGCACCTGGCAATGAGAGCAAGCCACTACGGGTAACTCCACAGCCAACTGATCCCTGCAGAAAGTGGAGCTTGAAGTCACTATTGATCAGTGATAACTTAAAGCCTTAAAAGTTAAAATGATCCACCAAGGGTGGAGGAATCCAGGCTCCAGCCCACTATCTGGAGCTAGTTCCCCACTCCTGATTTAGAATGCCCATGAAAATGCTTAGATTACAAAAAGACCTCTAAGCATCAGAAGCACAGCATTCTGACACAATCTCCTGAGAAAAGTTATAAACCAGGGGTGGGGGGCTTATTAGTTTCAAATTCTGAGCTGAGTGATTTAAGAAGAAGGGTATCTTTTAATATGGTGAGTGGATATAGACTGGTGTGGGAGCTAGAACTGTGTTTTCCCCCTCTAAATGGCTTTTGTCTTCTGGTTTATTTCAGAAGAACTTGGGTAATTTCTCATTTAGTCCACAGGGAGCTTTGAGAAAAAAAAACAACCAAATTTCTATCTTCATGGACACACTGGTAGAATCCAACCTGGTTGCATTTATCTAGGAAAGATATTTCAGGGGTTGCAGGAGAGTGTTCATTGAAAACATTAGCTCAGTGTGCTATAGCAGTAAAAAAAAAAAGAGAATTCAAAGTTAAGAGATATTAAAAAAGGACAGAAGACATTAAGCTTCACAGTGAGGGTTTCTTCTGGGTAGACAGACATAGGAGTGTATTCTAAATGTCAATTCATAGTGCTATTAAACAGTTAAAACACTGTACATTTTTGGTCACTCCATCCCAAAAAATATAGATCTGGTGAAGGCAGAAAAGGCCACATAAAACAATCAGAGGAACAGTAACACATCCTTATGTGGAAAAAAAAATAATTTACTATAGGGAAAAAAGTGACAGCAGGGAAGACATGGCATTTTATTCTATTTATTAATTCAAGCCCCACATTTTCTATCACAAGATACCTCAAAACAGCTTGCAATTAAACAAACCACTGCATAAAAAACTAGATCTTCTCCAGTGAATCCTAATAAAACAACCATAAAACAACTTTATAGAAATGTCTAAACAAAAAGTATTTGGCTTGCCAGGAGAAAAAATCTGCAACTATATATAGCGCTCTGCCAAACCTTGGTGTGAGGCCATTTTAAAGCTGGGACAGCACCCGTGAAAAAGCATCTGCCCCCTCCCTCGCCCCAGTGATGAAACATCCCTTGAAGGGAAAGCAGGACATTTATTACCATCTTCCATCAAACCTCTCTTGCCACAGTTTTATAAGCCAGGGCAAGCATCCAAAGAAGAAGTAGCTGTATAAGGCACCCTGTCTGCACCCTCAGATGAAATAATATGGAACTGATAGCAGAAATGTATAAACAGTATGGTGAGAATGGAAAGAGATAAATTAGTTGACACTAACGACCCCCCCTCTAAAAAAAAAAACACACAATTCCAGAATCTGGGCCCATAATTGGTAGTAGGCTCTGCAGAAACAAAAGGAAGAGTGTCACCCAATTTTTGGAACTCATGGTGAAATAGCTATTTAGGGGGGAAAAGGCATCTAGTAGTGTTTTCACGATGAAGCGCACAAATTCATAGACAATAGCTCTAACGATGGCTATTAGATGTAGTAAGTTAAATGAAGATTCCATATTTAAGGGCAGTATAACTCAGATGCTAAGTAGAAAACAGACACCATCAATCTCCATTAGGCCCACATTATGTGTTTCTGCAGAGCTCTTGAATGGCCACTGTGAGAGACATAATGCTATGCCAGATGGCTATTAAGTCTGACCCATGGTCTCTCTTACATTTTAATACCATAACACCTGGACATTCCAAATAATAACAAAATAATAATGGATCAGAACTGGGGGTATTCATAATTTCTACTGGATTACTGTCAAATCACCTTGAGTATCAGTGGTATAAATACTCCAAATGAAATAAACAAACAATTGACCCCCTAAATGAAATGTATTGCAAAAATGCCATTTTAGCAGTTATATATGTCTATTGTACTTATCTATCCCAGTGTTTCCTTAGAAAAACGCAGAGAGGCATGAGGCTCCCAGTGATCTCCCATCCAGGGGATGGGGGAGAAATTCATTCACTTTGCATTTTAATGTGAACCTGACTACTTCACAGTTTCCAAACCACTACAAGAACTGAAACACAGCTATCCTTTGAAATTCACTTTGCCACGTTTCACAGTGTAGCTCTTCAACCAAAAAATTCAAATGTTCAATTGGTTTGCATGACACTGTATCAAGCAACTGTTATCCCACACTGTCCAAGGCATCTCCCTGTTACTTTTCACAAAAAGTCGGGTGGGGTATGTGTTAAGTTTTGGTAGCAGGTTTATTGCACAAGAGCACTAAATCCACGTTAATTGTGCAACTAGACCCCAGTCACAAAATAGCTACAGTCTGGAAGTGGCCTAAGTAAACATTTGTTAAGCCAGTTATCTGAATCATCCTGCTGAGCGGTAAGGAAGATTTCACTTCGCATGCAGCGAAGTGCACCACATGAATCAGGATATGCCAAAATTATTCTCATTGTTTAGTTAAGTGCATCAGAAGTACATGTAATATTATTCACTCACTGTTTGGTCACTTCAGGCATTTTGGGTTGTTCCTTTTTCTTCCCTTCAACAGCTGGTTCAATGGGAGTAAGCACCACAGCTGCACAAGAGACTACAGACTGGTGTGAATCTTCCCGGCAAACTGCAAAACAACAATAGTTTGGTTACAACCCATGCACTTAAGACTTTTCCTTCCAGACATTATTTAAAATATGTCCACCTCACACTTCCTTCCAGTTCAAGCAGCATTGGGTCATCACAACAACCCTATGAGGCAGATCCATTTGAAGGAGTCACCCAGTGACTTTCATAACTGAGTGGAGAAAGAAAGAAACAAGTAAACTTGTGCAACGTTAAGTCACTTTTTATTATATTAACAAAACGTTTCAGCTTCCGCCTTCATCAGCTGCTAACATATATATATGTGACTACTGGTCATGCTGGCTGGATCTTATAGGAGTTGTAGTCCAACAACATCTGCAGGGTCAAAGGTTCCCCACCCCTGCACCAAAGTCAGACTTGTTTTGTTTTAGTTTATGAAGCACATAGCACACTTTTCATTCTTTTCCAGTAAGACCCACACTACTAAAAAATCTCAGATAATGAACCATGACTAAACAAAACCTATTATTATTATTATTATTATTATTATTATTATTATTATTATAATATCCCGCCCTTCCTCCCAGCAGGAGCCCAGGGCGGCAAAAAAAATTTTTTTTTTTAAATGAAGCACAAACATGAAAACGTTCTCTAAGCTGTAAGAGGTAAACCTGTGATTGAAAGAGTCAGCATTATTAACATTGTTTAATAATAATTTTAAAAAGCATCCAGGAATCATTACTACCTGACAGCTGTTTGATGTCTCTGAAAGGAGATGGTAGATTCCGCCCAGTTCCCAATTATCAGGTATGCAAATAATAAAAAGCATCACAACCTACACTAATTAGCAATCCTGCTGGGATAATTGAATCATTCCTTACTTATGTATTTAACTATAACTTTCACCCACTGAGCCACCTCCCCAGGGCAAAGCTGGTATTAGGGCAGCACTCACAAATTTTTGCTATTTGTTAAACATGATCTGCTTCCCCACAAACAGGAGAGTTTGACCTGTATGTTGTAGCCATCATCATTCTCTAGCGCTAGGTTCAGTAGCAAACAACAGCTCAGCTGGGCTTGCTTTTAACCTCAAGTTCAACGAAAACTCATGGCTCCACAGTCACCATTAATACCACAACACCCTTCTCCTTCCTACCATACAGTAATTACAGGGAAGGCTGTAGCTTCATGGGGAAGCTTCTGCATTGCATACAGAAGGTCCCAGGTTCAATCCTGAGGATTTCCAGGTGGGTCTGGGAAAGACTCCTGTTCAAAGCCCTGAAATGCCACTGCCGGTCAGTGCAGACCAGGGCGCGGGAAACTTTTTTTCAGCTCAAGGGCCACATTTTCTTCTAGGCAATCTTCCAGGGGCAATGCCAGTGATGGATGGGGCCACAGGCAAAAGTGAGCAGAACAATAGTACAGTAGGCTAGTTTCTTCACATGCATACATCTAGTGGCAGCTGGTGCCCGTTAGACTGCTTAGAGGTCATGGAGCGTGACCAATGAGCAGTCACAGGTGCATGGCCAAGTTGTTCTTCTAGGTTTTCTCCCCATCCTCCTCCCTTGCAAAGATATTGCAGACACTTAAGCATTGTTGTTTTGCAAATAGTTAGCACCTTATTAAAGTGAAAAATGTCTTACTTTGCTTCAGAAGGGGCTCCTGCTGTCATAGTTGCCTCTCTGCTGTGAAAAAAGTGTGGCCTCCATCTATTCTGGTACTCTCCCTATCCTCCTCCTTTGCAAAGAAACAGTGGACACTTCAACATTGTAGTTCTGTTAATATTTGACACCCAGGTATCTTATCTTAGCTGAAAAGGGGTCCCTGCTCTCACAATTTCTAGTGTGAATGCATGCTACAATAACTGCACAGTACTCAGAGGTAAGCCACTACTGAATTCCATGGGGTTTGCACCCAAGTAATATGTACAGGATTGCAACCTAAATTGGTTAGTCTGAAATATGCCACATAAGACTACAAGACTATACTACAATTGACCCTATACATTTCCAGATCTATGAGAAAATATTACCCTCCCCCCAGCTTATCCATTTCTACATCTTTCCAGAAATTAAGTGGACTAGGACCTGTCTTCACCACTCAGCTCTTTAACTCACTGTGTGAGCAAAAGCCAGTCACTTATCTCTCAGCCTAACATATGCCATAGGGTTGTTGCGAGGATAACATGGAGAAAAGGAGACCTATGAATGCTACCTTGAGCTCCTTGGAAGAAAGGTGGAGTAGATATCTATGTAACTGATAAATAAGGAATAATCAGAATAAAAATAGATTTCCAGCCTGCTTGTTCCTAATTTTGAACTGAGGTGGGGATACAGGTTTGGAATAATGGAAAAACTCAACCAAAAAACAAGCCTTGGTGCAGTTTCCAAAATCAGAGGCCCTTCTTCTAGAAAGGGACACACCAAATAAGGTACCACAAAATAAGTCTTAAACTATCTTCAAAACTTAACAAATTTATTATGGTATAAGTTTTCATGGACTACAAAAAATACTCTGAGCATGTGCAGTTTAACATTTTAAATTCACTGATTATTTTTGCTCACTTCCAGCCTTGGAGCAGTTACCAACTCTTAGCCTTATTTTTTATATATACAATTACACTGCAAACTTAATTCATGAAGGCAGAAAACCTGGTTTAGTTGCAATTCTAAACATGCTTGTAGTGTAATTCTAACGTATGTCCAATGGGACTTACTCACAGGTAAATGGGGTTAGGACTTCAGTCTTGTCAAGGGGAACAAAACTTGGACTGGAACGGGCTGGTTCACATGGTGACTTACTGTGAGATTGGTGCTATTTGCATTCCCATTTAATTTGCATGGTTCACATGACATTGCATGCAATCAGCAGCTATCACACAGTTTTCCCATGTCAAACCAATCCAATTTTAATGTGAAAAGAAAAAAACTGTCTCAGGTTTGCCGTACTCCTCCATGTAGGCGCTTTGCCTCAATTTTTTTTTAGTGGGCAGGCTCTCTTACACCCCACTGCCAGCTCCCTCTCCACCATGGGCAAAAGCTGACTTTCACTCACTCTCCCCTCTATTCAGTTTCACACAGTTTTGTATCAATTGCACCCCATACTAGAGGCATGCCATTGACAAGAAACAATGAAACGGACAAAAAAAACCTCCCCTTCTCCATTAGCAATATTGGTACTCCAGAGGGGAGTAAGCTTGTAAAATTAGGGGCAGGGCCACAAGGAAATAGCAAGACTAAGCCTTTCCAGAGGAACACCTACTTGTGTGAAAGGAAAACAACAGATTTGAAGGTAGGGAAGTGTGAACCTTGCAAATCTATCGTGATGGCAAAAGCTGCATCTATACTGTTAAGTTCAGCTCCTGTGTGAATGAGCCCAATGATCCATTACTTCCTCCCAATTTTCCAATGGCTCTCCTGGCCAAACCAATTTACAGTAGAGGAAGGCAGCCACACCTATCTCTCTTCCCCCCCCCCAAACAAAAACCCTCATGGGCAAACAAACTGGCAGAAGGGGAATGTGATGGGACATGAGAGCAGAAACTTACTACCACAATACCCTTCCCCTTCCAACTTTCTAAAAAAACCTGTGAGCAAACAAACTTACAGAAAGAGGAGTCGGGTGGGACTACAGGAGATGTACTTACTGCAACTTCCTCCTAGCTTTCCAAAAGCCTTTGTGAGCAAACAAGCTTGCAGAAGAGTTTTTAACTGGCCAAGTAAACACCTTACAGTGCAATCCTAACCACATCTACTTAGAACTAAGTCCTATAAATTCAGTGGGGGTTACTTCCATGTAAGTTGGGTTCAGATTGCAACTTTAGCATAGGAGGAAAACTAGATGGGAGCAAAAGGTAAATTGGAGCAACGATCCACCACCTCTCCAAGTTTCTGACAGCAATCTCATCAGTTTATAGAACAGAAAGTGGGTGGAATATTAGGAGAGTGGAGAATTAGTGCGGCCTCCTGCTCCCAACTTTCCAAAAGCCTTTGGGAGTAAACGCACTTGCAGAAGAGGACAACTGCCAAGAACATGGAGGGTGGCCATGCAGGGAAATTGGGAAATAACTCACCTTCACTAGCTATCCTCTCCCAAGAGTCCATCAAGTGCAGGCACACAGGCCACCATTTATCATCCCAATCTTCCTATAGCATCCCCCTAGGTCCATTCATAAAGAAAAACGCAAATAGCTTAAGAAGTAAACAATAGATAAGCCTTTAGTATAGAAAGAGGCTCACACTGTCCAATGCTGTGCGCGCGCTCTCTGTTAACAAATACTATTTTAAAAAATTTCATTCACTCTCTCCCCAACCTCAGTCCTGCTAGCAAAACAAGCTGTTGCAGCTGACATTTCTCCTCTTAATTGTCACCCCATCCATTTCCCAAATAAAAGGTCTCATATTTGTTAAAGAAAGACAAGCCTAAGAATAACACTATATCCAGCATTTTACTCTCACAGCTTTGAGCATGCACAGAACCAATGTATGACTCTGATATAGGCTAAGGCTACTAAGTGGGGCCGTTCTTGAACCAGTCCAGACTCCTCCCTGACTCCTCTTTAATTTGCTACAGTACCTATGTTAGATAGGCCTCATAACAACAGATGGAATAGGAGCCTTCCTAGGAGAGCTGACAAGCAAGCACACCAAACCTGCCATAACTGCACTTTTGGATTAGAATTGGCTGAGTGGTGCAAAGAGCTGACTGTCCAGAGGACAAGAAGCCAGAGAATAGTAGACTGACATAAATGTTTGCAAAGCTAGCTTGTCCAAGTTCGAAAAGAAGTATAAAATGTTTGTGGAATAAGAAAGCGTGTGAGGCTTTGAGACTTCAGAGACACATTCCAGCCAGGCAAATACATTTGTAAAAGGTGCAAAGCAAGGCTGGCAAGGGTTGTCACTTGGGAAGGGTTGTGGCCTGGGGACAGTTCTGAGGGCCAGACAGAGATGCTCGAAGGGCTATATTTGACCACTGGGCCTGAAGTTCCCCATCCATGCCATAGATGATACTGAGTTGAAATTCTATGACTTTCTGAGATGGACCAATGGTCTGACTTGGTGCAAAGCAGATTCCTATATTGATATTTACACCAGTGTTTCCCACAGCAAGTCCAGTGTGGGCAGCATGTGTCTTTGGCCATCTGTGAATGCATGTTGGGGAAGCCACCATAATTAGGGTTTCAAGGCACGTGATATTTAAGAACAGCTCTGTTCAAGCGTTACCAGAGGGCAGAGGCAATACTTGGACAGTGAAAGACTGTACGTTTAGCCCGCACAACTAAGATCCCTGGAAGATCAGGGTTCTCCATTGCATGGGGAGCCTCCATTGATACAAATTCCTCCCTGCTGCAGAGGTTCACTCTCATAACAATGTCATGCAGTGATTAGAGCATTGGACCAGGATTCAAATCCTCACTCAGCTATTAAGTTCACTGGGTGATCTTGGACCAGTCACTGCATCTCAGCCTAAGCTACCTCGCAGGGCTGTTGCAAGGAAAAAAATAGGAGGGGGACACCATATACACCTTGAGCTCACTGGAAGAAAATGGGGATATAAATGTAATAAATAACAACAAGAGAGGCTGTGAGAGTCATACAACCTCAGAGGAGAGGAGGGTTCTGGAGATCTGCAGCCCTGCTTTATCCATGTTGTTTACATTTTTAGGGAATGCCCTTCACCATAAGATCTCAGGAAAGCTCACAATACAAAAATCAATATTAAAATCAGCTAAAACAAATTACACTCAAAATAATAGGGTGGGCCCTAAAATTTATATTTATATATCCGGTGTCAAAGGCCAGGGTAACGAGGTCAGCATGTAATGAAAGGTGCCACACAGGCCTCTGTGAGGAGGAAATTCCATAGCTTGGGGACTGCCACAAAGAATGTCCCATTCCAGGCCACCATCCCCTAACTTCTGAAGGCAGTGGAACTATGAAGAGGGGCCCCTCTAGCAATATTAACACCTAAGAAGGTCTGTAGGAAAGGTGGAAATCTTGCAGATATTTGGGGCCTAAACACTAATGTGAGCAACTCTTGATGGAAATATGACTGTGTTGAGTTAGAATGAATTATGGTTGAAATAAAATTAATTTCGGTTTATTTGCCCCTAACTTGAACCCCATCCCAGGGAACTTTACAGGAAGAACTTTGGTTCAGATTGTAAGCTGGATTCACCGTTTCATATGTTCATTGAGCTTTAACAGATATGTACCACAGGATGAATACCTTTATCCCCACAAGAATATGTTTTGCATTTGCTTTGTACCTTGTCTTTGTTTTATTTATTTATTTAGTGTTCTCTTCCTTGTTGTTTTGAGTTCACTGGCTCCAGCCTTTGTCTCAAGGCTGTAGTAGTGTGCAAAAACTGATTTACCAAGGGGCAGCGTGCCCCCGGCAAATCCGCTCATCTCCCCTTGTCTCTTCCCCCCTTCTTTGACCTTTATGCCACCGTGTCATTTCTTTATGCTGTATGAGGTTCATCCCCCTGACCTGTAGCCCCTCCTTGAGGGTATATAATCTGAACCCCTTTTAATAAACGGGGTTCCCAATTTCTGAAAGGCATCTTGCTGGACAGGTTTGGGTCCCCTTTGTCAAAGGTTCTTTGTTGTCGTTATTGCCTGGGCCTCTGGCAGCGGGTTCATGTGCCTAACAATTGCAATAACACTTTTATCATTCTGAAACTAGATTCAAACTATGTGTTTGCTTTTCCTTTTATGGGTTACTAGTGTTACAGTTACTACTACATAGTGATGAACCCATGTCGGGGCTCCCTGAGATCTTCATGGGTGTTTTGCATGTAAGGATATTTTGCATTTCTGTCTGCTCTTCTAATTGCATTTGAATTGTATTTGTTTTATTGTATTGTAACACACACTGTGCTTGTATGATAAAGGCTAGGCAAGAAATGTTCTTATAAATAAATAAATAGCCTGGGAGAATAAAAGGGTCTTCTTCTGGCACCAAAAACCACAACATGGGTACAGTAGGGCCCCACTCATACAGCGGGTTATGTTCCGGACCCCCGCTGTAAAGCGGAACGCATTGAAGATAATGGTACACGTCATGCGAAAATGGTGCGCGACGAGCAAAACCACCATAAAAGCGGAACAAGCGCTGTAGGAGCGGCGCCTTTCTGCAATTGACAACCACTGTATTAGCGGAACGCTGTAAAGCGAAGTGCTGTAAAGAGGGGCCCTACTGTACTTGGTGAGGCTCTTGGGAAGGGCAATTCCATCACTGAAAAGGCCATAAGAACATAAGAAAAGCCCTGCTAGATCAAGCCAAATAGTTTTTTAATCATTTTCTTAAAATATGTTTTCAGGGTTCATGGTATTGATATTTTCCTGAAAGGAATAAATATTCACAAGAATATTGAGGCAATGAGGGATCTTTATCTGTCATTCATATGTATTCTCCATTTGTTGAAGAAGCAATGAAATGAGTTTCAGTTCAGGAGATCTCATATATTTACTGGAGAATTGTTTTGTTGTCTACATGTGCTACACTTTATGTATTTTCAGTTTTGTGAATAGCTGTTTTATCATTCAATTTTCTACTTGTATTCTATTATTCGGACGATTTCAGCATTTGTTAGCAATTTGGTGGCTTTGTTTTATTTGTTTATTCACTTAGTATTATTTTTCATTCGTCTCCTGTGACTCTCTCTCTTTTTTAATACACATTGGGAAACCTCTGTTTTCTCATGCTCATAAACAGGACATAAGTGTGATTCTCAGCATCCCAAATTCCACTTGTGATTTGGTCCTCTCTTTAGTAGCCACCTGCCTTACCTCATTCAACATGGGCACACAGAGGAGAGTTTCACCTGACAACCTTACCCTCGCCGGATTATATCTAATTTATCCAGACTAGTAATGAGCTTCATTTTATCTATCTCCTATATTTATGTACCTGGGCTCCTGCTGGGCCTATGTATGCCCTGGAAGGAAGGGTGGGATATAAATAAAATAATAGATAAATAAATAAATAAATAATGTACTGCTTTTCTGCTAAAGCACTCGAAGCAGTTTCTAGTTTAAAATAACAGCTCACAATCTAAGTACATGATATGAAAGGAAAAAAGGACTGGGGAGGACAAAGAAAATAAGCGCATAAGGGAGACATTCTTTGAAGCGAAGGTGCCAAATGACAGCTGGTCCCAGCTGAGCCAATGGAGGGACCCACCTCTCATTCAGAGGCAGCCAGGAGGAATGGCTAATGATGGAGATAATGTTTTTTGGGGGGGAAGAATTGTCACTGCATACCAAAGCACTTTGTTTAAAAATGCTGATATTTTAAAACTGCTCTTTGTATTACCTGGTTTAACTATTTATTTTAATATTTTTTTCCTCAAGCAGCTACAGCCTTGTCCCCTGCGTGAGCTGAGCACTGCAAAGAAAAAATATCATACGTACAGACATGCATGGTACCCTGAACTTACCTATATTTTATTTTAGATTTCAACATTACAGTAGGAGCAAATGAAACTGATGATGGTTATCAGCAGCACAATTGCTACAGAACTTCTGTTCTTTAAACCATTAGTTATGGGAAGGCTATCACAGATGACAATGATCCCCAAAGGGTTAGTTGCTATAAATCTGCAATTAAGCCACAGGCCAGGTTCTTTAAAACACTATAGAGTCACAATGACATAATTGTAATTACTGTAATAGGACCATTACTAGCAAATGAATTACATCCTATGAAGCTTTGTCTATTTTCTGCCTTCTTTCAGAATAGTCACAAAAGGATATCTGCTTTGAATTGTTAAGAAACGATCCCAATAGAGAAAATTAATGCTGACTTACATCATCATCAGATATACCATATCTGCTTTGAGGTCCTTTGAATTTAATGATACTACATATTTGTGCTGTTATCATCATGGTGAAATCCATAAAGAAATCAAAGCTTCTATACTTTATACGGAAAAATACCCACCCCCTGAATATGTAAGCAACACAGTTTTCAATACTCCATTCCATACTGCTCTGCATGTTTTGATGACCTTCATCCTGAAAAGCTTAAGCACATATTTAACTATTTATATTAACACTGCCATGCTTGCTGGGGGGGGGGAGCAAACATGTTTTGCTGACATTTCCATCACAACTAAGCAATGGAAGCCTCCAGTGGAATGTTAAAATTCATAAATCCAATGTTGTGGTCACACCCTTTTGAAGACTACTCCAATCAAAAGAATCCAAACAGCTCTAGGGAAGTTAACATGTTCTATTGTAGAAAAGAAAACAAACACACTGTTTGAAAAAGGCTGTTCCCTATAGCTGCAGCTCTCTCTCTCTCTCTCTCTTATACACGCACATGTACGCACTGTTCGGTACTTCGCCTGCATGGCATGAGGCTAACAGCTTTGGTCTCTCCGCCTTCCTCAACAGCCCCATCAGGAGAAAGGGTGCCAATCAGGTAGGGATTTTTTTTATAATGTTTCCAAGTTAAAAAGAATAGTTGTCCTCCCATTTTAATTCCCCCATTTCAACATGTTGCACTTAATTTGCCAACGTTGTGTAAAATCAGCAGCAACAGGGACAGCAACAGCAGATTTCTATTCCACCCTTCCTCCCCAAGGAGCTCAGGGCAGTAAACAAGAAAAACAATACAAACAAATTAAAATATTTAAAAAAACAATATCCTTTCAGCTGAAAAAGTTAAAAGGTTGCCATGAATATATTTCAGTCATTCAAATGTTGGGGTGAATATTGCCATTGCAGTAGAAAAGCATCTGGATTCACCATGCTGTCTCAGTGAAATGATGGAAATAAGTGGGTGCAAGGATGCAGTCATTTTCTACTTACTTACTGGGGGGGAAATAGTACTTCTCTCTCTCACTCATGGCATGAGGCTAACTGCTTTGATCTCTCCGCCTTCCTCAACAGCCCCATCAGGAGAAAGGGTGCCAATCAGGTAGGGAAAACTTGTGCAATCAACCACATACTCAGGTTGTGACAATCATACCCACGCCACATCCATGAAGGACAGCACTATGAAGGAGCTGCCCCAATTCAATGCAGCTCAGCTGTGTGTAAAGGGGGACTTTGTCAGCAGGCTTACCAATGGATATACAATTGTGCATTATTTCATTAAAGCATTTCTGTAGTATCAAGAGCAGGGAAGCATGTCTACATTCTGCACATTCACAGATACCACCAATTATGGATTTGGGGAATTCTGCACAAAATAGACTTGGGACCAGATTTCTTTTAAAAAACCTGTCTGTCCATTGTCTTTCCTGACTGATCCCTGAAGACTATGGATTTCTGCTTTATTTTCCGACACCAAATTAAAAAAAAAAACACTGAATATTATGAAAAGGTTAATGCTACAGGGAATCCTAGAGTGTCTTACTCATATTAAAGAGATGCTCCATATCTCTTAATCTCTATATCAACCCTCCTTCCTCCTAAAAAAATATCTAAAAGAAGGGGGAAGAAGCCACAACAGAAGCTAAAAGCAGCAGGGCCTCTCTGCAGCCTTCTCACAGGAGAATGAGGGAAGCTGGATGACCTGCAGGGGATCCGCCTCCCTACCCCAAGCTACAGTGTCCTCCGCCCTTTCCAGTGTCCTGGAGATGGCTGAGGAGAATCAGGATTTGGGAGAGCCTGAGCCACCACAGGGAGCCCAGCAGAGCCAGCGGTAAGCCAGGAACAGGAGGGAGGAGACTGAGATAAGGCACATTTTCTTAGCATTTGGTGTTTGCTAAAAATGTACTTCTTCCAGGCTTTTGCTGACAATCAATACCGGCCTGTTGAATTTATTGTGACTTTGTTGGTACTGTATTTATTGTTTTTATTGGATTTTTAATGTTTTATTGTGAACCACCTTGATATTTATTCACTTATTTTAATGGGAGACATTAAAAAGTTACTCTTTTAAATGCAATATACGTATAATGTATGTATTTTGCAGATAATTCAGTTAGGCTTAAGAAAATGACAACTCATGAGCAGCTTGAACATAAGCAGGCACTCAATGTAGCAGGCAACCCAATGATGGCAAAGTTTCACCAGGTCAGAACTGCCAAATTCCATGTATAAATCCATTTAAAAAGGATTCCTCCTCCATCCCTATTAATTAATTAATTCACTGACTGACTGACTGATTGATTGATATCCCACCCTTCCTCCCATCAGGAGCCTATCTAAATCCATTGACTTCTAATTTGAACCCATTGGCTCAAGTCCTACCATCTGAAGCAACAACAAAAAATTGCACCATCATCTGTATGACAGCCCTTCAAATATGATGCAACACAGAAGAAGCCAAGGCACAAAGAGGAATGCTGATTCATGACAATTCCTACTTCATAACCTCGAAGCAAGCCAGGAAGTGACATTTGGAGTGGCAAGAGGGAGTTAAACCTGAAAATGGGACAAGCCACAGATATATGGGACTTCACATACTTTTCTAGTCTTGGGGGAAAATTTCCACTGGCAGCCAGGAACATTTCTTCGCCTATAAAATGCAAGCTGAATTTACTAGCAATTTAATTGCCTAAATTAAACTGAATCTCACTGAAATACATTTAACTGTATTTTGGAGTGCATGATCACACACATTATTAAAACTTATTTAGAAACATACTACTAATTAGTTCACTAAACCAGTACTTATAAGAACATGATTTACTTTAATCTCTAGTGTGCAATTACCATCTTAGCTAATCAGAACTGAAGAACGTGTTTAAAACTGATACTTGACATTTATCCAAGGAGCAGCAGTTAATATTAATAAAAATATTTAAAGGTGATTGCAGTATGTTCCAAATTCTAGAAATGCTACATCATTATTAGACATAGAGCTACCCTGAATATTTCCCAATTTTCTAGCTGAAAATAGTGCCGGGGGGGCAGGGGGTGGAAATATTTAGTAACAAACCCATTAATTGTGAGAATATTCACTTTATTTGAGCCTAATTGGTGCTATTGTTTCCCTAAACTGCTGATAAGCCCTGATGTTTCATCTGTCAACTTTTATGGACTTGATTTCTTCTGGAAGAAATTTGGTGCTTGTCTTACTGGATTGGGATATTCTGAAGTAACGGACAACCATTTATATTAGATTATCTTTAAAATGGAGTTGCACGGGACTGTGGATGGAGGAGATGTTTGTTCAGTCCACATTTTAAAGAAAACAGACCTCATTTGCTGGTCCCAGACTTATTTGAAGATCGGAACACATCTCTTAATAGGGTTGTACAGTTCTCCAATTTTGCAATGCAGTTTGTTTTTTAAGAGTGTGCACAGAAGTGTATATTTTAAGGGGTAATGTACTGAAAAATATACAAAATGTGTATTGTAGAGGAATCATATGCACACAAGGTGTACCATTTAAATGCAAAATTCTCATGCATTAAAAAAAAATAACAAAACCCACTACAAAACAAAACTGATTGAGTACATGCAAAACTAACACAAAGTACAAATAGATTGATCTATTGATTGGTTTAAAAGTGCAATAAATAAAAATAAAAATAAAAAATAAATCTGAATATTCTAAGTCTAAAGACACACAGTTCATTCTTAGCTTATAGACTCCCTTCAAGTCGATCCCGACTTATGGCGACCCTATGAATAGGGTTTTCATGATAAGTGGTATTCAGAGGGGGTTTACCATTGCCTCCCTCTGAGGCTGAGAGGCAGTGACTGGCCCAAGGTCACCCAGTGAGTTTTGTGGCTGTGTGGGGATTCGAACCCTGGTCTCCCAGGTCATAGCCCAGCCCTCTAACCACTACACCACACTGGTTCTCACACAGTTCATTACTAGAATCACATAAGGTATAAACAAAAGAAGTGCAATCATATCATGGCTTAATGAGCCATGTTCACAATTGACAACAATAGTAATTCCCATTGACTAGGCCTAGGCCCCTTCAGATGGTTTTCTTGTTCATTATGTTTGATTGCTGTTTATTAATTAGGCTGTGAATGAGTAGGAAGTGTCACAGATCTGTACAATATTTCCTTTTCTATCTTTATATCAATATGAAGGCAGAGACAAATATGTTTAGCTGTATGCATAAATGGACAGTCTGTGATAAGGATATTTCTGTGGATCAATTACTTTTCAACTAAATACAAAGTAGCTCAACTGGATGCAGTCAATCTTATGCTTTAGCACAGTGCTTTCCAACCTTTATGAGTAAGGGACCCCCTTTGTAAACTCAAAAAAATTGTGACACCCCCCCCCCGGTAATTGTAATTTTAGTCTCTGGTAATTGAAAAAAAACGGTGCATGGCAAAATCACATCTGCAAATATCCCTTTCCATTAAAGTTCCCTGCAGACAGGAAGGTGTTGCTTTCTTTTCTTAATGCAAAGGTCCAATCAAATTGGTATACCCCTCCCCCTTCCCAGTCTGAAGATGCACAGTCCTGTCTCCCAACACCAGTGGGTTACAGTGTTGAACTAAGATCCAGCTTCAAATCCCCACCCAGCCATGAAGCCCACTGGGTGACCTTGGACCAGACACAGTCTCTCAGCCTGACCTATCGCACAGAACTGATGTAAGGATAAAATGGAAGGGGGGGAACATATGCACCATCTTGAGCAACTTGGAGGAAAGGTAGAGTATAAATGCAATAATTATTAAATAAATACATTTCAGCTGGTGTATGTGGACCAACCCGCTGAGCTTTTATAAAATAATAATAATAATAAAGAAGCAGCAAGGCAATAGCGGTGGGGGTGCTAGATTGTGGAGACAAAAGGGTGGATAGATTGAGGAGGAGGGTTAGTGCTTTTAGGCCTTGGGATGATCATCAGAACTGATGACTTGGTTAGTGTGCACTTGGGGAACAAGAGTGGAGCAGAAGACAGGTCAGTACACACAAACACACCTGTCCCTCCTGCAAGCATCTGCAAGTATGCATGCATTCAGGCACATGGGAGGGGGGAAGCCCTCAACTGCTGCAGCGTATTGGAGAGAGAGATTGGGGGGCGGAGTGTAGGTGGAAGAAAGGGGGGATGCTGACACACACACTTAGCCTCAGAGATGGGGGGCGAGCAAGTCCTGAGCTTCCTCACTGCTTCTTGGCTCCGTCTGGGCCAAAGGTGAAATCTGGATGGCTTCGCAAACAAGGATAATTTTTAAAAGGAGATGGCAATAAATCAGAAGCCAAGAAAGGCAGGTAGGCTGGCTGCCAGGTAGGAAGGAGGAAAGCAGCCCTTCCTTGCAGACTTGCTTATTTTGCTTCACAAAAAGCCCTCTTCTCTCGTTCTGAGCAAGAGTGTAGTCAGCAGCAGCACTGCGAGGAGACAGGAGTCGGCAACAGTAATCCCCTATTCTTCCTGGTAGCTCTGCCCTCAGCCTCCTTTGGCATCTGCCACATGTTTTATAGGGAGACTCCTGCCCTCGGCATGCCTGAAAGAAGCTCTGCCACTACAGCAAAAGTCCTCCTTTCTCGTTTGGAGCAAGGGGAGGTGCTGTCTGCAGTGACAGTGCAGAGCAGACAGCATCCAGGGAGTGAAGGCATTTTTAAGAAAAATTAAATAATTCATTCCTTTACTGTTTGCGCCCCCCCCAGATTACTTCATAACCCCCTTGAGGGTCCCGGCCCCCAGGTTGGGAACCACTGCTTTAGCAAATGGAAAAGATATCTAAGGAGTATCTACCATGCAACAATATTGGCAGAAATTCCCATTTCTGATATTCACATTTTTCTGGACATTTACATGGAAAGTGCTTAAACCTATTTTATAAGAAATTAAACTGCATAGGATCTTCAAATTCTTATCAGAAAACCTTTAATGAAGTTTCTAAAGAAGGCAAGAACGTGTTGCCCATAATAGATTATGAACAAAACAGGCTCATATGAATATAATCTTAAACTGTTTTAGAGTTCACCCTCTCATGCCTCAGAAACAATAAAATTCAGTATTTTTGTAAGAATATACCCTTGCTGATTCTTAAGACAGCAAGTGTTTCAGTAATAGAGCAAACACAAAATGCAGACAATAAATCTGTAAACAGAATTACTCCTGACTGGTGAATTAAGCCATTGAATAGAGAACTGAGGTCTCCAAAGAGAGCCAGAGGAAAGCAATTTTGTATCCAGAGGCCAGTGACATAAGTTTCTGAACAATGAACTGTGCCCCACTTTGAATCTAAGGATATATTCCAAGCAGATGCTTTGAGAGACTAGGAGCCTGTGTTGGAAAGCTACCAGGCTTTGCTGGCCTTGTTAACATTCTTGAGTTCCTGCAGAGATACAGTTGCCAAAGGTCTTCATGCAGGGTGGAGGGACAGCAAGAAGGGGTTAAAATTATGTGACTGAGGGGTGACAGACAAATGCTCTGTCTGCCTGCTTTGATACTATGATTAGGACTAAGGGAAAAGAAATGAATGAATTAATTATACTTGTAATGGCTATGGACTTTTGTCCATCGTTACTTATTTTTTATCTTTTTGATCCATGCTGTTTTATTAATATACAAGATTTTAAAAAAATAATATTTTTTTTAAAAGGCTGAAAATAGGAAGAACCACCTCTGTCTTATTCTGTTCAGGTATGCTCTGTAAAAAGTCATCCTAGCTGGGTAGGATCTTTATAGCTTTGGGGAAGTTTGAGGCACTCCTACTTTGCTGGGGAGCCTCTAAGGCAGCCTTTCCCAACCAGTGTGCCTCCAGATGTTGTTGGACCACAACTCCCATCAGCCTCAGCCAGCTTTGCCAATGGTCAGGAAAGATGGGAGTTGTGGTTCAACAACATCTGGAGGCACACTGGTTGGGAAAGGCTGCTCTAAGGTCTACCGTGTGAAAGGGGAGCCCTGAGAAACATGTATGCCATCCTGAACTGTTAAAAGCAGTCTTCCTCAGCTTGGTGCTCACCAGAAGTTTTGGACTACAGCTCCCATCATTCCTAACCATAAGCAGTTGTGGGCCACAGTCCAAGACATTTGGAGGGCAGCAGGCTGGGGAAGGCTGTTGTAGAAGAAGGGTGGCATAAAAAACATAATTAGTGAAATGGTAATCGGCAGACCTGTATTCTTCTGCCTGACATTAGCTTTCTTCCAAAGATCATCATCAGATACAGTGCCCTAATTTGCACATAACTGTAAACCATGGTTTGTTTGAACATGTAAACCCATCCCAGCAGACTAATCATGGTTTGTTTTCTGCCAACAAACCACAATGTGAATTCATGCTTTGTAAGCCAGTAGAAAACCATGATTTGTCATTGATGTTTGTTGGCAGAAAACATAATTTTAACTATGGGTTGCTTTAACCATGGCTTGCTTGGCCACCCAACCCCAGACGTTTGCCAAGCTACAAAGGCAAAAGACGAGAACAGCTGGAAATGAAACCAAGCTTTGGAGAAGTAAGTCATGGTTTGCTGGTTCTTCTGTGAGACAAGATGTATTTATTTATTTATTATTAAATTTATATCCAGCCCTTTCTCCCAGAAGGAGCCTAGGATGGTAAACAAAAACACTAGACGCATGTACAAAAATATTAAAAACAAAACATCTTAAAAAAAACTTTTAAAAAACTTTAAAAACAAAGGTGTAGACTGGAATAAACTCTCTAGTTAAAAGGCTTGTTGAAAGAGGAAGGTCTCCAAATAGCCCTGGAAGGACAATAGAGACAGCCAGAATATTTAAGGGGAGTGAATTAGAATAGGTGCCATATCACTAAAGGTCCGCTTTGTATGTTGGGCGGAACAGACCTCCTGATGAGATGGTATCTGCAGGTGGCCCTCACCTGCAAAGTGCAGTGATCGACTGGGTAGATAAGAAATAAGGCAATCTTTCAGATATCCTGGTCCCAAGCTGCATAGGCCTTTACATACCAAAACCTTGAACTTAGCCCGGTAGCTAATCAGCAGCCAGTCCATCTCTTTCAGCAGTGAGGTAACATGTTGGTTATGTCATACCCAGTAGACAGTTGTGCTGCTGCATTTTGCTGCAGCTTTTGGACCATCCTCAAGGACAGTCCCACATAGAAAGCATTACAATAATCCAGCCTGAAGATTACAGTGCATGAACAGCAGTGGTCAGGCTATCCCAGTCCAAAAACAGCCACAACTGTCTTACCAGCCAAAGCTGGTAAAAAGTACTCCAAGCCACTGAGGTTACTTGAGTCTCTGGCAACAAAGATGGATCCAGGAGCATCCCCCAGACTACAGACCTGTTCTTTCAGAGGGAGTACCACCCCATCCAAAGCAGGCAATTGACCAATTATCCAAACTCGGATAATTTTTATTGACCAAACCATGGTTAAAAACAATCCATGGCATAATGTTATGTGTAAATGCAACCAATGTTCTTACAGACAAAGTTGCTCATGGGCTCATCATGCCTTGAAACGATCAAATTTAAGTATCTGTAATAGAAACAGAACCTACTTACGCTATTTTTCCCAAATTAGGCCCTAGACACACACACACACACTCACTCACTCTCTCACTCTCACTCTCTCTCTCTCTCACTCTCTCTTCTCTCTCTCTCTCTCTCTCTCTCTCTCTCTCTCTCTCTCTCTGTGTGTGTGTGTGTGTGTGTGTGTGTGTGTGTGTTTCCACCCAGTGGGTCTACTCAGCCTCACACAACAGTGTAATTTGATTTTCAAGAACTGAGCAATATACGTATGGTGACAATTTTGCTGTTATTAGATATTTTATGGTGAATTAGTTCAAATCTGGGAAGTCACAGAAGTTAAAAATAAAAGATTTTCAAACTAATCTCCCTGCCTACGACAGCATTGTAACCTCTGGGTAATTTTAACTGGTGTGATGCAGCAAACACCTATATCTTTTAGAAATATTGCCATGATTTGGGAAATTCTAAGTGGCATTTTAAACCTGAATAATTTATCCCCATGAAAAAGTATGACAGGTTTAAAAAAAGAAAAGCAGCTTCCTTTGTCAAATTCTTCAGAACAAAGGATTAAAGTACATCTGATGCACACAGGTACATGAAATGAAGAATATAGCCCCTTGTACTTACATGGTGTCATTTACATAGTTCTGTGCCAGAAATATTAATGCTGATTTTAAGTAACTCCATGCAAAACATCCATCTATTATAATGGTTACATAAAGGACAGCATACACCATCTAATGCTACCATATTAATTATGCACATAAATCAATACAAAGAACACAGTTAATTTTAAATCATTAATTAATTGTTTGACTGTTTTTCTTACTAAAGCTCAAGGCTTAATTAAGCAATGAAGGAATACTTTTTCATGCTTCCTGACAGCCATTGTTATAGATGAAAGTGTCCAGTGATTTCTTTTAAAAAAATGCCAATTAGGCATATGTTTTGTGCATCTCAGATATTTTTTTATGATCCTAAACACAATAATGTAGCATATGTTAAAAACAACACATGCACATTATCAACACTGGATTTAAACTTGCTATCTACAGCTGGATCGACAACTTGCCCTGTTCTTAAACCCTTTTGATATATTTAAAGCTCTTGTTTTTCCAACCAAAGCTCATGGCAAAATGTTTTTCGTGCTTCCTAATCAAAATTTTCAAAAAATGGGTTACACACAAAAGTAAATGTACAATTAGTTTTATTACAAATACAGAATGAACAAAGAGTAACTACAATAGCATAGAACAGGAACATAGAAAGCTGCCCGAGTCAGATCATCAGTCCATCTAGCTGAATATTGTCTATACTGACTGGCAGCAACAGTCCAGAGTTCAGTAAGGGTTTTTTCCCCCAGCCCTTCCTGGAGATGACAGGCATTGAATTCAAAACCTTTTGCATGCAAAGCAGATGCTGCAGCTTGCTAAGAGGGACAGGATGAGGTGTGGGGAGCTCAGTACAATGCAGGCATGGCTGCACAGCCAATCAAATGCTTCTGCCACCACACCTGCACCACCCTGAGTTCCCTCTGCCTAACCTCTAAGTAAGCAGCAACAGCACTCACCATTGGAGAAGCCAGGAACGCAACACTGTCCTGCCTGCACCCCTCCACTGACCACTGCTGTGCTCACCTTCTGACCTACAGCTCTAAAATTTACTGAATGTCTGGGCAACATTTTAAAAAGTCTGCGCTTCTAATAGAGCTGGATACCAAGTGAGCAGCCCTGAGGAGATCATTCCATAGTTGGGGCACCATCACTTAAAAGGATCTTTTCCCAGGTTGCCATCCACCTGATTACTAATGATAGGAACACCTGGAGAATAGCCTCAGGCACAGGTCTTAAACAAATGTGTAACAGTCACAGTTTTCCTTTTCACGTTCCCTCCTGGTCATTCCCTAGTTACTGAAGTGTGTGGAGAAATGCAATGTTTGAATGAACAATCAACATAAATGGATATACCATGCTGTGATTTCATTCATGGAAGCTCCCATAGCCATGGACATTTGGGGGAAATTAAGCTTGCAATCCCATATACAATTCCCTAAGAGTAAGCCCCACTGAACTCAATGGGACTTAATTTTGGGTAGATCTGTGGCTGCACTGTAAGTTGGGAGCAAAGACATAAACATATGAAAGCTGTCTGCCTGACTACAGATACTTGAGAAGTTTGGTCTTTGTGAATTTGATTACCAGCTGACTTAACCCATTCCTCCTGGGCTATTGTATGGATTGGGATACAGTTATCCATGATATTTTGGACTTTCTGGATGTTCTCGAAACAAAAAACATTTAAAATGTATTTTTTGTTTTAATTTTATTTAAATGCAATTTGATGTACAGACTTGTTTTGTTTTGTTTTTAATTGCAGATTAATGCAGAAACAGGACAGGACAGCCTAATGAATGAACACATGCAAAAGTGACAGACTGGTAATACACTGATTTGTTCATCCTGTTTCCTAACACTGGTCCTGAGGAGAGGAGATGTAGGAAGTAAGTAGGTGTTCCCAACATGGTAACTTCAATCAGTATAGAGTTAGAATTATGTCTGCTCTGGCACACTGTCAAGTCCTGGAGCCAACTGGCACTTTCCTACAGTATATGTCCATACATGTTTAAAACATTGGCCTGCTTCAGGCATGCTATAATCCATGACTCAGTATCAGAGCAATGATCAAACAGTCCTCCTCCATGCATGGAAGGAAGATATTAAAAATATTGCTTTCAATTTAGAACTAGCTACAGTTTCCCATGATGTACAAATGCTGGGAATTGTGGATTGTTCTAAGTATAGTTTGAAAACAAACCAGAATATAAAACCATGCTTGCTCCTGGATTATTTTAACTAGCCATAGTTAGAACAAGCAAGTTTAGAAGCTGTATCTCCTTGTCAAGCACACAGAGAAAAAGAAGACGAATGATAGTATGTCAGCTTGAGGTTGAGCCAAGATTGTTCCTGTAACAATAAACCATGGTTTAGTATTATGCCTGTATTTAGTCATTGCTTTGAAAATGTTGTATGGTTAGCATATACAAAATGGGTACATGTTAAAAATGTAAAATTTGATGAAGCCTCAGTGCAGTTGGACTGTTAGGTATAATTTGATCCTGATAATTTCCCCCTTTCCTTCTGTAAAGCGGTTTGATTTGTCTTGATAAATTTGTATCCTGCCACCCTTCGGCAAAGTTTCAAAATTAATCTCTGGCTATCAATCAATCAATCAAAATTGATTGATTGATTGATTGATTGATTGATTGATTGATTGATTGATTGAATCTCTGGCTAAATTTTCTTTGCAAGCTGTGCACTGCATATTAAACAACTTAATTATCACCAGTATCTGCATGCTATTTGGCAAAGCATGTTTTTGTATATTTAATTGTTGCTGCCTATTTGCCTACTTGCAAATGTTATCTGTGACTGTTACTGAAGGAAAATATTGCATATGGTAGGTTGAGATAATTTAGATGCACTTTGTCTGAAGGTCGAAAAGGAAAATCTCATGAGCTGGTATTATTCATTAAGTTATATTTTTTCTTCAAAGACAATTATACATGCATGTAAAATTACATGCATGCCAGACTTCACAACTGCATTACATAAATCAAGAAAGCAAATAATGAAACTTCTACAGAACAGAGAATGAGTATATTTTAATTTTGCAACATAATAGGTCAGGACTAAGTCCAAAGGAGTGCCTATTTTGTGCTATTCCATTTGTGTTAAAAGAGAGTCACTGCAGAAGAATTATTCCAATCGTCCCAGAGTGCAGGACACGGAATAATGGGCTCAAGTTGCAGGAAGCCAGATTTCGACTGGACATCAGGAAAAACTTCCTAACTGTTAGAGCCATACGACAATGGAACCAATTACCTAGAGAGGTAGTGGGCTCTCCGACACTGGAGGCATTCAAGAGGCAGCTGGACAGCCATCTGTTGGGAATGCTTTGATTTGGATTCCTGCATTGAGCAGGGGGTTGGATTCGATGGCCTTGTAGGCCCCTTCCAACTCTACTATTCTATGATTCACCCATGTGATCACCATGGGGCTGTGAAAGTATGTGATCCCTGATTGGCAAGAGTAGTCCACATGGTCTGGAAAAGCAGCTGTCCTCATTCTTAATGGGCTTCATTTGCCCCGAATGATATCAAAACATAGACAGATTTGATTGGTTGAGTAGTGCAGTAATATCATCACATTCAGTACATGATCCCCAATTTAATAATAAAAAATGAAAAATGAAATTAGAAATCCCAGCCAACAAATTGGCTCAAAATCAGCAGCAGAAGGGGAAACTGTATGGCCGCAAACACTTGCCAACAGAAGGATTGAACCTGGGCTTGGGGAGTGTTCCCTACAAAACCACCAAATTCAAGCTAAGAAGTACATCAGGAGAACATTCAGCTCAGCCCTAATAATAGTAATAAAATAAAGCAGAATCTTGTTATCTAGAAGTAAAGGAGGACAAAATTTGACAATTGTATTCAGCTCTCCCCCACCTCTTAGAAATAATATTAAAAAGTTTCATGAAATTTTGCTAGATAATCAATTTGGAAAGCTTGTAAATTGTCTTTTACTTCAAAGCTGAACCAGATGCCTTCCATTTGAATGCAAATTAATATCTGCAATTAAAAGGTGTTCACCTGCAGACAGCATTAAAATATGACAGGAGATAATAATCCTTTTAGAATACTATTAGAACACCAATAAATATGTACGAGAAAATTGTGATAAGGTCACTACAAGGGTTTGATAACAGAGCCATCTTCCTCTTGAGGGACTAGACAGAGAGGACTCTTGGTCTTTTAACATTTAGCTTATTATCTGACAAGCTTCAGTTCATGTGTTTTAAGACGTACAGCACACTCCTGCAGGAGCCAGAATGGCAGGCACCATGAAGAGCCGGCTGCATAGCAACTAGCCTGAGCTTGGAACTACCAATACTGACAATTGTACTGACATATTTAAAACAGGCAGAGTGTTGGCATGTTCCAGCATTATTGTAAATATCCCATCTTTTAGCAAGCCAGACGGCTATAGAAGTTGTATATTTAGCAAGGCAGCTGTGTATAAAATGTAATGGACCCACCACTCTAGGACTTCAGGATTATGCACATAAACCTTTGCAGATAATTCAAAAGATGGAAGAATTGTGGTCTCCTGAATGCCATGGTCTATTCCTCTACCTGTCCCTGAATGTGCTCTGTGCTCTCCCATCCCAAGTTATAATTGTAGTAAAGAAGCCTTGATTGCATTGGACCAACCTCAGCACCAGCTCCAAGTATTCTGAGCAGCGGAGGCTGGTCTATTAGTTGAATGGTGCACTGTTCCACCAACCTCAGATTTGATTCCTCCAAGCTCACATTCCTTGTCACTTACTTCCAGTCCAGGTGACACTGCCTGCCAGATTCCTCCTCCCTAGGCTAGGTTTTGTCCCTTATAAAACTCAGCAAAGAGGAGGATTGGGACAAAACTAGAATACGTTGGCTCTACTTGTATTTGGCTCTAGCTCCACCCCTTGCTGGCTTCTCTACCTTTTGCCAGACAAATCCCTATGGGCACCAGCCACCACTGATTCTGAGGAGTGGTTGGTGGAGTGAATTAGAACCTGGGCATGGTTGAATGAAATAGCTAACACATGGATAGTATGCTAAATCCATTCATACCTACACACAAACAAAATTATTAGTTTTCTCTGACTGAGAATGTTCAGTTAGAAAAAGAATATACATTTATTTAAATTACGTGCACTGACATAAACACCCTTAACTGACAGGCTATGTGTATGCACACCCACTTTAAAAGAAAGGCTTTTTAATCAATCAAAATAATGATTGTATACATAGAAATAAGTAGAAAATATGGGTTGACAGGTTAAAGAGGTATTGCATTCAACTGCATTTTTCCATAATGAGTACTAAACCCTGATCAGGAATATAGAAGTTAGTGACGGTTCGATGACACAGTTCGATGGCACACCACTCACAATATGCAAATGTATTTTGAGGTGAGTTCCTTTGTCCCTTAAAAGGGTCTTTTGCTCATAATTTAAATCACGACTATGGCAGGCAGGCAGGCAGATGTGCGCACGTATTTTTTTCACCTGCATGGTCTCTTCAAGTATGGCCCCCAGTGCTGGACATTATGTAGATATGGCCTTTACAAAAGCAAACTCCTTGAATTAACCCTTCCCCATCACACATTTCACAAGCCCTGCCCTTCTAAAACCCACACTATCACTAACTGCAGGTTTGCCTAACCTGCAGCCTTCCAGATGTTGCTGGATTGTAATTCCCATCATCCCTGACCATTGGCCATACTCGCTGGGGCTGATGGGGCTTGGAGGCCCACAGATTTCCCATCCTGAGTTACTGAGACCAGGCTCTGCTTGCACCCAGTGAGGACTGAATGACAACTGCAGTAGTTGCACCACAGCAAAAGGCCTTTCTTCTCATGAGGTGGGAGATGTTACCAGCTCCTCCTTCCCAAAGCACAAAAACAAGCAAACCAACATATAAGAGTTGCCAGTTTCTCAAGCAGCAGCCAGTAAACCACTGACAATCACTGTAGGGAAGTCAAAGAAGGAATGGAATTCCTGTCCATACTGGAAACCAACAGGAAACAATTATGGAAGCATAGTAGTCAACAACGTGCAAGCACATATTGCATATAAATGTGAAGAACTGATATCAGCAAAGGACAGTCCATCAGTTAGTAACTAAGTACTTGTACAATGATTACTGAGATATCAAGTGTGCAGGTACTAACTGGCTAACCAACATTTGCTGGTGTCAGTAGATGCTATCCAGATGTCTTCTGCCTCCATAACCACCTCATTTTGCTTTCCGATAAGGATGGTTTTTCGTCTCCCACTTTGGTGACGTGCAGAGATTCTAGTGATTCTTACAAACAAACCACTTCATTATCTGCTGCTGAATTTCTCCAGTCCAGTCCTGTAACACAGAGCTCCCAGAACTCACAAATTCCACCATCACAGTAGGTATAGCTTCCTATGTAAAGGAGCCTAGCTCAGTTTGTATGCACAAGGCTATATCAACAAAACGGAGTCCAAAATACAGCATGTACTTACTTCTCATCACATGAAAAAACACCGTAACTTACAAAGTTATTATTCCCACTGGGTTAAGGAGAATAAAGAATCACAATCATGTGGGAAACAGCAATCTAAGGTTTCTTGGTCACTTCCACAGTTGTAGAATTAGGTGATGAAAGACTTAGAAGCAGAAGAGTCAGAAGAGCCAATGAGTTCTAGAATCTTACCAATTATGTCACACGACAAGGTGGATAGAACTCCATTCTGAGTTGGCTCAGTGGACTTAGAGCAACATGCACAATAGGCCAGGCTTGAGGACTTCCTGCTCTCACTGTCAAGATACTCAAGTCAGGGAACACTAGGTGATGATGGGCTAGAAATAGCAGCTTAGTTGCCATATTCAGCTCAATTATTTGGTGTCAAGTGCTCTAGAGGGCAAATTAGGAGCTCTGTAGGTCTCGTGCTGGTTTCCTGCTCCCTATGTCACCCAGGATGATACTCAGGAAGAAATGCACGCAGTTCAAGCCAAGAGATTATCTGGCCTTGGGAATTAAGTGACAGAAGAACACTGAATGGGGAAGCAGTGATATGCATTAGCTAGTTAACTGGAGCTTAATATGGGGGATGAGATGAGTGCTCACGAATGAACACTAGCAAGTCAGTCAGTCAGCAAGTTAAAATTATTTATTTGTTTTATGGCATTTTATCCCATCCTTCCTCCGCGGAGCTCATGGTGGAGTACATGGATCTCTCCCCCTTTCTTTATTTCACAGCATACCTGTGAAATGGGTTTGGCAGAGACACAATTGCTGGTCCAAGATCGCTCGGACCTTCTACAGTTTTGCATATCTATTTCCCTGCTGTAAACCTCCCTGTGGCTTATGCAAAGGGCAATATATAAATTATATTTAAAAATAAATCTGTCTACACAAGTTAGATTTTAGGGGTTCTCTCTAAAGTAATGTATTGATTTGGTTTGATCCATTAACTGCTTTGCTGAATTATCTGGATGATAGTTACTATTTCTAATTTCTTATTAGTTCATTTAGCTGCCAAGAGCATTGTGTCGTGGTGTGGAGAAATGCTGTATATATGTTTGTTTGTGTTTAAGTTATATTCAGTGACCTCTGTGACTGTCATGAGGCCTTGTACTGTTACATTGTTATACTCCTGTTTAGCAGTGGCTGCTAGGTGACAGGAGAGGAGAGAGATGTGAGTTCTTTTAAGATTTTATTTATTACAGCAGGGCCCCGCTTCTCGGCGCCCTAACTTTTGGCATTCCGTTAATACGGCACCAGCAGAGTGATCAGCTGGAGGGGGGCTGGAGCTCCCCATGTTCCAGCTGATCTCGCCAGAGGAGGGGAAGATCAGCTGTAGAGCGCTACAGCTGATCTCCTCCTTTTCTGGTGCGATCAGACTCCTGCGCTCAAGCTGATCGTGCCCGAGGAGGGGAAGATTAGCTGTAGCACACTCGAGCTGATCGCCTCCTCGGGGCGATCAGACTCCCGCACTTCAGCTGATCGTGCCGGAGGAGGGGAAGATCAGGTTCCAGACCCCCGCACTACAGCTGATCCGCTTTTCTGCGGTTTTCGCTTTTCGGTGGGGGTCTGGAACCTAACTTGCCATATGAGTGGGGCCCTACTGTATCTGACTGGTCTAGGGGACAGCTGACTCTGATTGGCTGAAGTTGGTGGAAGTCAGTTGGGAGATGGTGGGAGTCAAAATTGGGAGCAAGCCAATCAGCATGAAAGGGGAGTGTATTAGCCACTGAGAAGTGTCCCAGTGAGTGTCAGTTGCAAGCAAACCTTTATTTGTTCTACTTCAAAAAGCCAAGACAACTTGTGGAGAGGGAGAATTCTGTAATTGTGAAAGAAGGAACAGTGAATCCTGATGATAGCATCCCATCTACATCATCAAGCACTTTGGTAGTAGCAGGAGATAAACATGTAGACACAGAATTCAGTCATTCAAGCAATGTCTCTGACAGTAAGAAAGGACAGTCAGATGGTGACACTGACAGAGAAGCAGTATTCAAACCTAGCTAGATTTTTTGTATAATCTTAGAGGCTGTATAATCTCAGAAGGGGTTGTGGCTGTTGTAAAGGGGCTTTGACCCTTGGTTACACCAGGACTACTAAGGTCCACCCAAATCGGCGTATCCCAGCAAGCACCCTTAGTGCCCCCCACTTGCCAAGGCTGATAAAAACCAAGCCAACCTTGCAAGGGGGTTGGTAGACTGTCACCACCCCTTAGCGAATTCACGCCTTAAGTCATGGGGAAGCCCAAGATGTCACTAGACTGGCCAAGATTCCAAAGAGCAGGAGCCAAACCTTACTCTCACTGTTTTGGAGCTTCAAACCCAACCCAATTCAGTAGCTTCATGTTAAGGGACAGGATTTTTCCAAGGAGCACATACCAAGTAAATATGAGGTAGTTTATTAATAAAAATATAAAATTATTATTAAAAATATAAGAAAAAGGAGCATATAAATTTATTTTAAGCCAAACACCCAAACAAAGGGTTAGGCATGGGCAACAGCCATTCAAGAAAATAGTGAGAAGATTAAAATACAGACATAAAACAACAAAACTAGCCTATGCTACATCCTTACCAACATAGAGGAGTCAGGCTCCCTCTGGCTCCTTATACCCACAGATGTAACACAGGTAAGCCAGGATAAGAATAGGGGGAAACTGGCTACATGGTAACCCTACTTTTATGGGAATTTGCCCAGCAAAGCAAGAAGGCCAATTAGCCAATCATGGTATCTTCTGGTTATAGAATAGTCCAGAAGGTCACCACAAGGGCAGGCCTACTAATTTACAACCACTCAGGCCTCTGACCTTGAGTACCAGGCGCGGCAGATAAGGCAGCTGCCTCTCATCAGCAATAACAAGCTTCAGCTGAGACTAGTGAGACACCCTAATTTTTCCCAGCCTGATGAATCCCTGCAAACCAGGAGAAATGTTACCACAAACCTTTAGGGCTAATCCATATTAGTTCTTTACACCTGTGATTATCATGAAGGGACCATGGACTTCTGAATTTACCATTACACTACTACTATTCAGAAAGTGTCAGCAAGCATATCAAATACCCCAATATAAGTATCATAATTCTCTTATGTAAATAGTATCTCTTCAATAAACCTGCAGTCTTAGTTTAAGCCTTACCCTGTCTCTAGTGTTGGTTGGTCCACCTTACACCTAAAGCTTTCTAAAGAAGCTACTGGGAGGTTTTGGAAGTATTCTGGGTGAACTGGTGGCAGTGGAAAATTAAAGAAACTGAGGGACCCCAGGAACCCTGTTACTTGATCCTATAAAAAAGCAGTTGTTCCTACAATCAAGTAGTGGCTACCTGAAGATTTAGGGTTGTATCTGACCAATTCATACTCAATGTATGAATTAGTCTGATACAATCCTTAGAGTTGGATGAAATGCACAAATTTTTGGATTTTTTTTTTTAAGGAATTGATTTTGTTCCTTGCCACATAAAGACAATTTTTACTTTTTGCAATGTTTAAATTTTTTAAAAATGATATGAACAAGCATTTTCACAAGTAGTAGAATGCCTGTTGCCTGCACCTTCACTACCAAATATTCAATCATAAATGCAGTATTTCTGACAAATAATTTTCTACATCGAAAAGCAAGCCAACTCATTCTCATCCAGTAAACATTTGAGGGGGAGGGATATAATCAAGCAAGCAGCTTCACAGAGACTAAGCAATGGTTCATTAAATATCAACATGGTACATAGTTTGTTTCATGCAAGAGAAAGGGGGAAATCCTTGTCTCCATTAAAAATAACATAATGAAAGTATTACAGTGCTGTAACTGAACACTGCCATCTTCAAAAATGGGAATAAACGGAGAAAAAATGTAAAGATTGATATTTTATTCACACACACACAAGCCAATCAGATACACAGAGTCAGTGGTGGGATAACAGACTCAAAAACAGATCGATTGCAAATCAGTCAGCAATCAGCCAGGAGAACCCGATCAACATCCTGCCCACCCCTGAGCTGAATCATTCTATTAACAAAAATACTTATCCTTAGCTGAAGGGTTTGCATATATTGCACACTGTGTTTTTAAAATTGTGTAATCTGCCCCCTAATAAGTATTGATGAAAAGTACAGTAGGGCCCCGCTTTTCAGACTCTGAAAGACCAACCCAAATTGTGTTTGCATTTTGACAAATTTGTAGGGCAGTACAATATCTCAGAGAGGAGGTCAGCTCTCCTGCTCCCTTGGTGCATTCACTATTGCTGCCCAATTTCCCTGCTTTTTAAAGTTTGATAGAAATATCTGTGGGCTATAGATACATTCTTAAACAGCAAGGTTTTTTGCCTACTAGTGAATATGTACACACACACAGTATGACAGCAGCATTCCATGGGGGCGGGGGGGGAGCTCCTGAGGCAAATGAGGACAGCAGACCAGTGGGCAAGTAAGGCAGGTATGAGGCGAGTGAACAAGCAAGGTGGGAGAGCAAGGCAGCCCGGGCAGCTGTTGCTGCTTCCCACAACACCTCAACAGGAGGGAAGTGGTGGGAGAGAAGGACAGCTGCTCAGGCACTGTCCAGGCCGCTCCCACGGTTCATATCGCTCACCTCAGCAGGCCACACTCCTCCTCTTTGCAGGAGAAGGTCAAAAGGGGGGGTGAGGAGGAAGCTTAGTGACCCATTTGTATGTTTGGGAGTCCCTGTGTGCATGGGGGGGCAGTGCATGTGTGTGTGTTTGTGTGTGTATTTGTTAATCCTTGATTGGTGAGCAGAGTGAGCCAGGGGAGTTAGCAAGCAGAGGGGCAGAGCCTCCCCCCCCATATAAAGACAATCCAAAATTCCCCTTTCCCCACACTTTATATGGGTAGAAGATGTTACCTAAAATTCACATCCTAGGATGACTCACCAATCACCGAAGTTTCAAAAATATTTAGGAGCTTAAGAAAACATTCTAATACTCTTCCATTATTGAAAGAGAAGCTGCTAAAACAGTCTGCTTGACCATACATCTACCATTTCCTTAGGAGAATGCCAGACATCTTCCCTACCACTTTCCCCAGTCCAGTTTGTTTCTGGGTCCCTCCAGACATCCTTTAATTAAACATTCATTCATTGTACATTGTGTTCATGATGGCAGTGGGACAGTTATATATGAACCTGGTTTCGATACTGTTGGGCCTGCAAAACATCCTGCAAAACATACAAGGTTGTACTCAGCTATTTTTTACTCAGAGTAGACCCACTGAAACTAATGAACCTAACTACTGGGCCAAGTTCAAGGTTCTGGTTTTGGTGTATGTGAAGTTTGAAAAATCTAAAGGTCACAGTATTGCCTATTTGCCTAAATACTGCTTGTATCTGTCTGTTTGCTTAAAAGCTTAAGGCTCGCATTTTGAAATAAGCATTGTCAGTGGACTGTGACCCACTGTTTAACATACGCTTGCAAAAGTAAGGATTAACCGTTTGACCTTAGGAAAGAGTAACTATACTACTGATTAAGCAGAGCATAATAAACGATGGGTATAAAATTAACCAGCTTGTTTTGTAAAGGGTATAAAAATCCCTGTTTCTGGGGGCTCTGGGCTCTCTCATGCCTCACCCCTTGTGTGAAGTGTATGGTTTGCCTTTACTGCAGTAAATAAATAAGGAGCCTTGAACTCAATTTTACCCGCTTGTGTGTTATTATTCTCCACCTGGGAGAACTTGTAGCATTTTTGCTACAACAGCAATGCACGCATGTGCGTGCCATCAACCAAGATGGTGGCAGAGGCTTCAGCCCCTTACAGAAACCTCGGCAGCCATCTTGAGTGATGGCAACCCTGTGCGCACAGTGAGCACAGCCGCAAAGAACAGCAGAGAAAGGTAGGTGAAGCAGGGGGATAGGGGGCAGCTCGGAAGCTCCTGTCCAAGGGCCCCAGCATGCCTGGAGCTGGCCCTGCTTATGGCGACCCTATGAATAAGGTTTTCATGAGGCTGAGAGGCAGTGACTGGCCCAAGGTCACCCAGTGAGCTTCATGGCTATATGGGGATTCGAACCCTGGTCTCCCAGGTCATAGTCCAACACCTTAACCACTACACCACACTGAGTTGTGTACAGTACTTTTCAATATAGGTTCATTTTGTTAGATGATATCGAGCTCCAGCATTTACAGCAGCCTTACCCAACCTTTGTTCCCCATATATTGTTGAACTATGGTCCCTATCATCCCCAGCCAGCATGGTCAATGGCCAGGGATGGTTGTAGTTGTAGCCCAACAATGTCTGGATCAAGTCTGGGGAAAGCTTATTCAGAGATAAAATAATCTGACTCTTTTAATGTTGAACATAAGAGCACATGAAGCTAACTCGTATAAAGTCAGACCACTGGTCCTCCTAGCTAAGTATTGTCTACTCTGATTGGTAATAACTCTCCAGGGTCTAAGGCAGTGACTTTTCCCAGCTCTTCCATCGGATATCAACCTGGGACATTCTGCATACGGCTTCCTACCCAAGGGTTTTATTATTGCAACAAAGAAAAGCCTTCTTCAGAATATGTAATATATATTGCAAGGTGTCTTAAGAATGAATCAGCTACAATAATTTGTTAAAAATGACAGTATTAATCCATCATCATCCTGTGTTTCCCTGAGCATGGCAGAATCTTTGATATTCCCATCAGAACAGTACAAGCAAAAGAGGGTAACAGAATACTTTCCCCTAAACTGAGAATGACTACGTTGAAATGTTAAAGGAAATTAATTCTAGCAACTTTGAAGTTCATACATTAACTTCTCTATTTCTGCATACTATTGAGAACTGATAGCAGACTTTTCAGTATCAAATCAGCTCCTGGGCATTTCCATTTAGATGAGAAAGGCTGTATTTGCTCTTTATAAATCCCCAAGCTGGGAAAGACACAAAGAGTATTAGCACCTGGTATGCTCTTAAAAGTTTATTGTCCAAAAAATTGAAAACTCTTTGCAATTGTTTTAAGCAAATGTGGTTGTATCTTAATTTGTCATAATGAGGGGGATGTTCATTATAGTGTCTCACTTCTCTGCCCTAGGGCACCTGTGAAGTTTATATTTTTTCATCTCAATGGGTTTCTGCTTTTGCTGAACTTAAAATACCTAAGAATACTAGGGAAGCAAGAGCATTTGCTTGACTTAATTACTGCATTGTTTCTTAGTAATTGACAGCTGATAATACTGGTGGTAATCAAGACAGTGCACAAAGCCATCTCATAATCGTAAAGGGCTATGAAACTTTATACTGAGATGCATATTTCATATCTAATTGCACCACAAGAGTCAGGGCAAATTATTTTCTCTTGCTGTATTGTTTCCTGACCCTGTGACATGGCTGTGCTCCTTCTATCTTTATAGCTTGCTTAAAGCACTTCTGTGCAAATAGTGGAATTAATATATCACAATTCCCTGCAACGTTAATGACTGCACTACAAATGCTGCTCAGTTAAAAACATCCAGATGAAATGTGCATGAATTTACTACCTCGGTCATCTTTGCTGGACCTTGTATCCAAATGGTTGTTATTCAAAAATTGACTGGGAAAGTGATGCCATGGGCTGAAGTTTACACAGCTAGTACAAGAATGTACCTAGAATCATCAACTAAATAATTGGCTGTACATGGAAGATAACTGAAAGCTAGTGTTTTTGAAAAATATTTTTACAGACTGTGGAAAGAAGCTACAATGCCCACCTGCCCTCGTGCCATTAAACAATGAGAAAGGATCTTATCAACAGCAACTAGTTTTTATTGTTAAAAATAGATCTAACACATTCAGAGGCACCAGAAGTGGGAAAACCCAAATGGCTATAATTAACTTGTTGCACTTGTGTGGCTGGGGTCATTGTCATTGTCAAGACAAGTGCTGGGACAGAGTAGGGTGGCTGCCATATGGCTCTCTAGTTATTGCTGAACTACAGCTCCTACCAACCCTGGCCACTGGCCATGCTGAATGGGGCTCATGGGAAACGTAGTCCAATAACACATAGATGGCCACAAGTTACTCTCTAGCCCAGAGGTGGCTATTTGGCCTGCCATGACAATCGTATAACAGAAATGCTTGACCTAAAGAAACAGTCATTCATTTTTTCATTCATTACTTTATTTATAATGCACCCTTCCCCGCAGAGTCCCACGGCAGAAACATCTTTCTTCCTATTTCTATACTTTTCTTAGGCTGCTCTCACACAGGCATCCAGGGCAGCAGGCAGACTAAGCATAGGGGGGAGGGGTGAACTCACAGTGGGGGGGCAAACGAGGCAGCAGGGGCAATGTTGTGGTCCATTGTGGGCAGCAGGTGAGCAACTGAAGTGGTGGCCAGGCAAGCCGTGGAGGAACAGTTTTGACAGGATAGGGCAACTGTTCCGATGCAGCTCTCCTTGGCCTCTCTCCCCTGCTTCCCTCCTCCTCATGGGAGAAGGTCTAAAAAGGGGAGGCTTGGTGACCTGTGGCAGGAGGGAGAGGCTTGGCCAGGTCTATAGAAGGGGACAGTTTGGCAAGGCCTGGGGGGTTGGCAGTGGTATTCCTGCGGTTAGGTGCTGGGGTTGGTGCGCAGAAGCCCCTAGTATTACATAAAAATTATTTAAAAAACCCAACACTATAAAATTTCACAATGATCCAGAACATCAGCAAGATACAAAAGCAGGTATAAAAAAAATCAATATTTCCAAACAGCAACCTTTCCCAAAGGCCTGAGTAACAAGGTGAGTCTTCAGCTGCTCTTACCACTTTAGAACATTAAAAAACCCTTAATGTACATTGTCAGACAACCTTATTTGTAATGTCCCCAGGCTACAGATGGTAGGGGGTAGCTGAAGCTAAGAGATAAACTGGCTTGCTTAGGCCTGTCTACATAGCTCTGCCCCATAACCTTTTAGCCTTTCTTTCTTTCTTTCTTTCTTTCTTTCTTTCCCCATTCACTGTTTATTCAACAAGATAACTCAGTTGTATTTTTAAACAATCCATTAAGTTCTGGTATGTTTTCTTCTGGAGAAACATTTCACAGCCAAAGCCACTGGGGCTCCATTTGCTCTTCCCCACTAGAAACATTAACAAATATTGCCAGGTTTAATTTATAGATGTAGCAGGACCTCCTAAATCACTGCAGCATTTCCTACCCAGCCTTGTTCATCAGACTCAAAAATAATTTAGCAACTCCTTAATTAATTCCTAATTCACATCCTTGGGTCATTACGCCAACTCTTTCATTTGGCTGTGTACCAAGAGACAGTGGCCTACAGGCTATTTGGCTTATAAGAATTCTCCCAGCAAGTCCAATAAAACTTTTTCTTTTGAAAATAAATGTTATAGCTATTGTTGATGCTAGTTACTAAACTGACTAACACCCTGGTACCAAACAAATTTAGTCCCCACTGATCTCAGAAAATAATTATAGTGTGAGATTCATAATCAGCTCTATTTTGTTGTGTGTTTTAAAAAAAATGTGGGAGATGTGATTATGTGTAACATAATACCACCAGGGAATCCAAATGAAACAGAAGGGCTGGGGAAGGACAGACATAACTATTTCTACCTGTGGCATTTTCCCAGTTAAAATCACCTTGCTCAGGCTGCTATTTGTTCCACTGGAATTAAACATACAGGTATGCTCAAGTATGTTTTCCCCTGCAGGGCAAACAGCAGCATTGAGGAGGCAGTTTTCATCAGGAAAATGATACAAGGGTTACACAGTCCAATGAAAAACACCTCCACCAAATCACTGCTATTAAACTGTTAAAGCAGCAGCAGAGATCCATAAACAGAATTCTTGCTGTCACATCTAATGTAAGAATATAAGAACAGCCCGCTGGATGAGGCCAATGGCGCATCTAATCTAGCATCCGATGGGATGCCTATGGGAAGACCAAAAGCAAGCACTACAACAGCCTTCTAACCACTTGTGATTCCCAGCAACTAGCATTCAGAGGCATACTACCCCTGATAGTGGACGAAAAACATAGCCGTCATGGCTAGTAGCCATTGATAGCCATATCCTCCATAAATCTGTCTAATCCTCTTTTAAATCCATCCAGGTTTGTGGCTATCACTACTCTCTTGGGAGCAAATTCCATACACTGTGTGAAGAAGTACTTTCTTTTGTCTGTTCCAAATATTCCAGATTCAGCCTCTAAATGGTACTAAGTGTGGGCCTCATCCTGATAGAATGTTGAATGTGTGGAAGGACTCATGCCCATGTGGTCACACTCTTCACATGGGTGGCCCGACAAGCTGAAACTGCACTACAGAAAAGTTATTCCTATGCTATATGTATTCAGTAGGGATGGAAAAATCTGTCAATGTTGATTCTCTCAATTTCTCATTATTCCAATATTGAATTCAGTTGTCCACATTTCTGCAGCAATCTGCAATTTTTTTAAAAAAACATTAAAATTCTCCAGCATTTTTATGCAAATTTCTCCTCATAAATATATTTTTGTAGGGAGTTTTGTTGGGAGTTTTACAAGTCATTTCTCACCATATAATGCAATTTTTCCATGTTATTTTTATTCATATATTCATTTTACACGCCTTTCACCAATATCTGCATTTTTGTAAACATTGTTGGGTTGGCGATCTCAAAACCCGAATAAGTGAATTTTGAAGGATGACCATGTTTCAGTTCTCATATTGTTTCGGAATGTGCAGATTTGATAAATTCAGCTAGAAACGTGTACTGAATCAAAATTCTCACCCATCCCTAGTATGGAGAGGGCCTCAACTGAGTGAGTGAGGCATGTGTGTAGCTCTTCCTTTTTCAGTGGGGCTCTGAACTGATTAACTTTATCATGACCCAATGCCTATGACTTTTGCTTTTATGTCCTGTGGCACATCCCAATGCACATGCACTAAATGGACAGTAGCAGAGCCAGCATTGGGAATCAAGAATGGTCAGGTAACTGCCAAGGCGCACATCCTGGCACCGGGTCAACCACCATCCAGAGCCTTTTATTCCTTTCTGCTTCTACCTCCACCATCGGAGACCAGTTGCTGGGATTTACAGATGGGGAGAGAGCTGTCGCACTCAAGTCCTGCTTGCAAGCTTTCCACTGGCATTTGGTTGGCCCCTGTGAAAACAGGGTGAGGGCTTTGGTCTGATCCAGCAGGGTTGCTGGACACTCAAAGGGGAGCCACAGCCAGTCTCAGCTGTCTGATGAGTGCAGAGCCAGTTCCAGGTTGAGCGGGGCCTCAGAAAAGTGCCCTCTTCATCAGATGGCAAGCATGGCAGGTTTACCTGAAGGCAGAAGTAGTTGGTGGTAGCTGCCCTCCAATGGAGCCACCAATTTATTTTCCCAGAGCGACTCCAATGAAACATCATTTTGGGGCATTCTGAAGAATAAGAAAAGGAGATCCCAGGATTATCCGATCATTGGAAAAAATGTTTTTAAGGGAGAGCCCAGGGCAAGCATTGGTGGTGAGCCCTGCCAGAATACTGGGACCCAGGAGCTGCCTGATGATATACATTCTGTGGCATGGAGGAAGAGAGAAAGTGGCAATGAAAAAAGTGGTGGTAGCACAATTGCTTTATTGGTGGCAGAAAAGATTAGGCCCACTCTGGCCTTGTTCATCAATCTTCTCTTGCAGGAACGAAAGCAGCCACAGATGAGAAGAGAAGGAAAATCATCAGCTACCCTTGCTCTCTCACTGGCTCTCTCAAAAGGAGAGTTAGCAGTGGGCTGCAATACAATGAGGACCAGGCCCCCGCCGTAAAGCGGAATTCGCCATAAAGTGGAACCCATTGACTATAATGGGTCGTGTCGCGCGAAAATGCCGCAAAAGCGCAATAGCAGCTTTAAAACGGGGAATTTCCCCTAATTGAAAGCCGCTGCATCAGCGGAATGCCGGAAAACGGAACGCCGTAAAGCGGGGCCCTACTGTATTGTTAGTGTTAGTGTTAGTGTTATTATTATAAATGGCACAAAGGTAATAAAAAGGTTAAATACATTGTTGCACTGATTTAAACTGAATGCAATTCTGTGCACACATACTTGGCAGTATGTTGAACTGAGTTACATTATGCTGTTGTACAAGACAAGAAAACATGCATTGAATAAATCAGACTGCATGCACAGCTTCATATACGACAGCACAGAGGTAGAGCTTGATCAGAAGACTTAAAGACACTGTGTTTATTTAGTTGGATACACAATCTAATCTACTGCAGTATCAAAAGAATTATTCCACCTTACTTAAAGACTAGTTTAACCTTTGGACAATTCAGCAGAGATGTTTAGATTCCACCTGGGATTTTCAGAACTCAGGACGCTTTTCTGAAACAGGGAACAAAATAGGTTGTATCCAAACTGCAGCAAACTCTCTCTCTCAAATCTTATTTTGGGAGAACTCAAGGCTTTTTGCTTGGAAACCTGAGGGTACAGTTACTGAGCGGTGTGTACAACTGACATTCTTCCTTACACATGTCAATTCTTCCAGTTACCCATTCCTTTCATCACTGTGGAGTAAGCTCTTCATTTATACATGCATAGTTAAAAAATAAATGTTTTGAATTAAACAAGTCACATTTAAATAGGAAGTGGGGAACTAGAACAAACAAGGTTAAATTAATGGTGCTTCTTGCATAAGCACTTCATGGGTTTCTGCCCTATAAAAACAGTAACCTGCTGTATGAAGCTGTCATAATTATTCCTTTAGTGCATTTGAAACTTTTAAGCTTCTAATTTATGTAGTATAATAAACAGGCACCCCCTAAGGCAGATCATGTCTGTTATATCAGGCTCAATTTTAAGCATTTTGGTATTCAGGCTGTACGAACAACTAAAGATTCCAAGAAAATATTTAGCACTTTTACACAACAGCTTTTTTCCTCCACATTCAAAATACTTTACAAACATTAGCTCGTTAATTCCCAACAGCAGCCCTGCAAGGCAGGTAAACATAAAACACAGGCTATTCGTTTGAATAGTACTGGGGGGGAAACCCACAAAAGGCATCTAACCGGGTTTCTGTTAAGGATAAGAAAAGCCTACTGCTGAACAAAAATCCCATTTCCCAACAACAAGAACAACAATAAATATCACCACCCTTTTTACAGAAAGCCTCAAAATTAACCTACGCTAAGAAAAGAAAAGCCCACAGGATAAAGGTAAATGTACTGCCTTCAAGTCGATTCCGACTTATGGCGACCCTATGAATAGGGTTTTCATGAGGCTGAGAGGCAGTGATTGGCCCAAGGTCACCCAGTCAGCTTCATGGCTATGTGGGGATTCAAACGCTGGTCTCCCAGGTCGTAGTCCAACACCTTAACCCAGCCTTTCCCAACCAGTGTGCCTCCAGATGTTGTTGGACCACAATTCCCATCTTTCCTGACCATTGGCAATGCTGGCTGAGGCTGATGGGAGTTGTGGTCCAACAACATCTGGAGGCACACTGGTTGGGAAAGGCTGCCTTAACCACTACACCACAACCACAGGAGGGAGGGCTGAAAAAAAACTATGATGCTGCTCTTGCACATGGTATGTCGGCCACACATTTTAAATAAGTTTATCTCAAACTCCCATTTCCATGGGTGTGGGGGAATCCCCAAGTCTTCACCCAATCCAAATAGGAGCCTTTTTTTTTAGATGAGAGTTTCAATGGGATATAAAGCAAAAGAGATAACTATTTAGGTTTAATATATTCAGAATTCTATTTTTCGCATTTTTAACTTTATTCTGCACTTTCAAAGTTGTTGTATTGTTTTTGTTGTTTGATTTTGTTGTGTTTGTTTTATGAAAATTTGAATAATAAAAATTATTACAAAAAAAAAAGAATAATAAGATACAACGACAAAAAAGGCAGCAAGATTTTAAAAACCCAGATAAAACAATAGGCAGAGCTAAGGACTGGAAAGTTGCAAATGTAACGCCAATCTTCAAAAAGGGATCCAGAGGGGATCCCGGAACTTACAGGCCAGTTAGCTTAACTTCTGTCCCTGGAAAACTGGTAGAAAGTATTATTAAAGCTAGATTAACTAAGCACATAGAAGAACAAGCCTTGCTGAAGCACAGCCAGCATGGCTTCTGCAAGGGAAAGTCCTGTCTCAGTAACCTATTAGAATTCTTTGAGAGTGTCAACAAGCATATAGATAGAGGTGATCCAGTGGACATAGTGTACTTAGACTTTCAAAAAGCGTTTGACAAGGTACCTCACCAAAGACTTCTGAGGAAGCTTAGCAGTCATGGAATAAGAGGAGAGGTCCTCTTGTGGATAAGGAATTGGTTAAGAAGCAGAAAGCAGAGAGTAGGAATAAACGGACAGTTCTCCCAATGGAGGGCTGTAGAAAGTGGAGTCCCTAAAGAAAGTACTTCTTTACTCAGCGCATAGTTAAACTATGGAATTTGCTACCACAAGATGCAGTAATGGCCACCAGCTTGGATGGCTTTAAAAGAAGATTAGACAAATTCATGGAGGACAGGGCTATCAATGGCTACTAGCCGTGATGGCTGTGCTCTGCCACCCTAGTCAGAGGCAGCATGCTTCTGAAAACCAGTTGCCGGAAGCCTCAGAAGGGGAGAATGTTCTTGCACTCGGGTCCTGCTTGCGGGCTTCCCCCAGGCACCTGGTTGGCCACTGTGAGATCAGGATGCTGGACTAGATGGGCCACTGGCCTGATCCAGCAGGCTCTTCTTATGTTCTTATGTCATGGGAACATATTAAAAAAAAAAAAAGTTTGGGCACTTCCACACTGTTGTTAGTTTTGGGTGGGATTCAACTGCATATCACCAAATTTAGGCTGCACACTTATGGCTGGTTGGGAGGTCTTGCGCAACAAGCCCACTTTCGGCAAAAGATTGGGCTTTTTGTGATAAGGGAAGTGATGGGAAAATGTACTGGAAAGTGTGGGATAACACTTGTTTTGACACAACATCATCCAACCTCCCCACATACAAATCAGAATGAATGCTCATTAAATAGTCAGCATCATCTAATTTATGCAAATTTATAGCATGAATCCTCAATAAACAAGAGGCTGTGAAGTGCCCTTTGTATCAAAAACAATGTAGCCGTTATAAACAATATAGGCAATGTCTATATATATAATAAATGTAATCCCTCATGCCATCATGATGTCATAGCATAGTGTTAGGCCGGGCAGAAGGATGGTAGAAGAAGTGGCTGCAGCTTGGGCCGCAGACCAGTGGTAGTGGCGACCTGGGGGGTGGGAAGGGGGAAGCTTTGATAACAGAAAGCAGGGTTTGTTAAGCGCAGCAAGTGGGGACAGTACCCCTAGTAAATAAAATATTAACATAGAATTTTTGAGACTAAATTGATAATAAATTATTTTGCTACTGTTTCATTGGTATTTACTTAATTGCTGATGTCCTTTGGAATGTTAATGTGCAACTTTATCCATTTATAGCTTTAATTAAAAACAATTTTTAGAAAAGACAAAAAAGCCTTCAGCAGGCTAATAAATTCCTCAAATTGTGTACAGTGTCCTATATGTCCAAAATGCTCACCCACAGAGGAAATTAGCCATGTTGACTCTTCATACTTTCTTTTTATCCTTTGCATTTAAAAAACTTTTTTAAAATTCTTGAGAATTAAAGTGGCCCCACAATTTATTCAGAAAGACAGTATTTTATTTTTTAGGAAAATCTCAGAAATACAATAACATAATCAAAGCAACAGACAAGCAGAAAAGCAATAGATAAAACATGCAGATAAAGCGGAACAAACATCATCATCATCAGATTAAAACACCAAATGGCCTGGGCAAATAAAAAGCTATTTGTATCAATGTATCAAAACTGGCACCAGCCATGCCTGCCATGGCAAAGCATTCCAAAGTCAAGATGCCTTTCCCCATTTACCTCCTGCCTAATCGCTGAAGGAAAAAACACTCAAAGAAGGGCCTCAGATGATGATCTCAAGGCAGGTCCTGTCTAGGGTTGCCAGGTCAGAAGCATCCCAAAACCTGAGATTTTAGGGGCGGGCCCGAGTGATGTTACAGGGGCGGGCCCGAGTGATGTTACAGGGGCGGGCTTGAGTGATGTCATGGGGCGGGCCCGAGTAATGTCATTAAGCATGATACATTAAGCATCAATCACAGTTGCTTGGAGCATACAATTAAAAAATATCTGATTGGAAATTAAGCTAGAAATCTTAGCTAAAAGATGGAGCCTGGGTAGGGGACATTTAATGTTGCCTACTTGCTTTTGGCAAGAAGGGTTTAAGTGCCTTCAGGCCACGCCAGTCACCAGGCTGCTGTAGGAAGAAAGGAGTCTAGAGTTATGGAGATGTTAGATGGGAGCATTCGGGAGTAAAGATGGATGCCCCTGAAGGGTTCAATTCTAAACACACTTACTAAGGGACTAAGCCCCATAGAACTCAACAGGACTTACTTCTGAGTAGATATAGTTTGGATTGTGCTGTTGGTAAAGCTTGACTAGGGATCCTCTGCAAAGACATCCATATCCAAGCAGGGTTGGCAACCCCCTGCCTGGAATGCCCTGCCCTTATCTTTTAATGTGGCTGCTCCAAACTACCCTTCACTTCAGAAAGAGGTCTCAGAGATGAGTAAGAGCAAGAAGATTCTCTACCCTTTCTGTCTACCCTGTGGGCTGCTATAAACTCACTTTGACAGCCAACCCAAATCCAGTGAGTAATAACTGACAGAGAGAAAACACACATGGTTTGGTCTACTTTCACAGGCAGCAGCTTGGAAACAACAATTGCACTCACACTTCTCAGAATGTGAATTCTAATTTACCACTATTGGGCAAGAAACAAACCGTCATGCAACCAACAAGGTGCATCATCAGTGGGTTTAAGGAGGTTGAGATGAGTGCATGAAACCACTCTTGCTGCTTCTATAGATGTAAGGGAGTGACATCAGAGGTAAATGAAATGATGATTTCTTAAATGGAATACCATACCAACCATAACAAGATTCCTATGAGTAAGGCAGAAAACTCAGCATCCCACAACCAGTCAGGATTCCTAAACAAAAACAAAAACTAAAAAAAAAACACCTGGCAGCCAGTCAGCCAGGGTCACAGAAATCCCCATGCAGCACAACCTGGCCTGGGAGTTGCATTTAGTGCAGAATGCTGTTGCATGATTGCTGACATGAGTGAGACTCTATCAGCACATAATACCTCTGCTCTGAAATCTGTACTGGTTGCTGATAAGTTCAAGGTGCACTTTCCATATTACAGGTTCCACAAAGTACTTATTCTGCTCTTGTAAGAAATCAGTCCTTTAGTGTGGCAGCTTAGGAACTCTCTGTCTATTGACATTAGGCAGATGCCTTCATTGTATTCTTTTTGGCACCTGCTAAAAACATTTTTTTTTAGGCAAGCCTATCCAGGCATGTAGAAGCTATTGTGTTTTTTATCTGTTTTCAACTCATTGTTGGTTTTATTATTTTGAATATTTACAATACTTCTCTTTAACTGTTTATTCCAATAATATTGTTGTTTTAATTCCTTCTGTAAACCACTTTGAGATTTTTTACAATAAAGCACTATATAATTGTTGTAAATAAAATGCATAAATACATTTTGGAGTCACTGTGGCCCTTGGGGCTCTTTCCACTTTTAGGTACAAAGCAATCTGCCTTATACTGACTCAGACCGTTTGGTACCATCTAGCTCAGTACTGATGACACGGACTAGCATTGGCTCTCCAGGATTCCAGGCAACAGACTTTTCCAGAAATTGAATTTTGGACCTTTGCATGCAAAGCATGTGCCCTACCACTGAGCTACAACCCTTCCCCTATTTAAAAAAGTATATTTTAAAATTGTTATTTTCAATACACTAATGAATGCACAGCATACCTAGGGCAGATCTACACCATTCATTTAAAGCACATTTAACACACCTTAGAAGTGCATGAATTCCACCACAGAATCATGGGAACTGTAGTTTGTTAAGGGTGGTGCGAATTATAGCTGAGGGGGAAACTACACTTCTTTAGGGGAAGTCATGCACTTTAAAATATGAATTGAATGTTCTTTAAATGTATTGTGTGGATCTAGTTCATAAACTTTGCCTGCATGTAAGTTGTTTAAATTATTTTTTTAATATGAAAATGAACTATAAAGTGTAGTGGGTGACCATGGGCTACTCACCATCTCTCAGCCTAATCTGCCCCTCAGGATGAAAACAACAGACAGGAACCATGACCACCCCAAGGAAGAAGGGCTCACTTAAAATGTAGAGGAAATAATCATGTGCAACCATAGTGTAAAATCAAATACATAGTATGAAGAAATATATATATAAGCATGATCATCAAAGATGTTTATTATTTACACAACCTGTAAAGATATGTATAGTGCAATCCTGTGTTTGTTTACTCAGAAGCAAGTCCCAATGTATTCAATGGGTCTTACCCAAACAGGGAAGCCTGCACAGAACTACAACCTCAAGTGATAAGGAACTTTACTCACACAACCCAAAATTCAGAATCATGCCACTTTAAGCTGTTTTGCAACTGTTTATACTTGTTTTTATGGTTACTGGATTTTAAAGGGATTTATTTCTTATTGTGAGCTGCCTTGATTTCCAATCTGCAACTCTACCTCATAGGATTGTTGGAAAGACTCCATACCCACACACACACACTGGAGATATAAAAATACATACACCCCATGTAATAGTTGATTATCAAAACCAGTTGGTCATTGCAGAACATTAAAAAAATCAGTATTAGTCTCCTACGTAATAAAAGTAGTGATACCCAGAGCTTGGAAAAGTTACTTTTTTGAACTACAACTCCCATCAACCCAATCCAGTGGCCATGTTGGCTGGGGCTGATGGGAGTTGTAGTTTTAAAACGTAACTTTTCCAAGCTCTGGTGATACCTAAGTAAGCCTTGCCTAATTGCTTTAAAAATAGGATTGGAGAGGGAGAGAAAGATTTACAACATAAACACAATTCTTTGCTGTGTTCACTCACAAGTCTCATTAATTTGCAGCACAATCCTAAACATGTCTACTCAAAAATAAGTCCTACTGAACTCAGTGGGGTTCATCTGGGTATGTGGGATTACCATTGCAGCTTTACTCCCAGAAAAGCAAGTACTGGATTAAAGGTTCATATTGGGAAGGTTTTCAAAACAGAGCCCTCTTCAACAGCCGAGGAAAATTTAAACTTGTTTGACTCCTACACACAAGAGAGAAAAAGACTGAAAGCTATATACTTACTCAATTTATGAGATTTTAAGATAAGTAGGGGGGGGGGACAATTTTCTGACCTTGCAACGGGGTCTATCTACTGCCTGGAGGTCAAACAAAGGCCTTGTCAATCACAGCCCTGACTTCACTTATTGGCTACAAACCTGAAAGGGCACAGTTAGAGCAGCCAGTTACAAGCTCATTTAACAGAAGTTGAGGGGGGGGAGCTGACTTTTTGGTGTATATCTTGTGAACCAGATCACCTAGAAACTTTGTTTTTTTTAAATGAAAGCTGAAAGTCTGGAAATTAAGGTGACTCACCCAGAGAGGATTCCAAATATCCAGTGTCCAGGTGAAAACTGGAGACCTGGCAAACCTAAGTGGGTCTGCCTGGGGCAATTTTGCTGAGAATTTGACAGGGATAACTGGTAGCTCTATGTTCAAGAGGTCCATTGGGAAGAGGTTAGATGCATTTATTGCTGAATACAAAGTTCAGATAAGAATAGATGCTTACTGGCATGTTTGTGTGCTAATGTTATTTTGAGAGCTTGTGTTCTGTCTAATTATTTCTTCAGTCTATAACAAGATGTGATTAAGAACCAAGCCACAGAGACAAACAGCTGCACGCTGGCTGCTTGAAATCCATCTGTGTGCTCCAGCTCACCATGTGAATTTTCCAGATTTACCATGCCATCACTTTTCTTTCTTTTTTCTTTTTCAGGAGCTTTCCATAAGTACAACCTCAACCTGGTTTGGACTTCCAGCATCAATTACATATGGCAAGTAATTTGCTTTCAGCAAATCATAGAGTAGGAAGGGGCCTATAAGGCCATCAAGTCCAACCCCCTACTCAATGCAGGAATCCACGTTAAAGCATGTTTTCATCATGCTAGTGTAAAGTGCTAAAAAAAAAAAAAGTAGTAATGGTGGCTTGGTAAATTAGTAAATTCTAGAGCCAAGCCAGAATTTCTTAGAAAACATTTTTTCTCAGAGAAAATATCTGAATTGTCAGAGAAAATACCCGAAATTTTTCTTTTTCACAATGCCCCCTGAAAAGGAAGAGCATCCTCCAAACTCTGATACAGTGGTTCCCAACCTGGGGAACGGGAAGTAATCAGGAGGGGGGGCGTGAACGATAAAGAAATTAAAAAATTTTTAAGTCTTTACTCCCTGCACACTGTCTGCTCCCCACTGCAGCTGCAGACAACACCTCCCCCTTGCTCCAAATCAGAGGGGAGGACTTTTGCTGAAGCAGCAGAGCATCTTTCAGGTACGCCCAGGACAGGCATCTGCTTATAAAACATGGGGCAGATGCTGAAGGAGGCTAAGGGCGGAGCTACCAGGAAGAAGAGGGGATTTCGATCGCCGATTCCTGTCTCCTCACACTGCCGCTGCTGACGACACCTTTGCTCAGAATGAGAGGAGAGGGCTTTTTTTTGAAGCAAAAAGAAGCAAGGCTGCAAGGAAAGGGGGGAGGGGAAGGAGGGGATTGGAAGGGGATGGGGAGAGAGGAGCAAAGGAAGGGGGAGGGAAGGGGCAAGAGGGAGGGGATAGAAGGGAGGGTGGGTTTGATCACTTGCATACTTTTTGAGTTCAATGGGATTTATTTCTCTGCAATCATATTTGAAAATGGAAATGGACTGCCTTCAAGTGGATCCTGACTTATGTTGACCCTATGAATAGGGTTTTCATGGTAAACAGTATTCAGAGGTGGTTTTACCATTGCCTTCCTCTGAGGCTGAGAGGCAGTGACTGGCCCAAGGTCACCCAGTGAGCTTCATGGCTGTGTGTGGATTTGAACCCTGGTCTCCCAGGTCATAGTCCAACACTGACCTGGGAGAGGGGCAGGGAGGGGAGGAGATTGGGTGGATGGGTGGGCACTGGGCAGAAGGGAAGCCCCTTTCCTTTCCAAAAGGAAAACATTGTGAACAGTATCATTGCTTTTCAGTGTTGCCCTCACCTTTTTATTCTACAGCAGGCACATGTAGCCTCCCACCCAAATTTAAACCAAAGCTGTCCCTGGCCACATCCACACCACACCTTTATTTCACTTTGAACTGTCATGGCTTCTCTCAAAGAATCCCAGGAAGTGTAGTTAGTGAAGGGTGCTGAGAGTTGCTAGGAAAACGCCCTGTTCCCCTCACAGACCTTCAATCAGAGTGGCTGACTGTTAAACCAGTCTGGCCACTGGAGCTCTCTCAGAGGAATAGGAGTCTCCTCTCAGCACCCTTCACAAACTACACTTCCCAGGATCTCTGAGGGAAGCCATGACTGTCTCACGTGAAATCAAAGTCTGGTGTGGGTGTGGCCCCCTGATTAGCCAAACCCAGCAGCTGTGAGTCTGGCTTTTAGAACTCTGACTATTGGTTCTTACTGAGCATGCCCGACGTTATCATTGAGTTCCAGCCAAAATTTCTTAAATTAATTAAAAATCAGCCAGGCATTTTTAAAACTTTTAAACTGAAGAAGAAGGTCAGAGTATGGGGCAAGATCAGTAATGTGATTACAGGTACTCTGTGAACATGCCTGATTTTTAATTAATTTCAACAGATTATGAGAACTCTGACAGAAAAAAAGTTCAAAAGGGCTGTGGGTTTCCCCCCCTCTTTTTACACGTTGAACTCTCTATTCTCTCTGTTTTGTGTATCGCTGTGAAAATTTACAGGGTTGTTAAGCAAGCTTTTCTGAGTTCAGGACTATAGGTTTTGTAAGGTTTTGTTTTGAAATGAGTTTATGGGAAGCATCAGAATGGCATGGGATGTATTTTCAATTTAACATTGCGGAATGTGAAAAATCCATGCTGGTTATAGTATACAGCCACTCTTGTGGCTGTATAATTCTTTTTTGCGAGGCTGCCCAGATCTCGCCTTCAGCCCAGATGGAGCCAAGGAGCAAGTGCAGGACTTGCTCACCCCCCATCTCTGAGGCTGTGTGTGCCAGCGTCCTCCCTTTCTTCCACCTACACTCTGCCTCCCCATCTCTCTCTCCAAGACGCTGCAGCAATTAAGGTCTTCCCCCTTCCCATGTGCTCAAACGCATGCACACTTGCAAATGCTTGCAGAGGGGCAGGTATGTTTATGTGTGTGCGCTGATCTGTCTTCTGCTCCGCTCTCATCCCCCAAGTTCATCCTAACCAAGTCATGCGTTCTAATGATCATCCCAAGGCCTAAAAGCACTAACCCCCCTCCTCAGTCTATCCACACTATTGTCTGCAGTACACAATCTAGCACCCCCATCACCACCACATTCCTGCTTCTTGATTATTATTAAAAAAGGAAAAGGAAAGGAAAGCTAGCAGTTTGGCTGAGGCTGAGGTCCACAAACTACAGCTGAAATGTATTTATTTATTTAATTATTATTGCACTTATATCCCACCTTTCCTCCAAGTTGCTCAGGGTTGTACACATGGTTCTACCCTCCTTTCTATTTTATCCTTACACCAATCTTGTGAAAAAGGTCAGGCTGAGAAACTGCGTCTGGTCCAAGGTCACCCAGTGGGCTTCATGGCTAGGTGGGGATTTGAACCTGGATCTTAGTCCAACACTGTAACCCACTGGTGTTGGGAGACAGGTCTATACATCTTTGGATTGTGTATGTGGGGGCAGAGGGATACCAATTTGATTGGATCTTTGCATTAAGAAAAAAAACCAACACTTCCCTGTCTGCAGAGAGGTTTTAATGGAAAGGGATATTTGCAGATGTCATTTTGCCACCCACCATGTTTTCAATTAACAGAGTCTAAAACTACAATTAGCATGGGGGGGTTCCCAAAAAATTTTGAACTTACAAAGGGGTCCCGTACTCATAAAGGTTGGGAACCACTGCTCTGGTAAATTCCAGATTGGATAATTTCAATGCACTCTACATGGGGCTGTCCATGAAATGACTCGGAAACATATCTCATATAATCCCTGTTTTAAAACAGCTACATTAGTTGCCAATTTGTTTCCGAGCCCAATCCAAAGTGCTCACACTTGTGTTTAAAGACCTGAACACTTAGCCCCAAATATCTGAAAGATTACCTCCTTCCCTACACAGTGTTGAGATTGGTAGAAGTTTGAGGGTGTCCCGCAAGAAGGCATTTTCTGTGGCTGTCCCCAAGCTGTGGAATTCCCACTCCACAGAGATGTATCTGGCACCTTCACTGTACTGTTTTCGACATATGGTGAAGACAGTCCTTCCCCTCTATCCTATCCATCACGCGCATTACTCATATACTGTGAAGGGAGTTATCGACTGCCATGGACCAATTTCAAAAAATGTTCTAAAAAACATTCTGACACTTGATTTAAACACTTTATATATATAGGACCCTCTCTAATTTTAAACTATTTTAGCATAGTTGTAATCTACTGGGAACTACTGGTGGGCAGTAACAATAACAAAAATAATAATGCAGAATTTTCTCCAAATATTCTCCATTATTTTTATTTGTTTAATGGCTGCAACGCCACACATGCACCTCTCGACAAATACTAAGTCCAGGGCATTTTAGAGGATGCAAAATGGTACCTAGGCTGCCAACACAAAGTGGCAGCAAAAATGGTGAATTCCAGATGCAAGACACTGTTAGAGAGTATTTCCTCCCCCTGGAGAATGTTGGTGAAATACCCCTCTTAATTTCTTTGCCCACAAATAGGATGGAGAATTCTGGGCGGCCATTTCCACACAGTCCTTGTAGATGCAGATGATGCACATAGAGGTCTTGAGGCCTTACAGAGATTTCAGAAAGAATCCAATGTTTTTTGAACATTTCTTTTCTACCCCACCCCCACCAAGAAATTGAAGGGATGCAGCACAGCTGAGAAACCAAGTGGAGAATCTGAACTTGCACCATGGAAGCAGAAAAGACTGTCAGACTGGCTCAGCTTTGTCAGAAAACAGTAGGGACAATGCCAACAATGCTACAAAGAAGTCTTCATTGACAATTATCCTGGGAATCCCAGATCAGGGTAAAGGTCTTCTGTCTGTTTTCTGCTACCTGATCCTTTTTCAAACAGGAGATGAAAGGGATTGAACCTGGGACCTCCTGCATGCAAAATGTATGTTCTTCCACTGAGATTCAGTACTTCCCCTCGATGGTCCCTCCCTACATCCAGTGTATTTTAAGATGGCAGCACTCTTCATCAGAGAATTCCAAGGACTAATAGGGGAGCAGGAAGATCCACTCTCCTTCTCTTCTCCTACCTTACTGATGGTCTTAATCCCATTTGTGTCAGCTGACATCTGGTCTAATGTGACATTGTTACGAAGAGTCATCTACTCTTAATCTGCTTTGCAGAATGCACATTTCTGGATTTATTTGAAAGAAATTGTGTTGTGATCTATTTTAGACTATGAGTTTCTTAAAATGCTCTTGATTAAATCAGTTCCATGAGCTATATACAATTAAGCTATATACTTAGTTCCATGAGCTATATATACAATTAAGTTTCAGACACTATCATGGATAAATGTCACACGATATTAGCCTCTGTCCACATAAACAAGGAATTCTAGGCTGTTTCAAGTATGCATAGTGCCAATTAGTTTCTTTATTTATGTTCTACCTTCTCTTCAAGGAGTCCAAGGAGGAATATAAGATTCTAAGTCCCCACCCTCATTTTATCCTCATTACAATCCTATGTGGTAGGTTTGGCTAAGACTTTTTTTTTTAAAAAAAATACTTTTTTCATTTCTTTACGGTTCACACCCCCCCCGATTACTTCGAGGCCCCCCTGGGGGTCACAGCCCCCAGACTGGGAACCACTGTTGTATAGTTAAGTTAGGACAGTGGTATACATGTTTACTCAGATGAAGGTCTCTTTATGTTTAATGGGGCTTATTTCCAGATAAGTGGGTAAATAGCCTAGGTTTTGCTTTAGGGCTGGCATTGGAAAAAAACAGGGGTTTGTGACTTTGACAGCTATACGGCAGGCAGAAATCAACAGGTCAAGCCTTTTCTAGTCTGAAAATACAATTATGGGAAAACCATCACTGACTACACTATCATTTTGTGTTATGTCACACCCCCATGGCAGCCGTTTTATGTTATGTCATGCCCCCATGCCAGCCATTTTGTTACTGGTGTCCCCAGCACTCTCTCAAAATTTGAAATGTGCCCTCTGGCCCAAAAAGGTTGGCAACCCCTCCTCTAACCACTCCATCTTTGTTCACTTAGGTAAGGAGTGCTGTGTTTCTCTAGAAACGTAAACACAGATGTTTGTTGTTGTTGTTCACCTCCCATATATGTCCCAAGGGGAGGTACAAAATATAATAAGAACAGCCAAAAACAAAGTTACAAAACAGCAGAAAAAAAACAAGATGGATTTAAAAACAATACAAAATGGACACCTAAGGGCAAACTACATCCAGCTGGGAAAACGTCTTGGAACAAAAATATCTTCAGCTGTTTCTGGAAAGTGCACATAATGGGAGCCTGTTGCATCTTAACAAGCATGCTGTTCAACAGAACAAGGTTAGCCACACTGAAAGCCCTGTTCCGAGTTTAAAAATCATAATTATGATTGTGATACCACCCTATCTTGAATGTCCTCTCTGTGGATTGCAATCAAAAATTAAACACACCCACATCTTTCAATAGTATTACTGTATCAGACTCAGACTGGTTTAGCTTCAGTAATATTGTTGTGTCATGTGCCCACATTATGCTCTGAGCTGTTCCCTTACCTCCACATGGTAATCAGAAGGGCTCCAACAGCTTTACCTATATTAATATTCCCTCCTCTTTAAATATTAGACAGGCATCACCTTTGTTATATTTTTGGCACCTATTGAAGACTTTCCTCTTTCCACAAGCCTTTTAAGCAGAAACCTTATTCCAGTCTGTGTCTGTGCTGGAATTGCTTTTTAAGATGTTTTTAAAGTTGTTTTTTAAAGTTGTTTTGTTTTAATATGTTTTAAAATCATTTGTTTTTAAGATGTTTTGAAGTGCTTTTCGTGCTTTTGTTTGCCATCCTGGGCTCCTTCTGGGAGGAAGGGCTGGATATACATTTAATAATAATAAAAAAAGAAATATACCTAAATTAAACTATTTATTCTCTCTCAAGTAATGATACAGTTGTTTGTTTATTTACAATGTTCCCAAAGATCTGGTCATTTGGAAATAATCAAGATTACAAGGGGCTTTAAATGAAAAATGAAAAATAACCAATGGTACAAAAGAAGAATAAAATGGGAGAGACAAATTCAAATGATGTGATCCCTAATTAAAAATATTAATCAAGAAACTGGGAGGAAAAAAAAGTTTAAGCAACATGACAACATTTACAAAAACATCACTGATGGCCTTTCAAAACCTGCCCTTTAGGCGCTGGCCATTAAAAGCATATGGAATACTAATGTGCCTCCAGTTACCAAGCAACTGGGATTCATCTGCAAGGTAAAAAAAAGTTGCCCATTTGATAATTGGCTTTATGAAGTGATCCATAGAAAAATGCCTTGATCTCCAGTAATAGCATCATTATGAATGAGGTTAAGCAAGACATTAGCATCTGAAATGGAAAGAATGATATCCTGTATAGCAACTGATAGAAGCAGTTCAAACCATTAAATGGATAAATATATAATCCACTCTTCTTCTTTTTTAAAAAAAAAATCTTTACTACTCACTTGCTAAAAAGTGTACTTAGCAAAATTTCATGCAACCCCCCCCACAAAAACGCGAAAAAACACTCAAGTTGCAAATGTGGCCCATTCACCTAGCTTACCAGAATGCTTGTGATGCTGCTCTTCCAGGAATTCCAAGTCAAGCATGAGATCATCTTCATCTAGGTCACAGGAGCCCAAGTTGTTCAAAACATCCTGTAGAATGCCAACAAAATAATAGTTTAGGAAGGAAACTAAAATTGTAGGGATGGAATTTTCTGAAATCCACAATGTCAAGCATAATCATCCTCGTGTTTTTCCCCCTAATTCCTGTCTTGCTCCTTGATCTCAATGAGAGTGGTTTTTTTTACTAGTTCTGCTAAAATATGAACAATTCTTGCATATTATATGCATTAGTATATGTGTATTACATGCATATTATACACATATGCACTCCAGGTTTCCTAAAGTAACCAGATACATACAACAATGCAAGTAACTGTATAAAAATATTTATTCATTAATTATACAGCCACAAGAGTGGGCATGACATTCATTAATGCCAATATGAACTTCTGGCAAGAGCTTCACAAGATTATTTTTAATAGCAAAGACTATTCCATGTATTCTTTGTTCTTGTTCAGGCAGTCCTTTCCAGAAGAAAGTTGTCCTTCTCCTGTTCTTCGAGTTTGTTGGAGTGCTGCTATGTCAATATTAAAATGTCTCAACTCCCTTGCGATGATGGCAGTCCTGCGTTCAGGACGTTCACTATTTGTATTGTCCAGCAATGTCCATATACAGGCATACCCCGCTTTAACATACGCAATGGGACCGGAGCCTGTATGTAAAGTGAAAATGTACTTAAAGTGAAGCAATTATTTATGCATGTACTGCACTGCAATCGCCACTAGATGGCAGCGGCGTCATGCCATTAAGTGTCCATAATTGTGAAGCACGCGTAAGTTAAGCAGGGTATGGTGGAGTATGGAGCATGTACGTTATAGCGAGGCGACGTTAAGTGAAGCGACGTTAACCAGGGTATGACTGTATTACATGTTCCAAAGTTCAATTGTCTTTTGTAACTGCTAAGTGGCGACCCCACTGGACGTAGTAATCCAGTCAGGGAGAGAGATGAGACACACTATGTTTAGGGCATCTTTTCTAGCCCCCTCCCCATATGTGTGAGCAGAGTTGATCCTGAATAGGACTGCTGAGTCGTGGATATAGCTGCCAAGCTAATCAACTGCCTCGGTCCTTGAGCCAGGACGACTGAGTCTGTATCCACCGCCCATGTGCCGGTCCTTGACTAGGGGCTTCCGGATTTCACAGTCCTGCCCCGGTCGCCATTTGCCAATTGCCATGGGACATTTGGTTTGGTTTGGTTTGGTTTGGTTTGGTTGGAAGACGCCTGTGCGTGAATTTGTTTTTTGTGGGGAGATTGGTGCACAATGATCAACACACAATCTTGATAGAAAAAGGCTGTGATCCAATGGCATGGATACCACAATGATTGGGAGTCTTTTATGTGCTGCAGCCTTCATCTGCCTTCACAGCCATTATAACATATATGTTGTTATCCTCCGCCTGTTCTGCCGTTGAGGACATTCTTGGATCGTTCTTTGTCTGGTTCCTCTCCCTTGACCTTACCACCATGGGTGACCCTGCTGGGAGTACATGACTTCTGACAGCATCGCTCATAGGATTCACTGGAACACACAAGCCCACTCACCACTACAAGGTGACAACCCAGTGAGGGGTTCGGAGGAAGTGGGAGGGCAATTACTCATCCCTTATGGATTAGATGGGCCAATGGTCTGATTCATTATAAGGTAGCCTCATGTGGTCATATTCTTATTTTCCAGCATCACTTGATGGTTTATGTACAATGGCTGCACAAAATAAGAAGTTTCTTTCATCTTACATTAGCCCCAAAAATATATATTCTCTGGGGACAGAGGAAATGGCTCAGATAGGAAGGCACCACATTAGAACAAATGGTTTCCTGCATGTTAGAAGTGTATCTGATCCACACAATCAGTTACTGGCCATACAGCCACCTTCATTCTTCACAGTTGTTCTTGTTGTTCTTGTTGTTGTTGTTGTTGTTAAATGTCATCAATTTGATTATGATGTTTAGCGACCCTATGAATCAGCGACCTCCAATAGCATCTGTTGTAAACCACCCTGTTCAGATCTTGTAAGTTCAGGTCTGTGGCTTCCTTTATGGAATCTTGTTTGGCCTTCCTCTCTTTCTATTCCCTTCTGTTTTCCTAGCATCATTGTCTTTTCTTTTTTTTTTTTTTTTCAATAATTTTTATTCAGATTTTCATAAAACATACAAGACGAAATCATAAAACATTCAAAGACAAAAAACAAAATCAAAAATAGTTAAACAAAAAGAAAAAAAATAAAAAAAAAAATAAAAAATAAAGAGTAAAATATTGACTTCCCATTTGTCAAAGATCAAATCAGTTATAAATCTATAATATATAACAATCCTGTCTCTTAAGTCATATTATAAAATCACTTTCCTCCAGTAGTTATCTTACTTAATCATCAAATCTCATAAACATTACTTTATTCTTTCCACAAAAAGTCAAAGAGAGGTTTCAATTCTTTAAGAAATATATCTATCAATTTTTTTTTCCAGATAAGCATATCGATTAATCCATCTCATTACTAATTATGATAATCTTATTGTCATAACCATAGTCAAAATAAACATTTCAATTAATCCATCACATCAGAATCTGTTAGGTTCAGTAATTTTAGTAGCCATTGTTCTATTATCCCTATTAGTTCCATTTTCCATCTTCCATCTTCAGTAGTCTTGTTAAGTCCAGTAATTTCAGTATCCAATCTTCCATTATCAGTATTCCATAATAATCTTGCTGTCAAAGCCATAGTCATATAGTAAGAGTCTGATGGGAATTACCTCTATCCCAAATATTTTCTTGCCATCCATTCCGAATAGGTTGCTGAAATACTGCTGTAAAATCATATCTCTGTTCTTTTTTTCAAAATACACTAGGTCATCTCTTGAAAGTTTTTCCATTGTCACATGGCTGCAGTTAATTCCATAGATTTTCTCTATATTGGGCTCCATCACATCATTCCAGTCCAGAAGATTATCCATGCCATTGATAACTTTATCTCTAGAATCTTCATTAATTTCTTCAGAGATAACATTGAGTTCCAAACAATTGATTTTATTTCTAAAGTCCATAGACTCCAAATCTTGTTCCTGTTCCACGTTTGTTCCAATCTCCGGGATCTCCTCTCTCACAGGGACCCCTGTTCCAGTCTCCAGGGTCTCCTCTCTCACAGGGACCCCTGTTCCAGTCTCCAGGGTCTCCTCTCTCACAAGGACCCCTATGTCTTTAATCTCCTGTGTCTCCAAACAATAGATTTTGTTTCTAAAGTCCATAGACTCCAAATCTTTTTCCTGTTCCACGTTTGTTCCAATCTCCGGGGTCTCCTCTCTCACAGGGACCCCTTCCAGGGTCACCTCTCTCACAGGGACCCCTATATCTTTAATCTCCTGCTTCATTTTACTCAATTCAATTTTCAGCTCCTTACAACCCTGTCGCAGGTTTTGTTTCGTTATCTCAATCTCATCCATTATTTTCTGAAACATAGTTATTTCCAGATTCTCAGCCACTTTCTTAGTTGCCATTTTAAAAGAAAAATATAGGAAAACCACTTCTTATTTCAGCAACAATTGGGTTAATACTCCAAACTTGGTGACATCACAGTATAAACAGAGCAGACAGCCTTATCTCTTCATAGTTAAGTAAACAAAATGCAGTTCCCAGGATCGAAACAATTAATGGCAGTCGTCAGAAAACAGATTCGTCAAAATAAAATAGACCAAAAAGAGAGTAGTCTCAGACAATATAATATTCTTCAAAATAAAAATCTGGAATAGAAATCCCTCTTCTGTGTATATCTTTAGAATGCAAATCCAGGACAGCTTTTTGCAACAAAAACAGAGATAAGCTATTAATTAGTGCGTAGCAGAGAGAAGTTATGGCTCCCCAGTGAGATGTCAAAAACCGATCAATCTGGCAAATCTCTTTTAAACAGCAACAATTTAAGTCAAGTAAAAGAAAAATATAGAAAGAAGGGTGCTTGCCTGTTAGTGCGTTCTCTCTTAGAAGATAAGGTGAACGTTCGCTTTATCAGATAGAGCTTGCTGTTGAAAATCCGTCCCACCTTCGTCGGCTGGACCTCGTCCCATAAATTAATGAGATCTGGTCGCCCCAACAAAAATAGGCTTTGAGGTTAATCTCTTCGTTTCTCCCTACCCGGGAGAAGTTTAATCAGTCAAAAAAAAAGAAAAAACTGACTGATATATCTGAATAAGCTTCTTTTGAGGCAGGAGCCCGTCTCAAAAGCAGGCACAGGCTAAGTCACCCTTCCCGGAAGTCAGCATCATTGTCTTTTCTAGTGAACCATGTCATCTCATTATGTGTCCAAAGTATGATAACCTCAGTTTCATCATTTTAGCTTTTAATGATAGTTCTGGTTTAATTTGTTCTGAAAAAGGAAATGGACTGCCTTCAAGTCGATCCCGACTTATAGCTACCCTATGAATAGGGTGTTCATGGTAAGCGGTATTCAGAGGGGGTTTACCATTGCCTCCCTCTGAGGCTAGTCCTCCCCAGCTGGCTAGGGCCTGCTCAGCTTGCCACCGCTGCACAAGCCAGCCACTTCCTTGTCCGCAACTGCCAGCTGGGGGGCAACTGGGCTCCTTGGGACTATGCAGCTTGCCCACGGCTGCACAGGTGGCAGGGCACGTAACCCCTGAGCCACTCACTGTGGGGGTGATCTTTAGCTGACCCTTGACTCCCTTATCCACTTTTTTCACTGTCCCAACTTTCACATCCATATATCGACATCGGGAATACCATGGTCTGAATGATCCTGACTTTAGTGTTCAGTGATATATCTTTGCATTTGAGGACCTTTTCTAGTTCTCTCACAGCTGCCCTCACCAGTCCTAGCCTTCTTATGATTTCTGGACTATTGTCTCCATTTGGGTTAAAGACTGTGCCAAGGTATTGATAATCCTTGACAAGTTTGATAAGGTCATTGTCAACTTTAAAGTTACATAAATCTTCTGTTATCATTACTTTAGTTTTTTTGACGTTCAGCTGTAGTCCTGCTTTTGTGCTTTCCTCTTTAACTTTCATCAGCATTCGTTTCAAATCATGACTGGTTTCTGCTAGTAGTATAGTATTGTCTGCATATCTTAAATTATTGATATTTCTCCCTCCAATTTTCACACCTCTTTCATCTTGGTCCAATCCCGCTTTCTGTATGATATGTTCCGCGTACAGATTAAACAAATAGGGTGATAAAATACACCCCTGTCTCACATCTTTTCCAATTGGGAACCAATCAGTTTCTCTTCACAGTTAACAAAATAAATTGTTCTTAATTCCAAAAACTGTTGTAACTTCCTTCTTTAAAAAAAAAATCTATTACTGTCAGGCACATCCAGCAAGTTGCAACACTAATTTCTATTTTCCTCCTTTAAAAAAAAAACAAATATAGAAAAGGCCCTTACAGTGCCTTAATTCAAAGTATTTCCATTAAAACATTTTGTTCATTAAGAAGGAAGAAAAGGAAACAAAATTTCTCAGCATTCCAATGAAACTCTGACAGATGAATGCTGACATGCCCTTTCTCTTTTTCCTTGAAAGACTTAATCACTGCTTGCAGACAAATGCTTTAGCAAAAAGCGTTAATAAAACTCTCCACTGACTTTGGAATAGCCCCTTAGAAACTTTTAAAAACACAGCTGTCTTCTTCTCAGTGTCTTCTTTTGCTACCTAAAACTGCTTTTAAGTCCTATTGTGCATGGTGAATACTCCCCTTTCTGCTCAACAACTTATATTTTGACAGTTGCTGCCCATTACAGTGTGAACTTCAGGGGCATTATACTGCAGTTCATTATTGCAAAAATGGAGTCTTCCATTCATTTATGTCACAAAGTACCACAGAGCGCAAGGCTGTTTAACAATGCTCCTAGGCCAGTTCTGATGTGAAATTCCCCCACTCAGTTTTGGATTAACATTCCAAGGGTCCTAGGATGGTTAGCCATATTTTCAGCTCTCCAGATGCTTTTAGAAAATCCACCACTGGTTGAGGAAGGACTGTGGTTCAATGGTTGTCTACAAGAGCACAAGCTTTGCATTCAAAAGGTCCCAGATTCAATCTCTGGCATCTCCAAGTAGAGCTGGGAGAGATCCCTGTTCTCTGTAAGAGCAACTGCCAGTCAATATAGACAGAGCTAAACTAGATGGATCAGTGGTCTGAATCTGTATAAGGGAGCTTGCTATGTTCGTCTTAGTGCCTCTACCTGTGGGCACACATGTGCCTGCAGAGATCTTCTGTGGGGCCCATAGAGTCCCTCCTTTCACCCTGATGAAATTAGACTTGAAAGAAGAAATATAGTGTAGCCAACAAAAAAGGTTGCAAGGTTGTGGGAGGGAGGGAGGGTGGCCACAACAGTTTCTCTGGTTTGTGACTGTGCTCACAGACCCAAAAAGGTTGGCAACCCCTGTGTTAGTACATAAAGTTGTTGCCATAAACAGGGCAGGCTAAGGCACCTGGATTAAGTTACTTTTTTAAAAAAATCATCCCTACAGGGGCTAATTTGAAGCTTTGTGAGATGTTTACAGTATGCTTGCTGTGGTAATCTCCCAGTTCAATTTCCACCTTGGCTATTATTTTTTTCTACTGATGCAGGCAGTTATCTTGAACTGCCTTTATGCCTGAATCTATCTGAATTATGTTCTGTTGGGGAGCGGGGGGTTGGGGTAGTTAGATGCAGAAACTCTTGCATAAACAAGATGGCGATGGGGGGAAACAGAGGCTGAATGAGATCTGAATTGAATGTCTGTCAGCACATCGCTATACTCAGTGGGATATGCATTGTAACAAACATTCCAATATGCATCCCCATCCACAAGCAGCACAACTACAGCTAAATCACGGTGAATATGGGCAAGGCCTAATGAACGACATAAGCAAGCAAAACAGTTTTGGAAGCCATGGCTACCATTTTCCAGGAATGAGTGAGTGGGTATGCATGCACTTGCCAATCCAACTTTGCTCTTTTCTTTACTAATTGTGCATGTGCTGAAGAATCAAGGCATGCCAGCTAAGTGAAAAGGAAACAAGCAATATACATTTGCACATGTACAGTTTTAGCATGTACATACTGCCCTCCTATCACTATAATGGACATAAGAAACCCAGAGTTGCCATAGGACCATCATTTGGCTGCCAGAAGGCTCTATCACCAAGGGTGTCTTTGGGAATAATAGTCTACTCAGAAGGAGATCCAGCTGCAAAGAGAATCCAGAATATGACCAGGAAGAGGAGGAACTAGAGTGAGGATAAGGTCTCAATCTCCTCTAGATCAGTAGTCTTCAACTTTTTTCATTCCCAGGACATATCTTTAACCCAAACATGCACTTGGAGGACCCATTTCTTATTTGTTTACCATGCATTTGTATTGTGGTAGTGCTGAAGTTGCAAGCCACCTCAGATCTGATAGTTGGTAACAGAACCCACCAGCTGATGACCAATGTTCAATGCTGTTAACTATGCACTGAGTGTCTTAATGCCCAGCTCGCTGGTTGCACCACTAGCAGCAGCTACATGCTGGTGTTGGGTTAAAATGAGTTATGGAAGAAATACAGTTGATTTCGGTTTATTTGCCCCTAACCTGACCCCCATCCCAGGAAGCCTTGCAGAAAGAACTTTGGTCCAGGATGCAAACTGAATTCAGCTTTTCATATGCTCAGTGAGCTTTAACAGATATGTGCCAAAGGATGAGAAACCTTTGTCCCAGCAAGAAGGTGTTTTGTATTTGTTTTGTGATCTGCCGATGCTTTCCTGTTCTCTCCTACTTATTTATTTATTTATTTTGTTAAATTTTTATACCGCCCCACTAGCATTAGCTCTCTGGGCGGTGAACAAGAAGAATACAATAAGAACTGTCAGTAAACCAAGACATGGACAGTTTGGTAGTTGGGTTTGTTGACTTTTAGGGTTTTCCCCTGTCCTTCATTCTCCCTTTGTGGCTGTATGTAGTGTGGTGGTTATGGTTTCAGACTGTTGAGGTGCTTTGCCCCAAAAATAGGCTGTCTGAACTCCACACTTCTGACTCCGTGTGTACCTCCAGTGGGGAATCTCGTGCCCCTGAAAAGGGCGTTTCCTGTTGAGAGTTCTGCTGCTGCTCCCCTAAACTGTGCCTGTTCTCTGATTGTTGCTGCTGCTGCCTTCGCAATAAGGAATGATCCTCCAGCGAGCTCTCGGTGTCAGACTTCAGCTCCTCCACAAAGATGGGTGGAAACTGGTTCTGGGTCGTGTAGTTATACCATTGCGTTTTTCCGGAGTGCCCACCCACCGTTGAGCTGGTGTCCAAGTGCAGAGAGGAGAGAAATTTGCTGTGCAATAGGTCGGAACCCACCGAGGAGCCTTCGGACGAAACAGAGCTGTGGAAGTATCGTGGTGCGCCAGGTCTCCCTAAATCCCAGGAGGAGCGCGCTGGCTCTACTCGGGCCGGGGACACACTTGTTTTAAGAACTCTGGCTCCAGCCTTTATCTCAAAGCTGTAGCAGTCGGCAAAATCTGATTCACAAAGGGCAGCATGCCCCAGGCAATTTCACCCATCTCCCCTTCCTCTCCTTCTCCCCCTTGTCATGACCTTTTTGCAACTATGTGATTTCTTTCTGCTTTATGGAGTTCATCCCCCTGACCTGTAACCCCTACTCGAGGGTATATCATCTGAACCCCTTTCAATAAACGGGGTTCCCATTTCTGGAAGGCATCTGCAGGACAGGTTGGGTCCCCTTTGTCAAAGGTTCTTTGTGTCATTATTTCCTGGGCCTCTGGCAGTGGGTTCATGTGACTCAGCTCCACACTCTTCCCGGGGTGAACACGAGGTGAGTAGGTTAAGCGGACAGCTCAGAATTTTAGCTTTGACCTAACACTGGTCATGGACACCATCAGTGCTATGCAATACCCAGACAGGTTGGAAACTGAAGTTTTTGTTTTTGTTTTACAAATGAATCACATGCCCAAGCATGCATTTATTTGATTCACATACCTGTAGATCTTCTAACACCTTTGTTTACAGACTTTGATCTAGATCTTGTTCATTTGTTCTACAATTGATAGACTCTCAATTTTCCTCTGCCATTGCTGTCAGCTGCTTCTTGTTTACTATTGCAGACACACTAAATATTTCTTATCCCTTCCTATGATCCAGTGTTCTCTTATTCAAATGATGCAAATTACCATCCAATTACAGCAATATTGTTACAAAGTCTTGACTAATGCTCGTGACATTCTGTGCTCTGATTGCAAACATTATAATGAATCTACATCCCATTAATACCAGATGCTTATTAACATGTTCTTAGGCTTTTACAGTGTCTGGATCCTTGTTTGGCAGTAAGTTTTGACTACACTGATATTCAAATTTGCCATCCTCAAGGATAAATAAGCTGCATCATTATATCATAATTTTTGTCAAACTTGACCTTCCATTTTGAAGTTGCAGGCAAGGAGGTTTTAGTTTATGTTCATGTTAATGACACATCGAGGACTTTGGTAAAAGGCTGCGGATGGATCAATATATTTATTTGTTTATTTAAAATGTTACCTTTCTGCCTGACAAAGGCTTCCAAAGTGTCTTATGATAAGAAAAAAAAACACATATTAACACTGTAAAACCTTAAAAGCCCAGTGGCAAGATAGCAACTATAAACAATATTACCCAAACGTTTTTTCTAACAATATCAGCAAGATTAGCAGCAAGGAGAAAAAATAGCACATTGTGACACATCTTCTCTAAAGGCTTTCCCAAAAAGGAAGAGAAGGAGAAGAGAAAAAATGTCATTCTTTATCAGACTTCTTGGGGGAAGAAATTCCAGACAGAGTAACACCAATAGGAAGCACTTGTCCCCTAGTAGCTACCAACCTCTACTCTGAAGGTGGGGCCATTTGGAACAGGACTTCTGATGACAACATGGTTATCTGGCAAGTTCATATGGAGATAGTATTTGAGATATAATGTGGTCCCAAACCACAGTGTAAGACAGGGATTTTGTTCAGACGCTAACTGTTGATGGCCAACTTCAAGGTCCTTCCTGCTCTTCCTGCTTTTGGTTATTTACCTTTAAACAGGACTTGGACTGGACAACTCTTCAAATAGGTACCGTAACTCCTTAAAATAGAGGATTCCTTCAGACTGATGTTTGTGAAGTAGAACCCATGGCAACCCTAATTAGGGGTCACTCCAGAAAATCCTCCAAGTTTCACGAGTTACTTGTTGGAAACCACAGAGGACAAATGTCAGAAGGAAAAGGCTCCAGACCCCAATGCACACAAGAATCTGTGTTCTTGAGGTAACAATTAATGGTCCAAACATTAGGTCTGTGCTTACCCCTTTTGTAAAGACATTATCCCCTTTCACAAAATGTGAATGCATGAGGGGGAATAAGACTGCATCAGTGGCTAATTGGAATGGGTGAGATTATTGATTCAGTTCGCATTTCAAGCTGAATCTATAAAATTTGCACTTCCCAAAACAATATGAGAACTCAAACACAGCCATCCATCGAAATTCACACTTATTCAAATTTTCTGATGCAGCTCACCAACCAAACAATGCTTATAAAAATGAATATCCAAGTGGAAAGTGGCTACTAGCCACAATGACTCTGTACTACCTCCACTGTTAGATGCAGTACACCTCTGAATACCAGTTGCTGGGAATCACAGCTGGAGAGAGTGCTGTTGCATTCAGGCCCTGGTTGAGGCCTTCCCATAGGCATCTGGTTGGTCACTGTGAGAAAAGGATGCTGGGCTAGATGGGCCATTGGCCTGATCCAGCTGAGCTCTTTTATGTTCTTATCAGCTAGCTCCACCCCCAGTGTTAAACATTTGAAAGAGGCCCCTATACCCATATAACAGCACAGAAAATCTCTTTCACATATTCAGCTAAATGTGTTGACATCGGGAGTGTGGCCAGCAGGGCACAGTGGCATAGGAAGCATGGCTAGCCACGGTAGTCTTGCTTCCCCTCTTACTCTCAGTGAACATGTGAAAAGTGGCTGTGAAATAGGTGGTTGGCTAATACTCTTCAGCTCTTCCATTTGCACATACCAGGAGTGGGAATCCTTTTTCAGACATGCCAGGGGTAGGTGTACGGCCAGAGGCAAAGTTGGGTGGAGCACCAAATGCAACATTTACTTCTGTGTAGTAGGCTACTGTCTACGCACACACACACAGACACACACACCCCTGTCTAACCAAACAAGTAAGAGGCATTATTAGAGTTCAAGGAACCATTTCAACCAGGCAAAAACCAGGGCCAGTGAGGGGTGTGGCCTGGCAAGCGTTCCATTGGCCACATAGAGAGGCCTAGAGCACTGCATCTGCCCCACCCCCGGGCCCGAGCTTCCACCCCACTGACATATACCATGATCCTGGAGCATCTACCACAATACTTGCACAGCAGGAGCTTTACAGAGCCTCTCATGAGCTCTCTCTAACTCTCTAGCCTTTCATCAGAGAGCCGTAATACACATTCAATGCTATCAGTTAAAAAAAGCTGCAGAATTTCACAAGAAAACAGATTTACTTTCCCCTTCAGCAATTTTACCTACAGGCCAAACTCATGCAAACCGGATACCTGACAATATTATAAGCCTGAAGATTCTCCACAGATAACAAAAATGTTTCAAACACTTAACAAAAAATATACAAATTAAAGCCGAAAGTGTTTCTAGCAACAACTAATTCAAAGATTTTAACTCAGACGTGTGGCACGCTGTCAGAAAAAGAACCTGCAAATACTAAAAAAGGAAAACTTTTAAGCCATTTAAAGCACTGTTAACTCTAAGAACCATAACTGAATAATTCATGTGCATAATGAAAGGTTTCCCCTTCTGGACGCTTCCACAGACTTCAAAGAGAAAATAAAATGACAAGAAGACCAGGAAATAGGAAGACATACAAAATGCTGATTTCACTACTGACATACGGAGAGCCTCTGTGGACCTATTGTGCAGCTTTCTGGATGCCTTTCATATGCTATGAGCAGATTAAGTGTTTTCGGCTCCTGAATGCCACCATCAAATAATAATGTTTTCTAGTGGAATGGATGAGAAGCTCTCAGAAGAAAAATATCAATCCTCTAATACTTGATTACTCAACCTTTTTTGTTTCTGTGGCCAAATACTTTAAGTGTAGTCAAGGCCCGGAAAAGGAGTAATATGGTATGGTAGTATGATATGGTTTATTTAAATGTAAATGTACTGCCTTCAAGTTGATTCCGACTTATGGTGACCCTATGAATAGGGTTTTCATGAGGCTGAGAGGCAGTGATTGACCCAGTGAGCTTCATGGCTATGTGGGGATTCGAACCCTGGATCTCAAAGGCCATAGTCCAACACCTTAACCACTACACCACACTGGCTCTCATGTGGTTTATGTACATACTGTTTTTTGGCCTAAAGGCCCTGAAGTGGTGAATAAGATTAACACAAAAGAAATATATATTGAAAGTACAATATCTACAATAAATCAATAAAATCAATATAAAATAACATCGAAATTCAGCTAGAATTTCAGGTTATGTAACACACTTGGTGCCACACCTTGAAGGTTGCAGAAATCTTCCATTCTATTTTGCTTCTTTGCAAGACCAAAGAAGTCAACATAACCACCTCACTGGTGTTTCTTCTTACACACCATGTTAGATGTTAGGCTGACCCAAGTTGTCCTGCACACTGTCATGCATCCCCAAGTGCAATTCCAAGTGCACACTTAGGCTGTGAAAACACTGGTTGCCTACAGCAAAGTGTTTCCATTAGCCACACCTGGAGGGTGTAAAGGTTGATCTGTCAATCAGTTGTGAACTCTCTTTGAAGCTGATTTTTTTTTTTAAAAAAATCCACTCTAGCTGATTCCACCAGTATTTACAGTAAAAAGAGGTGGGGTTTCACTAGTGTCATGTGTCCCAGTTTTCAGAAGAGAGAGGTGGAGACGCACTGGAACTGGCAGAACAGTGAGAGTGTTTCTATCCTTAACATCACACTTGCATGCTGAAGAGGCACTGCCTGCCCTAAATACCTGCAAAGAACAGGAAAATATGGTATACGGCTAGAGCAGCAGGGTGAGGGACCAACAGATTGCATACAGACTCTCTACATAATTCTGCCACTCAAGATGCCTGGCCCACAATTCTGAATTGCAAGTAGGACTTACTACAAAATAGCTGAACTTGCATGCACCAGCACACCACTTTCTTGCTTACTGTGGCTTACTGTGAGCAGCAAAATGAACAGGAACGATCAGGTAGCATGTACCAGCATGTTGCTCTTTCACAGCAAAGCACAATAAACCAGAAACTTGGGCTTATTTTCTCAGGCAAATGTGGCCATACTGCATGCTGCAATGTATCTTCTCTCCTAAAAGGAGTGCTCCTATTCAGGGTTCCAGCCAGACATCCACAGCTATTAGAAGTGATAGTACAGGCACATGTATGTTTATTTCTTGCTTATTCGTATTTTAAAAGCCATGTGTTTTGTTCACGAGCTGCAGAGAACTCTGAAGAGTTACAAAAAAACTTTAAAACTTTTTTACTGTAATTAATCCCAGAGTATTTATTATTATTATTATTCCAACATGCATTTGTTTGTTTTGCTCAACACCCCCTCCCCAAATTGTCATTACAGCACTGCTACAATGGGAATGTAATTGCTGAAGTCCTAACCATGTTCTTTAAATAACTACTAAGAGACAGGGGTGATTTTTTATGAACAGGAACATAATTCAAAGTACAAAATGCATTAAATCATCTTTCTGCACTTAGTTCATTGGCGCTTACTTCCAAGTAAGTGGGTAAGGATTGCAGCCTTAATATCTCCCTCTTGAAATCAACGGGTCTGAAAAACACTATATGTTGTCTGGTTTGTTGCCAGTGAGCTGTATTCAATTAAGTCTTACTAAGACTGAAATTAATGAACCTAACTTAGTTATGCCCATTAACTTCAATGGGTCTACTTTGAGTTGGACTAACACTGAATACAACCCCATATGTTTATATTTGTCAGATGCTGACATTATATGCACTGCAGTGCCCCACAATAATTACGTCAACTCAAGTCTTTTTAAACAGGTTTTATAAATACATACAAACCAAACTGCACATTTTGCACTCTTCCAGTGCCCCCAAACAGATGGGGCAGGATTAAATGAGTGCTCCCCACACCACACCTCAACAACTGGCTATTTCTTAGCACCATTTAACCAATTTGAAACATGAATTTAAAGAGGTTTCCGTCTGCCTGGAGGCATACAGAGCTGCTATTTTACTATAAATATATTATGCTAGTCTAAAAGATTACAGCTGTCATCATAACTACCATCACTATAAAGAATTTGGAACTCTCAGCTGTTGGAATTCACAGCCAAACACAAGAAGGAGCTTCTTGTAAAGCCTCCAATCAGAAATATTATTTCCTTTTGAGGAGGAAAAACACCTTTATTTTTATATGGAACAAAAGAAAATCAACAACTGTTGAACCAAACTGTTGTTCATGGGATAGATTAGGTCGACATTTTCTACCCCCCCCCAAAAAAAGACACATTTATCAGAATTAGTTGTGCTTATGTCTGCCCTCTCCTAAATTATCCATCCATTCAGACTGTCAACCATCGATGACAGCTTTTTATTGTCTCTCAGTACATATCAGAAGTGACAAGCATGTCACAAACATGCTTTTTGACTATGACAAATGCGGAGCATGGTGAACTGTCCATAGCAATCCTTACCCAAGAGATCTGGCAGCAGGTTCTCTTCATATTCTTGTATGACTTTAATTGTAATACTTATTGAAAATTAAATATGAAATATGTCTATCTAAAAATGTAATGGGCAAATTATGCAAGCACCATCTGTATCACACAGATTCAGTCAGCAGAAAGTCAGTATTGATAGGAGATCCCTGTCAAGCATACACTTTTCCTTTCTGTTATTGTTTCTATAATAAAACAGTGTAGAAACAACAACACAAACCCAGTTTTGCTGTCATGTGACTAAAATACATTGTTGGGTCATTTTTAGTATTATTATTATTACAACCTGGTTTCTGCTGCTGTTGCTGCCAACACCAATCAGCAATTTTGCTACCTGACATAAGGCTGCAAATGGTCCTCCTGACTCTCCCTCTCTTCGCCCCCAACTCAGAGGGCATATACCCAAGACCAGACAAGTTATTTTGACGCCTGAGGCAGACACGCTTCTCCCCCCTCCCTGGCAGTACTACTACTACTTCTAGTGATAGTAGTAATACAGATGCAACACAGGACTAGCAGGCTTCATTTGTTCAACAGGATTTCTCCTTCCTCTTCTCCCTCCTGCATGCTCCCAAAATCTGATCCAGAGAGTTGGGGGATCCTCCACAGCAGATTTGGGGAGGGGCATGTAGGGGCTGGAGTGTGTGGGGGGGAACAAACTGGAAAACCCATTGCACAAGCAGGCAGACACCATGAGATTTCTAATAATAAATAACAGCACCAACAACAGTAAGGGCAGCAGCGGATGTCATTGGACATCTTATATTAACAGTTAAATTAAATCAACAACAGCACCAACAACAATAGTAAGGGTGCAGTTCGGTACAGTAGTAATGCTGCAACAGGACTTACATCTGAGAGCAGATATGCGTAGGACTGTGCTGTAAATAACTAACAATTTATTGCCCTTTCGTGAGATCAAGTAACAGTTGTCTGGGGTGGCTGCCTCAGGTTTACATGCCCCATGTAAATTGGCCATGTGTAGAAAAAGAAAATCCTGCAGACAGAAAACTGAAGGAGGAATGTTCTACCCCAAGCATTTATCCACTGTCCTGTTGGATTTTTTTAAGTTCTCTTTTTTGTTTGTTTGTGTTTGCTTTTAAACAGAGGAGCATTCAAAAATGTGATTTCCCTACTTGCAGTCTGAAGAAGTACAGTCTATATTCTCTTGACTCATGTTGCTGTATATATAGACCAAGCCAGTCACAACAGTATTGTTATCTCATTCTTTACAAACATCTCATTCACAATCACACACACAAAAGGCAATCTGAGGGAGAGGAGGGAGGCATGCTAAGGGATAAAAGTCTGACATTTGAGCAAAAGCCTTTATCAAAGAATGATTTAATACCATGTTTACCAGGGGAGCAGACACAGGCCCAAGGTTGCTATGGAAACAGACAGAATCCCAATAATATTAAGTAATAGTGTATCTATTATAGTATTGCATTAATAATGCTCTAGTGAAAGGGTCACTTGAAATTTCATTTGCAAGGCTCCGATTTTGACTAGCAAAGCAAACAATGCAAGGGGCAGGAAATTATCATTGCAAATGAATGCCAGCCTTAAATCAGTTATTATTGTCTGTTTGCAAACATACCATTTCATCCAACAATTAGAAATAATGGCTTGTATATCCACACACCCCAAACTGTTCAAAAAGTTGTGTATTTGCAAACGTTCTGGATAGGGTTTTTCCCCCCCTCTGCCTTTGAAAGCCGTATAGTGAATCTCGGTTCTTACATAGGTTTTTTATGCCTTGCTCCCATTTAGGTATAAAGCAGCACTGTATGTATGGGGGGAGGGGGAGGGGTTCTACTCATTAAAAAGGAGTGGAGAGTGAAATCCATCTCCTCCTTACTTCACTTTGCTTTGCTGACACTGTCCAACTTGCTCCCAGCCTGGCTCAGATAATTTGAAGTCAGAGGAAATTGCTTAATTAATTAGCACAATGAGGTAAAGTAGGAGAGGGGGCAGATTTCACTCTCCTCTCTTGTACACTGCTTTTTGGGTAATGCAGGGGCTGCCGACCTTTTTGAGCCTGTGGGCACATTTGGCATTTTGGGTGCCAGTCACAAAATGGCTGCCATGGGGAAGTGTGGCATAACACAAAATGGCTGCCATATCTAAAAGAAGAGAAAAAGAGACAGGAACACACACACCCTCAAATTGGTCCCATCAATGGAAAAAAGGCACCCACATCCGCCATCACCATGTTCGTTCATAGAGAGAAACGTTTTACAACTTTGCTCTGTTTAAAATGGAACAGAGGGTGGGTGTCCAATCTTGGTATCTAATGAAATTTGGCCAGTGTTTGTGGAGAGGCTGAGCCAGTGCAAACAGGAACTGAACAGGAAGAGGAAACAGTCTCTCGTGCAGTCTGAATTGGGGGAAAGAGATTTCCTGAGACCTATCGTGGATACCCTAGGTCACAGCATTTCCCAACTAGTGGGCCACCAGACGTTGATGGACCACAATTCCCATCTTTCCTGACCATTGGCAATGCTGGCTGAGGCTGATGGGAGTTGTGGTCCAACAACATCTGGTGGCCCACTAGTTGGGAAAAGCTGCCCTAGGAAGTACTGGTGTGCCCACCAGTGCCACATTACAGATTCCTAGGGTAATGAGTACTCCCAAATTCTGCTTTATTTGAAAACAGGACATGAGTGTGCTTAAGATACAAGCGGTTGCTCTGCAAATCAAGTCTAGCCTTAGGCAGAGAAAATTATTTCTGAACATCCTGGTAACATCAGAAATGGAGCAGAGTGGGGGAGGTCATTTGTTAACAACTGTTTCCTTTTATATTGCATTTCTACCACAAAGCAGGAGCTGGGGGGAGGGAGTGAAATCCAGTTTTTGACCATGGAAGGTTTCTAGATTCTCACTTGAAACTGGCCTACCAAATGCACTTTTTTGGCAAAAGAACCCACCTCAATGGACCACAGACCTGAAAACTAGCTGCTCAGCCAAACTTCAAGAAAGTCCTACAAAGGTGGTTAGGGTTGTGCCAACACAGCTGACTGAGAAGATGTTTAGACTCAGGCTCACTGCGTTAGTTTAATGGATTAAAAAGGTAGCACTTCTGTCCCGATTTCTAAAATCCCTTTCACACTTCAGTACCTGTTGCATTAAGGAACAGTAGCTTTTTCAACCGATATACCGGCATTTTGCGCAACTGTCTTTCACATGGCTTGTTTTCATCCCTCACCCATGCGCACTGTTCCCCACTGTGTAGGAGGTCTAAGAACTTGTCTCATCGCCATGCAAGCCCTCTCCTTTTAGGATCTGACTTTTTAAATTGTTTTAGTTGTATCAGGACAGGGGTGTGTGGGGGAAATGCTGCTGCTATCTGTGCCGATGCCAGAATGTTCATCAGGCAAAAACCCATGCGACTAAAGGGCGGGAACGCACTGCATGCTGGGATGCCTGTCGTGTGAGTGGCTGCAGCTAGCGAAAAACTCCTGCGATCTTTCACGTTCCCAGCTTTGCTAACGGATTATTTCTGGTATTATTTATCACAGCGATTTGCGCTAAACTTCCACTACATTCCACTAGAATTCTGGAGCTAGCTTGTGTGTCATGTAGCAGGAGGTGCGGCAGCGGCGGCACGAGAGGCGAGGTGAGGCGAGGTGAGGTGAGGCGGGGTGGTGGGGAGGTGGCAGGAGGTGCGGCGGCAGTGGCGGGGGAACCACAGGCGAGGCAGGGGGTGTCAGGAGGGGCGGCAGCAGCAGCACGAAAGGCAAGGCGAGGTGAGGTGGGGGGTAGCAGGAGGTGCGGTGGCATGAGAGGCGAGGTGAGGTGAGGCGGGGTGGGGGGTGGCAGGAGGTGCGGCAGCGGCACGAGAGGTGAGGTGAGGTGGGGGGCAGCAGGAGGGGCGGCGGCGGTAGGGGGGAACAAGAGGCAAGGCAAGGTGAGGCGGGGTGGTAGGGAGGCAGCAGGAGGTGTGGTGGTGGCAGCAGGGGAATGAGAGGCGGGATGGGGACAGCAGGGGGCAGCAGAACACGTTGTGGGGATGGCAGAGGCACAAGCAGGGGTAGGGGCGGCAGGACACATGAGGGAGACAGCAGGAGGTGCAAAGGGGACGCAGGGGAGAAGCTGGGGTGGCAGGATGCTTGGGGGACCACACACACACACATCATCATCACTCACCTCCACAGCTCTTCACCGCCATTCTGCTGCTCTCTTCTCCTCTGTCATCCTTGCCCTGGCTTTTTCCTCCACCGTCCCTTTTTTTTTTCTCTCAGGCGCTCCACGATCCCCTGCCTATTCACCTCTTCCCTCGTGCCTCCTAACACAGAGCACGAGGGAAGAGAGAGACTGTGCAGAAGTTCTGTGTGAGGCACATGTCTTGTGTCCACCAGTCACAGGAGCTGAAGACTTCTGCTTGATCCCACCCCCAAGTCCTGTGTGAGGCACATGTCTTGTGTCCACCAGTCACAGGAGCTGAAAACTTCCACTTGATCCCACCCCCAAGTAACATCCAAACCTAATGTGGAAACGTTAAAGTCGTGGCTGAAAAGTAGGGAAATTACTAGTTCTATTACTTGCAAAATGTAATGGAATAACCGACTCATTCGTTTAAAAAGTAGTGAATTACAAGTAACTCGTTATTTCTAACGAGTTACTTCCAAGCTCTGGGCGCAATACATACATAATGGGAACAGGTTGACATGATATGGGAGCAGGTCAGCAAGCAGGGCTCCACTCTCTCATCATGCAATTTTGATTGCATGGAGATAAATGACTTACAGGGGGTCATATCTATTGCAGCAGACAGGGAGAGGGGAAACAGAATCCACTCCATTTATTTTATTTTATTAATGATTTATTTAAGACATTTATATACTGCTTAATCATGAGCATTTCTAAGTGGTGTTCAGCTCCATTTGGCACTTCCTTTCCCTGAACTGTTTTCATTCAAACTACTCATTATAAAAATGTTCTGATTTTAAGAAGTGGTACTTGAGCTTGCTTGTTTCCTCTTCCTTTCTCATTCCCCCCCTTTCCCCCTTTTGTATTGTCGAGTTTAGATTGCAAGCCTGAGGGCAGGGACTGCCCTGTTTGGTGAGCAATCTGATGTAAGCTACTGTGGGAACCTTTCCAGCTGAACGACAAGACAAAATAATAACCTTCTTTAAATTCTTGACTTTTCTAGCATGAGGAATGGGAGAACAAGGTCATAAGAAGACCCTGGTGAATCAGGCCTACAGCACATTTAGTCCAGCATCCTGTTCTCACAGTGGCCAATCAATCACAGGGTGGTGACCTGAAAATTGGCTTTTTCTGCTATTGCCTTTGTATTTTGGAATGCACTTCCTCTGCCATAGGTGAAGCTGCAACCATCAGTTGGTCCAGTTGTACAGATTTATCTTTTTGCCCACGCTTTCCCTTACCCATAAGATCAGACCCCGATTTATGTTTTTTAATCACCTGCATTCCTATGTTTTTATATGCTTTTATGCTGCTGTTTTATTGGTTTTAGGCTGTATTTTTGTTTTTACATTGTTTGTGTTTATCTTGTACACCACTTGGAGATTTTTCAAGAAATCAAGTGGTTTAGAAATGCTTTAAAATAAATAAATGGTCTCAAGTGCAATGTCTTGCATTGCCAGCTACAAAGGAGTAGATGGGATGTGATGGGAAGGACCTCTGCCAGAGATCTTGGGAAGTTTCTGCCAGTCAGGGTAGACAATACTGGGAACATAGCAAGCTTCCTTATACCAGATCCATATAGCTCAGTACTGTCACTGACTGGCAGCAGTTCTCCAAGGATTCAGACAGGGAATATTCCCAATCCTACCTAGAGATGCCGGGGATTAAACCTGGAAGCTTCTACGTGCAAAGCAAATGCTTCTACGTGCATGGGCTTGATGGATGAATAATTGGTCCTGGCATAAGGTAGCTTCTTATGTATATGTGGTACCTATTTTTGTACTGAGGACAAATTGTCCAGTTCAGTTGACACGGCACAACCTTAATGTTTAAGCCTTTGTTCGCTCCCAGGCCTTCCCTATTTTCATTGAGTTTTGTCCAGCTTCAGATCTAAAACTCTCAAAGGAGAAATAAATTAATATACCACTGAAGGAGCCCTGTTCAGGAAGCAAAGATTGCAATAGGCTTGCACCTCCATTCTCTATCATAGCTATCCTACAAACATGTAGTTACACCGCTCTGCAGAATCATCACTGTGGACCACCTGGATGAAACGCATGGAGCACTGGTGGTACACAGACCACTCTTTGGGAGCCCTGCACTAGATTAAAACCATCTGAATTCAGTAGATAGAACAAAGGAGCAACATTTATTATGAGTGACTCAATTCTTGCCACCTAGCAAACCTGCATGAGGTTGAGGTGGGGAGACACATAATATTTTCCCATTACAAGAAGGCAAAAGAAAATATAAATTTAAGTGAATTGCAATCTTTGCCAGAGGTTCTGCAGATTGCCACTAAATAACATATCACATCTTTATTCCAAAACAACCAAGTCTGCTTGAAGATTAAATGTAGATGGGCAACATGCTCTATTAACTGGAATGTTTACTGCCCTTTACTTGAAATGCTTGGGGTAAATGATAAGCTCAGTAGTTTTTTTTAATCCCTCTGAAGGTTATTTACTGTCCCATACTCTGACAAATAATTCATAAGCATTTCTAGAAAAGAGCCGTTGAACACTGCACTTTGTCTTTGTAGTTCCTAAGAACAACATCCAAGATACAGAAAAACAGAAACTCCCATGCAAACCTCTTAAAAAGGAAGGATATTCATTTGAATGATGACCATGTTTTCTAAGTCAATAAGTAGCCTGCTTATTTTCTGGCTTCAAATATTTAACATCTGATTGCATTTCTGATATTTTCAGGAGGCATAGACCAGACTTTATCAACTTGGATCAAGACACTTAATTTTAAACATATTTAATTACAGCTTCTGAATAAACATAAATCACCCCATTTATTTATTTATTCCCAGTAAAAGCAGGTCCAATAATATTCTAGGGTTGATTCATTTTACAGTGTCATAAGTTTCCTTTCAGAGACGAGAGAACAAGTTTGGCCACTACTTAACAAGAACAGAGTTGGTATTTGTTGTCTTGGTATTCTTGAGAATACCACACTTTAGGTACAGCCTGAAGTGCAGCTGAGTGGTGTGCAGCCTCTTCTAAATGGGTTTACACTTGCTCTTAAGAAGAGAGTGCATAGTTTGGAGATTCTCCTGGACCCATTGCTGTCACACGAGGCACAAGTGGCCTCAGTGGTGCAGGGTAGGAATGGGTTTCTCTCAGTTTCTCATTTTTTGCAACCTTAAATTCTGTTCTCCACATTTCCATATCAGTTTGCCATTTAAAAAAAAAGCAGTCATGAAAATTCATCAGCATCTCAGTGTAATTCTTTTCCAAATAGACACATTTTTGTATGTAGTTTTGGCTCATATACAAATATTTGCAAAACAATTTCCCATTTTATAGTTCAATTTTGTATGTTATTTTCACTAATGTATGCATTTGTATGCACACTTTATCCTAGCATACAGGGGTTTTTATACATGTTATTTGGCTGGAGAACTCCACTGCAAAATTTGGGGAAGTACAAATGTAACTTCACTAGGGACCTCCTCTTTTGGTTCATTCATTAAAGTTTTCATTGAAACCACTGCAATGTGATGCAAACTGCTGTGTGCTATTGGTTCATGGGTGGTGGAAGCATGTCTTGCTGCAAAAATGGAGTAAACAGGAGCTCATTAAGCCACCAATTGTTCCTTTGTAGCCATGTGGGTACCTGCCCCATACCTGATGTCCTGGGTGTGCTTTGTGCAGAGAAACCTCACAAGTCAAATTGGGACCACTGCTGAGCTAAATTTGGCGAGATGTTCCCCTCCCTAGTCTAACTGAAATCATTGGGATGTGAAATTACTTAACTTTGGCTGGATCATATAACATATCTGTGAGGTTTTATCAGAAGATCAATTAATTAAAACTGGGGGTTGATTGATCAGCAGGGACAAATTTGAAATCCATTGAACTGTGAGTTAATGGCATGCCTGATTTTATTTCATTTTAAATGCTATTTTGGTTGTGATATTGTAATAGGGAATTAAAAAGCAAATGTTGAAGCTAGACTTTCCTTCTAAAATTAAGCACCACACAACACCTACACTGAGGTTTTGATATTGTTATGATTTAATTAAAATGTAATCTATTAATTGCTTAGAAGGCATATAATTAATTTTAAAAACATCAATTTAAAAAACCTAGTGAATGCACTAGTCACACTCTTGTCAACATACCCTTCCTCAACAGTTTGGTTTACTGAAAATCAGGACCAATGGTTGCAACTGTGAAACAGAATGTGTGTGTGTGTTTTGTAACTTTCCACCCCATTTTAGATGTTTATTAATGTGGATTAGGGAGGGTCTGGACTGCTTGCCATTTATTTATTTTGGTGTGTGTTTGTGTGTGTTCAAATGCACGCGCGCGCACAGGTGTTTTCCTCTTCTGCATCTCAAAAAGAAGCACCTGCTTTCCCAATTTATTCATAACTGTAGGTCTGGCTTCCTTCTATTTCCACACAATGCGAGCTACCAACTATGTATGCATTTCAAGCATTTTGGCACATCTTTCCTTAACATAAGGATTTGACTTGTCATGGTAATTCACCTGTCAGGATTCTTTACTACTGAGTGATCTCAGACATTTCCCAGGATGAGAGAGTGCCACTTTCATAATACCACAGGTTTGTTGCTTCCCAGCTACAACAATATCAGAAGAAATAAAAGTGTTTTTAACACACATGTGCTCACTGGAATTCTTTCCCCGGACTTTATTTATTTATTTCATTTCTATCCTGCCTCTCCTCTAAGAAGCTCAAGGTGGTGTACAGACTTGGTTCTCCCCCTCCTAATTTTATCCTCACAACAACCCTGTGAGGTAGATTAGGCTGGCCCAAAGTCACCCAGTGAGCTTCATGGCCAAGTGGGGATTTGAATCCTGGTCGCTCAGGTCCCAGCCCAGCACTCTAACCACTACACCACACTGGGTCTCTTCACATAGCAGGAAGGCCTAATAGGCCCATTCCAATCTAGGTTCAGGCCTGGTTACAGGATTGAATCAGCCTTGGTCACTCTGATGGATTACCTTTATTGGGAGAAGGATGTGCAAAGTGTGACCCTCTTATTCTTACTGGATCTCTCAATGACTTTTGACACCATTGACCATGGTATCCTCTTGAACTGATGTTGTGAGAGGGGCACTGGGGACACTATTTTACAGTGGTTCTGGTTCTATCTCCAGGGCATGATGATTATCTCTCATCTCCCTGGCAGTTGTGCTCTGGGGTGACACAGGGTATCATCTTGTTTCCAATGCTATTTAACATCTACATGAAACCACCGGGAGCAGTCATTAGATTTGGGATGAGATGTCATCAGTACACTGATGATGCTAGCTCTATTTCTCTGTAACAGCAAAAGAGGCCATGCAAGACCTGGACAAGTGCTTAGACTCAGTGATGGGATGGATGAGGCAACTAATCGATCCTGAATCCTGCCAAGATGTGTGAGCAGTTCCTGAATCCAGATAATTGGTCAACTGCCTGCTTTGGATGGGGTCATACTCCCCTTGAAGGAGCAGGTTCATCTCTGTCTCTATAGGCCTAGATGACTAGGAACATCTTTTACCAGCTTCGGTAGTTTCTGGATCAGGATAGCCTGGCCACTGTTGTCCATGCACTGGTAACCTCTAGATTGGATTACTGTAATGCGCTCTTTGTGGGGCTGCTCTTGAGGTTGGTCCAGAAGCTGCAGCTGGTGCAAAATGTGGCAGTGTGACTGCTCACTGGGGCAGGATATCGCCAACATGTCACCCCACTGCTTAAAGAATTGCACTGGCTACCTATTAGCTACCAGACTAAGTTCAAGGTTCTGGTTTTGGTGTACAAAGCCCTACGCAGCTTGGGACCAGGATACTTGAAAGATCATATCACCCTTTATATACCCAGTCGATCACTGAGCTCTGCAGGTGAGGGCCTCCTGCAGATACCATCTTATCAGGAGGTGCGTTCCACACAACATAAGAACTGGACCTTCAGCATTGTGGCACCTGTCCTTTGGAATTCCCTCCCCTTGTACAGACATTGTATTTATTGTCCTTCTGGCTCCTGTTGAAGACTTTCCTCTTTCAACAAGCCTTCTAAGTGGAGATTTTAATCCCAGCCGGTATCTGTATTTGATTTAACGTTCTTTTTATTTATGCAGTTGTTTTGTATATGTTTTCACTGTCTTGTGAAATCGCTTTGAGATGCTTCAAAGGGACAAGTGAAACGGTGGTGGTGGTGGTGATCTCCCAATTCCCTACTTTTTCCCCTTTTCTTGCACCCCCTCCCAACTGCAACAGAATATTTTCACCCAGTTCCAGTTTGCTCTTCCTCTGGTTAAATGCTTGTAAAGCATTATCCCTCAGTTATTAGAAGAAAATAAGGAAACTCATAATTTATGCTTTAATTGAAAGCCATAGTTACAGTATAATGTAAAAAAATTATATATCAAGCTATCTTTCTATTATATAAATATACTTTTCCTGCTAACATTTCCTGTCTCACAGAAGGGTTATGCTGCCATCCAGTGATTGAAAAGATGCATTAACCTCCTCCAGGAAATAAATAATATCCAGTCTCAATTTGCAGAAATCCTGTTTTGTCCTGACCTTGATGCATTGCCCAACAAAGAGTTATTTTGATTTACAGTCAGTGGCCTGTTTGTATTAAAGGGGAGCGGTGACTCTAATCAAAAATTCATTTGAAAGCACCACAACAAGTGAAGGACAATTTTCATAGATCTGTGCATGGACAAATGGGGTATTGTGATTGTATCTTAAACATAATTGCCTTCAATTTAAGCTTTGGGGTTCTGCATCATAAATTTGGTTTGCAATGCAAAGGTGTAAGAATTTAAATATTAGCGCTTAGCCACAATTAAAACCTGCAAATCACTGCCGCTTTTAGCAGCAGCACATCAGAGAAACAATCTGTGACTGCTCCCTAGAAAAACATCAGTGGTTGTACCAGATGCAAGAAGATTAATTGTTAAGTTCTCTTTATTCTTTTTATGGGAAACTGTCTTGGAAAAGACAACAGGACATCTGTAGCCTTCCATACTCAATTGCCAGAGCTGGACTATAGTCAGCAGCGAGGAGCAAGCCAAGAGTGTGTGGAACAACATTACAGGAGCACACCACTGCTCTGGAAGACCTTTCTGTTCAAGCAAGGGTTAACTGGAAAAGAAAGTCCTCTTGCATTCCTTCCTGGCCAGGATAACTCGGGTAAGTGGGGCTTATCCAGAGCCTGAGAATACTGAAGTGCCAGTGCAATGCAGGCAGCTGATTTGGGCAGGCATGTCTAGATCCAATGGTTCTTCAGGGTTACTAGTAGAGATGGAAGGATCTGTTAATTTTGCTTCTCTCAATTTCACATTTTTCCAGTCTTAAATTTAGTTCTCCACATTTCTGCAGCAATTTGTCATTTAAAAAAAAATCATCATGAAAAAATTTCAGCATTTTAGTGTGAATTTGTCTTAACATTTTTGTATGCTGTTTTGACTCATGTACACATTTTTGCAGGCAATTCTAATATAATGCATTTTTGTATGTTATCTTCACTATTCATTGTAATGCACGTTTTCCCCTAATATATGCATTTTTGTAAACATTGGTTGGAGAACTGCATTGTAAAATTGAGAAAAGTGCAGATTTTGAAGGATGGCTGCATTTCAGTTCTCATATTGTTTTGGAAAGTGCAAATTAGATTCAGCTTTAAATGCGAACTGAATCAAATGCAGAGCTTGGAAATGTTACTTTTTTTGAACTACAACTCCCATCAGCCCAATCCAGTGGCCATGCTGGCTGGGGCTGATGGGAGTTGTAGTTCAAAAAAAAGTAACTTTTCCAAGCTCTGAAAATGTCTCTCCCATCCCTAGTCACTAGCAATGTGGAGAATTGCTGAGGGTCGGATCCTGCTCCTTCTCTGAGAAGATTTCAGGTTTGAGGTCTGGGCAGGGCTGAACTCTGACATCTCTCTTCAAAGCTGAGAAACTGGTGCCCTTAAGAGATTGCCAAGTAGAGCTTATTAACTCATTATTGCTATTGCAAGTCATAGCAACATTACATTTGTTTGTTTGTTATTCATGTTATCAATCTTGCCATAGCTGCTGCAATAATTTCTAATCCTTCCCCCCCTCCTTGCCACCATCCAATTTTCTAAAGTTATGTGTCGCATAATTCTATGCATATTGATAGTGTTAACTCCCAGGTGCGCATGATTGGCAGGAGAACACACAACAAGCAAAAGGAAGCACAAGGTGTGATGGTAGCCACTAATGTAGATGGCTGTAACAGGAAATTGGACACAACCATGGAAGAAAAGCCTATCAGAAGCTAGTAGCTATGATAGCTATATAGGCAGCATGCCACCAGAGGTGGCTGGTACCAAGCAGACTGGTAAGGCAGAAGGCAGGTAGACCAATAGTAGATAGAGCCAGAGCCAGAGCTCACTAATTCTACTTTGTCTCCCTCCTCCTTCATGCTGAATTCTACAAGGCCCAGACTAAGACTGAGGAGGAAGAAGCAGACAGCCAGGGCTACTCTCTGGACTGGCTGTAAGCAAGAGGCAGGTGGAATTGGAGGAATCAAGACTGATATGTGGGGCAATGCCCTAACAAAAGAGCTTCCAATGCAGTATCAGTTGCCAGGGAACAACAGTAGGAGGGTGCTTTCGCCCTTATGTCCTGCTTCTGGGCTTCCCAGAGGTATCTGGCTGACCACTGTGGGAACCAGGCTAAATGGACCTTTGGTCTGATCCAGTAGGGCTCTTTTTTCATATGTTCTTATAGGATGGCAGAATGAATGTGGTGGATTGGATTCAGGTGACATTGACATGGGGGGGGGCTGGTCCAGCTATCAAATAGGGAACTTGGCTCTGCAGCTTATATGAGTTTGACATCCCTGCTTTAAGTCCAACTTAGCGTACATCTCAATGCCCTCAAAGCATGCACCATCACATGGTTGAAACAAACAAGCCAGGTTCTAATTAATGGCATTTGCAAAGCAACATCAACCGAGAAAACCCACCTCATTCCCCATCAGATATCTTGGGCTGGGAGAGCAAATGACCCATACCCACGATTACACGAGTGTATCATTAAAGGAAGGTTCTGGTCTGAAATTAATCGTGTTCTCCTAAGGTGGCACTTTGAATAATAAGGGAAAGTATTTGCTGGAGGCAGCAATTTTTCCCTATTAGTAATGCTTTTGCTCATCCAAATTATTCTCGTGAGTGCCACAACACAGTATTTAATCACTGTAGAAAGATAAAGGGAATATAAAATGAAGTGGTAAATGTGTGAAAGGAGCAGGGGGGAGGAACCTTAACTGGGCTATCCTCCACTGGAAAAGGAAAAGAAGTAAAGCTCTACCTCTCCACACACACAAACCAGAGCTAATGTATTCAGTGAAGAATAATACATTCTTTCAGTTAATTTCACTGCCAGCTACCCGATAAATTCATGAGCTGCAGGAGTTTTGAGAATTTCTATAATAAAAAAAATCAAGAGGTTTTCTATGCAGCCAGTGTTTTATGGTCTTTTGCCTTTAAAGCTGTGAATAGTTTACATCAGCTTTATTTATCTATTCTAATTTATATCTCCTTTTTCTCTAATTTAGGTAGACGGGTTACAAAATATAACTAGAAGCAATAAGATGACAGTAAAAACAAGTACAAATTCATACAGATTTCAGCCATTAAGAAAAAAAATGAAAGTGCTCCATTCACCTTTTGCAATAAGAAGAGGTGGGGAAACTTTACTAATCTCCAGAAACCTCTAAACCTGTATGTAGGTCTTTCATGGAAGAGGAGAAATCCACAGACATGGCACTACTACTGAGAAGGCTCTGCTCCAAGATATGGTTCACCTCATCTCTGATATGGATGACATGCAGGCCTTTCTAAAAGATCCAAGGGGCAAGGATGGCGAACCATCAAAGCAAGCTAGCTAATCACCTGGGGTGACAAATATAGGGGCATTTGCTTCAGCTATATTAATGTCTCTGAGACAGTTCTCGATTTATCACCGTATTCAGTGTGTGATTCTAGGTGAAACATGGACCCAACTCCATAAGGTTAACCAGGAATCTGGGGATAACATTTAGTCCAGTCAAGCTGGACCTGCAACAAAATGTAGTTTGTAATGCCCCTGTTCAGGGTTCTGATCATACAACTACATCTTCTTCCAGGATACTCCATTCTACCCCCACCCTTAGTTTTCCATTTTTTCTCTCTCAACAGATAGCGAGCATTTTATACCCACTCAGCACTGTCAGTTCTCATTGAACTGTGTTTTGAGGGAGGTTGCCTGTAGCCCCCTCAAAAACAGTTATTTTGCACTTCTACGAGTGATAGAGTTCCCCCAAAGTCTGGTGATAATTTCCTCTTGTTTGTGAGTAGGCCATCTTTGGCTTCAGAACAGAGTGTGCTATTGATATTTATGGGTAACTAACAAACAATAATGGTTGAAACTACTGATATTAGAAAGGAAAATAAGGAAATACAATCCTCGTAACCCTTGAATAATGTAAAGCATGATTGCTACCCTACGTGACATGTAATAAGACAACATTTTTTGTGTGTGGGTAATTTAATTAAGGCAACGAAAACAGATTGGGCCAGCCCTGCCAAGGGAATGAGCAGATATGAAAGATGTCCCTCCAAATATTCGGGGATCAAGCTATGTAGTGCTTCAAAGGTAAAATAACAGTAACTGTATTGGGTGATATCCAACTGATGTTTCTCCATTGATGGAAGGCATTCATCAGCAGAAGGCAGGAGAGATCATTTTCCACAAGAGTTCGGGGGGTGGGTCCAGATCAGGACTGGAGAGTGCAGAGGGCTGAAGAGAGGGAGGGAGATGCAGGAGAGAGGGAGGGAGATGCAGTATTTTTCTGGGGTGTTTTTTTGAGACCACTCCATTTGCCTGTTAAGAAAACTAAGTAAAATAAGTATAAGGAAAAATTCCTTAAGCTTACCCTTTCTTCTCATCATTGGAGAAATACAGTTCAAATTGACCACCTGCTTAAAAATTAATTAATGTAAATGTATTTCTCATGCATAGTCTATGGGGGCAGCAATTTCCATGTCAGAAGCTGAATTTACGATTGCCCTTTGACCCTCTCATCTGCACTTTGCTCCATAATTCATCACTGACAACATAACTTTAATACTTTCAAATCTTTCAGAAAGTCATTTGGGAGGAAAAGCCAGGGATATAATTGACATGCTTGGTAACCAGTCATAGAACTTGATAGTATCCGGACTGGTTTAAAGTTCAAGAGGCACAATTGTTTGACACTAGTGAGACAAGTATATAAGTATTCATTTATTGCCATTGGGGGGAAACATACACACAAACACACACACACACACACATTCTACCAATGTTGATATTTATGTAGCCCAGTGGCGCCATCCACATTGCAGGTATTAAGAGTCAGCTCTGCATTTGCAGTCTCCTCTCCTGCTCTCCTCTAGTACCTGACTTCACAGCTCAATAGGCTAGCAACTCAAGATAGAAGTGCTGTATAAGGACTGTAGAGCACACTAGAGTATTATAATCTTATTTATTATTTGCTTGTTTGTTCGTTTATTTATTTAATGTATACCTTGCCCTTCGTCCCAGTAAGAGGCCAAGGCAGCAAACAAAAACACAAAAAATACTCTAAAATATTGTAAAACAGACTTTAAAATATATTAAAACAAAACGTCTTTAAAACACCTTTTAAAAAAAGCTTTAAAAACATCTTAAAAAGCCATTCCAGCATAGACACAGGCTGGGATAAGGTATTCACTTAAAAGGCTTGTTGAAAGAGGAGGGTCTTCAGCAGTCACCAAAAAGATAACAGAGACGGCGCCTGTCTAACATTTAAGGGGAGGGAATTCCAAAGGGTAGGTGCTACTACACTAAAGGTCTGCTTTCTGTGTTGTGCAGAATAGACCTCCTGATAAGCAGAGCTTGGAAAAGTTACTTTTTTGAACTACAATTCCCATCAACCCCAGCCAGCATGGCCACTGGATTGGGCTGATGGGAGTTGTAGTTCAAAAAAGTAACTTTTCCAAGCTCTGCTGATAAGATGGTATTTTTGGAAGGGGCTTGTGGCAAAGCTGCAAAAACAAAAAAACATTTACCCCCCCCCAGAAAAAAGACCTATCAAAACTTTGAATAACATTCACAAACCAAGCCCAGCATCAACAGTCAGCATGGTTGGGCACCTGCCATGACCATAGATCAGCAGGGGAGTCATTGCTGATGGGAGAGCCTGGGAAGGTTTCCTATTTTGCGAAGGGAGAGATGCCCAATACATACAATGCACAACAGCTGCATACTCTTCCTCATCAACTTCAGCCATCCTGATCAGGAGAAGAGGGAACACCCTGAGATGCAGTAATGATGCAAAGATGACCTGGGCAATATCCCATTTCCTTATGGGATGTGCACATGGAGGAAGTGTAGCGGAACTGTCTCAAACATTCACTTTGGCTTTACAAGCACTGAAATTCCCAGCAAATTGGATTGCTTTAAAAGAGACCTAGACAAATTCAGGGAGGACAAGGCTACTAACTATGATAGCTATGTTCTACCTCCACTGTCGGAGGCAGTATGCTTCTGAATACCAATTGCTGGAACTGCAGGAGAAGGTAGAGTTGTTCTGCTCAGGTCTTGCTTGTGGTCTTAGCACAGGCATCTGGTTGGCCACTGTGAGAACAGGATGCTGGACTAGATGGGCCACTGGGCCTGATCCAGTGGAGCTCGTCTTATATTCTTGCTTCAAAGCTCTTTTGGAACTGGACCACCAGAAGGCTACATTATGCTCCCATAACTGCTGCTGGGACACACACACCCCTGGAAAAATGGAGGATTAACCAGAAGCCTCTGTTATTAGGAAATATCCAGTTCCATACCATTATAAGCATCATATACAGATTTCTGCATATCAGACCTCTGTTAAAGGGCCACACCAGGAGTATTCTTCTCAGCTGGCCACCCAGCTTGTGTTCCAAGCTGAACACAGGTTACTAGTCATATATAGCTTGATCATCCTCCTAGTTGTGCTGCCTGGCAAAGACTGCAAAAACAGGAGGTTGGCAGGCCTCTATACCTAGCTGGTGGGCACTGTTCAGCATGGTGGATCACAAGTTGAGCATGCCCAGTTCAGCCCAAAAGAAACTACCTCTCAGACAGATTTCAAATAGTTTCTTGTAGTGGTTTCCATTCATAGACCATCAATAGGTTGACCGTCTGCTCTCTCAGCCCGGCAATTTGGTACTTCTCTAAGTCATTTACATTTTTAGGTACAAAGCTGCCTGGCTTCATTAGGCTCCAAGCTCACGCTCGCGACACTGCCACCACCCCATCCTCTTTCCATGCTCGCTAGCGCAAACTGTCAACCCGAAACTGTACTTGTAACAGTCGGTGCACGGGTTCACTTTCAGAGGTGGCATACACTAATAGAAAGAGTTCATGGTAAAAGAAAATCTCATTTGTACACAGCAAGAATGGCGAGCACGGGGACTTGTGCTCTGATTGTATTGTAATTAGCAGCGCTTTTGTGTTTTCTCAGTGTGATAGCTGCGGAGACAGCTACCTCCTCGCCCAAGCTCGTTTGGCAGGTCGCTTTCGACTAAAAAGGCTGGACAGGAAAGAACAAAAGAGCAGCCGGGCAATCTCCCTGAGTTGATTGCAAGCTTCTTTGCTAATCATGAAGGCATCAGTCATGATTAAGAACCAAGCTTCAGCCTTCAGTTCAACTTACTCATTCTTAGAAACACAATGGATGCAAGCCCATTAAAAACAGTAAAAGGTAACAAACACACACACACACACACAGTTATTTGTGTTCTAAATTAGGAGGCCTGGAAGAATTAGTTAATTTTGCAATAGATTTCCAGTGAGATAAATACTATAGAAGGGACTCGGGGGGGGGGGAACAGAGAGTGAGCAAGAGAGAGCGCTATAATCTTAAACCTGGAAACAAACCAAAGGATTTTAAAGGAAGCTTTCTGCATTTGATAGTATCAGTTGCCCATTGTGAATTGGTTGCTTCATTGGACTGGTTTCTGATTGTTAATTCAGAGGCTACAAAATGGAAGTCTTTGCCTGCCGAGTTCTCCCATGCAGTCGTGTAATCCTTTATAGTTAATCCCACTGCCAAAGACAGCAAGGGAAGTGGATAGCTCTGGGTGCTTCTAGCATTCTTTTCAGGCTGTCAGGGGCCAGAAACTGACTGTGGGGGTCCTCTGGCAACCCAAAATCCCTGCAGGCAGTTGCTGGAGCTGGAGAATTAAGCCCAGACTTTGGCTGTGGTTGCAGCACTACTGCTGTGTAGACCAGACACAGGCAAAAAGATAAGAGTCCTGGCATTTTTTAAAGACCTGATCAGTCCAGAGGTCTCATACTGCCTTCCAGTCACAAAGCCTGATGTTGCACATGCCTGTCCCCCTTTAGTGTAGCCTTTCCCTGACTTGGTGCCCTTCAAATGGTTTGGACTCCAGTTCTCATCAGCCCCACTCTCTGTGGCCAATGGTCAAGGATGATGGGAGCTGTAGCCCAATAACATCTGGAGAGCACCAGACTGAGGAAGGCTGTTTTAACGTGCCTGAAAAAGGTCCTGAAGTCTTAGCTCATATAGGCTCAAGTTGTTCTCTAGATCTGGCCCCTACCCGAGATCCTGAAATTTCTGCAGAGTCCTGGGTATATAAATAGGAGGTCATAAATAGGCAGGTGTGGACAACAACCATTCCTACTGACCTCCTCACCTTTCTGCAGACAGCAGTGGCCAACACAGTGGGATGGAGCTGTGGAACTGCCCTCCTGACACCTGCATCACTGCCTCTTCCCAGGAGGCGGAAGGGGTGGGAGAGGGTATCAGTGAGGTTGGGGCTGGATTGGCTGTCACCACCATCCTGCCCCACACTGTCTTGGTAAGCGGCACCACCATTGGAGTCAGGAGGACAGCTCCACAGCACTGCTCCACTGTGACAGCCACTTCTGTCTACAGATAACCTGTAACTCAGGGGTTCTTAACCTGTGGTCCATGGACATACACACACCCAGGCTTCAGGGGATCTGCAAACCAGGTACAAAAAATCAATTTCTAATACAGTAAAATATACCGTATTTATTTATTTATGGAGGTCCATAGCTTTCATCAGCTTCTCAAATGGCGTCCGTGACCCAAAAAAAGGTTAAGAAGAACCATTGCTCTAAATAGATTACGACAAATCTTAAACCAAGTGGAAGGAGGTTGTTTGCCATAATCACATTTCGTGCTCTTATTATTATTTTGATGTATGGGTTACCTATACAATAAGCATCTACACTAGGTGACTTACAATCTGAAACAATATACAATATAGCAAATAATGTTTAAAATACATAAATAATCTTCACAAATCAAGCTAACAAAAAACTCCTTTTTGAGCAGAGGCCTAAACTACAATACAGATCCTCATCTGAAATTTAACAACCTCAATAAATAACACTGAAACACCAAAATGACCAAAGATGTCGACTTGCTAAGAAGCTGAAAACTGTTAAAAGGCCTGGGGAGGGGGGCAGTGAAAAAAAGTTATTCGCTACTAACCAAATGGTTTTGAAATACATCCTGATGAAAGGGGTGGGCACATTGGACAGCCACAGATATTGCCAGCTTTGTGGGCTGGGTGAGCGATATCTGTACTGCAGATTGTACTTTCGAAAGGAGAACACGATGCACAACTGCAAATAACAATATGCATGTGATTCAAAATTGGCAGTTCAGATCTATGTTACAAAATCTGCCGGTCAAGTTTTACAGATATCTGCCAAAGGTGCAGGGGAAAACAGTACAGATAAAGGGATTGATTTTATACCTCCTTAGTATCAGGCTGCAGCTGGTATAGCACAGTGGGGAGAGGAGAGCCTGGCTGGGAGTCCAGAGTCTGTGAGTTCAAATCCCCGCTAGTGTCTCCTGGGTGTCAAGGGCCAGCTAAAGATCACCCCCACAGTGAGTGGCTCAGGGGTTACGTGCCCTGCCACCGGTGCAGCCGTGGGCAAGCTTCATAGTACCAAGGAGCCCAGTTGCCCCCCAGCTGGCAGTTGCAGACAAAGAAGGGGCTGGCTTGTGCAGCTGTAGCAAGCTGAGCACACCCTAGGCAGCTGGGGAGGACTAGCCTCAGAGGGAGGCAATGGTAAACCCCCTCTGAATACCGCTTACCATGAAATCCCTATTCATAGGGTCGCCGTAAGTCAGGACTGACTTGAAGACAGTCCATTTCCATTTAGTATCAGGCTTTCCTTGATGAGATCCTGCTCAGTTTGTGGCATTTTTAAAGTCAAAGAGCTAATTCACACTTCACTTTTTTGAGCTTGATCCCTAAATACAAGTGGATTTTTTTTTGTCTGCCTCAGTTTAACAATCCTATGGCAAACAGATGACATGAGAGCTGGTTCAGCTGTGCATCTGCATCACTATAAATCACATTTGCCATTTTAATGCCCATTCGCCCTGTTTAGGGAGATCCTTTTCGTGCTCCTCACGGCCTCTTTTTGGTCACCCCACCCTCAACTATGTGGTGTCATCAGCAAACTTGGCCACCCCATTGCTCACCCCTAACTCCATTTCATTTATGAACAAGCTAAAGAGCAACAATCCCAATACCAATCCTTGGGGGACCATCTACATCCCTCCTATTGTGGGAACTGTCCACTTATTTCTACTCTCAGTGTCCTGTTCTTTAACAAGTTACTCATCCATAAGAGAAACAATAATAAATTTATTATTAAGTCTAGTGGTAATTAATTAATTAGGTCTAGCAGGAGCTAGAAACCACCATGGCAATCATTTATACTGGGCTTCTTGCGTCAATAAGCTCAATGATGACTTTTTTTACTGAGCACCAAATCATATTCCAACTTTGTTCAGAGATGATTATCCTAAGAACCCATTTTTCTCTTGATCTAATTACAGCTCTCCTTTTTCATAAATCCATAAGGATTTCCTGGGGGGTTGCTAACAAATCATTAGCCTGTTTATTTGAGATTTCTGTTTTCCGAAGTGTTGGCTTTCTCAATACAGTTATAGGATCCAGTTCAATTCAAAAGTCCTTATCTGGGACTGCTGGAATCACTGAGGTATCCAACCTCCAACCTTTACAGAGATGTCATGCCATGTTCGTGCCCATTTGCAGTGCGTGCTCCAAGTTTAGCTCCCAAATCTCATGGTCAAATCTACAGTGAGTTTACAGTGTTTTATTAGGCTTGTTCACATGTTATACGCGACACAGGTACAAGCTGCCTCAAGGGTTTAAGTGAAAGAGCATACACTTGTTTATTTGTACAGCTCAGCTATTGTGTACACTGGTACACACACTGTACACACGTTACTTGTGAATAACTGTACAAGTGTACATCTGAACTATTTGTGTACACAAGTACACAAGGTCCACTGACTGAATATTTGTTGAATGAAATGTGTAAACATACTTATCAAAACTAATGAAGAATTATCTGGGCTTAATTTTCTTTTGTACTTGCTCCATTTTCTTAAGAGTTGTTCCACTTTGATTAGTGAAAGTTGTCAGGACTTTCTCCTCCCTCTTTGCCTGGGGTTGCCCCTTCCTTAGAGAAGCAGGAACTGAAAAGAGTCATTTGCAGGGTGCTTAAAAAACAACCCTCTGAACTGACACCTTAACGTTTGTTCCCTCCCTGAGTTTAGCAAAGCATCTAGAGTCCATTATCCATCTGGCATTAAATAAATATTTTACTGCAACCTCGTAAGAAGAAATCATATCTGACCTTTATGGGCTATGCTTTCCTTTGTATTCATGGCCTAATCAATATTTTGAGTTGGAGTGCTGAGATATTTTGGTGCTGCCCTAAATCACGTAAACATGCTTTGAAGAATTCTTCAATTAACTTGCTAGCAAAATGCCTGGCATTACAAGAGAGAGTGTGTGGATGGAGAGCTTATATACTGCAAGGACTACTAGGGGGTAAATGTATCTTTAAGCTCTGCATTAAGGACGGACAATTGCCAACTTGATTAACCCATAAATCAGAGATATTCAGATGCCGCCTCTTATACATTGAAAGAACATGTGAAGGTCCCACAGGTTACTCTGTCATTACACTCTGTGGTCACATGTCCCTACCACCCACACATTCAACCAGTGTGTGAAGGGACTTATGCCTGGAGCCCCTCCATAGAAAGGGAGACACTGTTTGGGCCAGAGTGTCCCCTCACATGGAGCAGTTCTACCTGTGTACATCAGTAAGGATGGACATCAGTATATGCAAAGAGTCCCCATGCATGCCAACTGAACACAGATGGTGGGGGGCATGGCCACTATACACAGTGGGCTAGCTTATGTGGCCCCATGACTCACCTCAGGCATTCTTTCCATTTATGGGGAGGTAGCCTGAATTCTCCTATCCTTTTCAAGTCAAACACTTGGAAAACCTTTAATGGGCTTATGTTTGTTTGTCTTGAACACTCAAACAGCTTAATTCCTCCCTACCTTCTTTGACGCTCTACCACTCTGCCAGCTTCTTTAAGAAAAAAAGTCCTTACTACAGGAAAGGAAGGCAACAGGTATGTTATGTCATAGAAAGGAATCAACTGTCCAGATTTAGAAAAAATTGAAGCCCTCTTTAGGTTTTAATATAGGAAGCTGCCTTATACTGAGACAGACCATTGCTCCAGTCGGCTTAACATTGTCTACACCGACTGGTGATGGCAGCTCCCCAGGGTTTCAGACAGGATTCTCTCCCAGCCCTACCTGGAGATGCCGGCGATTGAACCTGGGACCTTCTGCATGCAAAGCTGATATGCTACCACTGAGCTACAATCCTTCCCCAAGCCTCTGGGGGGCAGTTATACATCAGAAGAATCCACTGAGTCCCCTGTGTATTATGTTAGCTGGTGCTCTGCCAAAAAAAAATTTCAACCATTCTCCAACAACTTATGAGAAAAATTGCATTCAAGAAAAATGGGGTAAAGAAATTTTCCATGAAATTCTCATGTGTTGGGTGGAGGGGTTTTGTTGCAGTTTGTTTACTTTCAAGATGGCCAAGGGGAGTTTGTGAGTGTCATTCTACAAATCATCTTGCAAGCAGTCTACACTCTGCAGCCTTCCTGTAAGTAAAGCCTAGAAGAAGGCATCCCATGAGCCTTTTGGAGACTGCAGAGTGCTGAACAAATGTTTACTGGACAGAAAAACAAATACATCACCCTTGGTAACCTTTAGCAATGAACAAAAACCCCACACCAACTGAAATTCTCAAGTGCTAAACAACTGAAAGAAGGGCAAATGCTTTTAAACACTATGCCAAATATTCCTGAAAAACAGTGAGTTTGTTTGTGACAAGGAAACAGATAACTGCCAAAAAAAAAAAAAATAGGAAGTCACCAGCACAGTCCATTTTACTATAGTTATAGACTTGTTCACACGTTACATTGAACACAGGTACCAGCTGTCTCTACCAGGGCCAGTTCTAAAGGGCGGCCAGGTTGGGCACTGGCCCGAGGGCCCTGGAGCTACAGGAGCCCTTGAGGGGCCCCTGAGGGGCCCTCCGCTCCCCTTCCATGATCCGCGCCCCCCACGCCCCTCACTTAACTGTCAGCTGGCTTTTTAGCATTGCCCTTAATGAAGATGACGGCCGCAGCTTCCCTAAGGTACTGAACCTGCTGCCGCCATCTTAGTTGATGGCAGAGATGTGCGTGCATAGCACGCACGTGTGCCATCAACAAAGATGGCGGTGGAGGCTTCATTCCCCTTAGGGAAACCACGGCCGCCATCTTCATTAAGGGCAATGGTAAAGACTAGACAGGTAAGGGGGCCGTGGGGGGGCCACACACACACACACACGCAGGACAAGCTGATGCCCAAGGGCCCCCGCATGACTGAAGCTAGCCCTGGTCTCTACTCAAGTGTTTGCGTGAAACAGTATACACTCACTGATTTGTACAGCTCAGCTACTGAGCATGCCGGTACACAGAGTGCACACTCACTGAATGCTGCACATGAATAACTGTACAAGTGTACAGCTGAAGCAGTTATGTACTCAGCTATGCAAATTGTACACTCATTGAATGTAACATGTGAGCATCCATGCAATGGGCTTTCCCAACATATTTTCATTCTGAACTCTAGGAAGGAATAGTGTTACGAGATTGGGGAGGGGAGGGATACCAGGTATAAATCAAATGCCTTCAAAAAGAAATGGAATTATACACATGTCTTTCACTGTGCTGACCCATCTTAGAAGGCCCAAGATGCACTGAAGTGGAGGATTAGATCAGTGCTCCCTTTAAAAGCTAGCCTTTAAATGTCATCAGAATGAGAACAGAGGCCAAAAACCACTGCTTTAGCAGTGCAGCAGATGATATTTAAGAACTCAGTTTCAGTGTGGATCTTCTGTTCTCTTTTTTCATTGTCTACATGTAATTATGAAGCTAAGCATTGCATCTGCTACTCATTCTATTATTAATAATGGGTGATATATCTAGACGGAACTCAGGTTAAGGCTAGTGAGTACCAATATCAAGAATGGAATCTGAACCACCTCTTTAGAAAGGGCACATAAGCAAGGGTGTAGCACAGGCCAGAACTTTGCTGAATTTGGATTTAGCTCAGATTTTTTTTCAATAATCCACATATTCCCCATCTTTGCGGAGCAATCCTCTTTGCTCCAAACTTCAGTGGCTGTCTCCTGACACTGGATCCCCCCCTCCCCAGATATATTATTTTATTGGTTTTACTCACAGCACAACAGTACAGCGCTCTCTGCCACCCCCTCCACTTCAATAATCAAAGCTCCAAGTGGGAAGAAGCAAGCCAAGTCTCACCCACGTTAAGGGGTCTAGGCTTGAGGAAGGGGGGGCACTGAAAGCTGCTTTCCTCTTTCTTTTCCAAAAGGAAAACAGCTGGTTTCTCTCTGTTTGCTAACATGAAAACTGACCAGCCTCAGTCACAGTGGAGGAGGAGCAGGAGTCAAAACCATTTTGCTTTCCTTTATAAATATTTTGAAAGAAAAGTTTTTAAAAGATGGCTCAGGGGGTGAGAGAGAGAACGAGCAGGACATTCCAGGTCTACTGCAAAAGATCTGGAGCTCATACCCCTGGGCCACTCTCTAACTATTTGCTTATTTATTTGTTACATTTGTATCCTACCTTTCCTCCAAAGAGCTTAAGCTGGTGTACAAACACGGTTCTCCCCCTCCTGATTTCATCCTTCCAACAACCCTGCAAGGTAGATGAGGCTGAGAGACAGTGACCACCCCAAGGTCACTCAGTGAGTTTCATGGGATTTGAACCCTCAACTCCCAGGTCTCAATCCAACACTCTAACCACCACACCTCACTGTCTCTCCCGTGAAAAGCCAAAGAGCTGTCAAAATTGTGGATTAAGGTTGCAGTGCTATACACATGTACATGGGAATAAAGTCCCAAAGAACTCAGTGGGCCCCACTTCTGAGCAGACATGTATAAAACTACCTTTTATACCTTTGCTTCTGCTAAATAAGCTTTGATCTGCACACACTGCCATTCCTTTTTCTTTTTCTATGAATGGGAGCAACAGCAATGATGTGTTGCTTTAATCCAAAGCCCCTGCACACAAGACATTGGCCGGTTTTAACCTGGTATCTCAACAAAAGGACAATGATCAGCATCCTACCATAACATTAGCAACCCTTTTAAAAAAAAAGAAGGCAAAAAGTTGTTTTAGGTTTTAAAGTTGTTTTATGGTACTAGTTAACACAACTGATGTTTACATGTTTTGTTTTATGTTGGTACTCTGTAATAACCCACCCTGGGATCTGAAAACATTTGCAGCCTCTTATATTTGTTTTGTTTTATTGAATTCCTTACGGATGTCACACTTTGTACTTGATAACTGTAAATTGCTTTGAGACGTGATACATAAATAAAATATGCTAACTAAATCAAAATTAGCAAGGAAATTCTTTATGTACATGAATTGACTGGTTATATACTTAAAGGTTTTCCTTCTGTATCAACAGTTGCAGGATTTTGTGATGTTTGATAAAGTACGGTTAACAGTTGTATTCTTCTAAGGCAGTAGAACAGAACTAAATTTCAAAGGCCTCCTGCTCGTCACCCTTGATACTTAAATAAGCTGTATTCTGCCTCCAAGAAAAGTGTCCTTCTGACTCTTGCATTCCTTCACCACACAATGTGAAGGACTAACAAAAGCCCAGCTATATATTCATATCTCCTAAACAATGAGCCGAAGAAAAGCAATTGACGCTACCGCTCAATACTTGGGTTGCCAATGATCTACTGCAATGGAAGATGCATTTCCATTTCAATATAGTGTGTGAATCAATGAACTGGTTTGCCTCACTTCAGAACAAGCAGCACCGTTCCTCTCAAAGTGTTTGTGGTGCATTTTGTCATGGACTTGTAGCTCCGTGTTTGCATGACTGGCAGCCCAGCGCAGGACTTGGGATTAGCAGTTCCTTCTGTTAGCTTGCACGGAAGTGATTATACGGAAGTGTATACTATAGCCAGTGTGGATTTTTCACATTCTGCAATGTTAAATTGAAAATATCCCCTCTTCCCATTCTGATGCTTCCCATAAGCTCATTTGAAAACAAAACCTTACAAAACTTATAGTCCTGAACTCAGAAATGCTTGCTTAACAACCCTCTAAATTTTCATGGCGATAAACAAAACATGGCGATCAACAGTCAGAAAGAATCGAAAGTCTAAAGAGAGAGGGAAAAAACCAAGAGCCCCTTTGGACTTTTCTCTCTCAGCATTCTCATAATCTGTTGAAATTCATTAAAAATCAGCTATGGCCACAGTGTACCTGTAATCCTGTTACTGACCTTGCCCCATACGCTGACCTTCATCTTCTGCAGTTTAAAGGTTAAAAGCATGCCTGGCTGCTTTTTAATTAATTTAATAAATTTTGGCTTCAATTCAATGATAATGTTGGGCATGCTCAGTAAGAACCAACTGTCAGTGTTCTAAAAGCCAGATTCACAGCTGCTTGGCTAGGCTTGGCTAATCAGGGGGGCACACCAACACCAGACTTTGATTTCACATGAGACAGTCATGGCTTTCCTCAGAGAATCCTGGGAAGTGTAGTTTGTGAAGGGTGCTGAGAGGAAACTCCTATTCCCGAGATAGCTCCAGTGGCCAGACTGGTTTAACAGCCAGCTGCTCTGATTGACGGTCTGTGAGGGGAACAGGGTGTCTCCTAGCAACTCTCAGCACCCTTCACTAGCTACACTTCTTTGGGAGAAGCCATGTCTAAAGTGAAATAAAGGTCTGGTGTGGATATGGCCAGGAACAGCTTTGGCTTAAATTTGGGTGGGAGGCTACATGTGCCTGCTGTAGACTAAAAAGGTGGGGGAATTGCTGAAAAGCAATGATATTGTTCACAATGTTTTCCTTTTGGAAAGGAAAGGGGTTTCCCCTCTGCCCAGTGCCCGCCCACCAAAACTCCTACCCTCCCCCTCCTCCTACCCTCCCTGCCCCTCCCCCAGGTCAGTGTTGGACTACAACCCTGGGAGATCAGGGTTTGAATCCCCACACAACCATGAAGCTCTCTGGGTGACCTTGGGCCAGTCACTGCTTCTCAGCCTCAGAGGAGGGCAATGGTAAAACCACCTCTGAATACTATTTACCATGAAAACCCTATTCACAGTGTTACCGTAAGTTGGGATCAACTTGAAGGCAGTCCATTTTCATTTTCAAACATGATTGCACAGAAAAAAATCCCATTGAACTCAAAAAGTATGCAACTGATCAAACCCACCCTCCCTTCTCCTCCTTCCTATCTTCTCCCTCTTGCCCCTTCCTTCCCCTCCAATCCCCTCCCCCTCCAATCCACTCCTTCCCCTCCCCTCCCCCTCCTCCTCCCCATTGTGTATTACCTAACTTAAGCATGATTGCACAGGAGTAAATAGCAATGAACTCAATAAGCATGTAAATTATCAAACCTGCCCTCACCTGCCCCTTCCTTTCCCCCTCCCTCTCCAATCTCCTCCTTCCCCGTCCCCCTCCTTCCGCTCCCATCTCCCCTCCCTTTCTCCTTCCCTTTTTTCTCCCCTCCCTCTACTCCTCCCCCATAGTCAGTTTTACCTATCCTAACCATGATTACATAGGAGTAAATCCCATTGAACTCAATAAGCATGTAAATGATCAGACCTGGCTTTCCCCTCCTTCCCCCTCCTCTCCCTTCCTCCTCCCCTCCCTTCTTCCTCATGATTGCACGGGAGTAAATCACACTGAACTCAATAAACATGCAAATGACCAAACCTGTCCTTCTCCTCCCCCCTCCTTCCTGCTCCCATCCCCCTCCTCCCCTCTGCCTTTCCTCCCCTCCCTCCCTCCTCCTCCCCTCCTCCCCATCTCCTGTGGTCAGTTTCAACTATCCTAAGCATGATTGCTGGGAAGTAAATCCCACTGAACTCAATAATCATGCAAATGATCAATCCATTCTCAGCAAGCTTGCACAGGATCCCATTTCTTACTTCCCGGATTAAAAAGCAGAGAAATAGGGCAGTCCAATATCTCAGAAAGGAGGTCAGGTCTCCTGCTCCCCTGGTGCATTCACTATAGCTGCCCAATTTCCCTGCTTCTTAAAGTTTGATAGAAATATCTGTGGGCTATAGGTACATTCTTAAACTGCAAGTTTTTTTGCCTATTAGTGAATAAAGACAAGGAGATAGAACCTTGGTTAAGCTCTATACATAAACAGAATGTGCACATAAAACCAGAGAACAGAGGATCTCAAAATCCTTTTATCCAACACCCTGCTGGAAGGGATTTTTTTTAAAAAAAATTGAAAAACTGGATGCCTTGGAACTTCTTTAGTCAACAGACCTTACAGGCTTCCTATGGTGCTACAATAAAGATGCTTCAAGAAACCAGTGTCACACTTGACAAAGTTTTAGAATGCCATAATCACTTTTTGTTATGCAGGGCCTCTTCAAATGCTAAACACTATGCAAGACTAACATTATGCACTAACAGACCCCCATAAGCAAGCACTACATCTCTGCTTCTTTTTTCTGTCACCTGTAGTATCTCCAAGGAGACTACTGAGTCCAAGTTAAAGCATAATTTTCAATGTAGGCTAGACACTCAGCATCCTAGCTTCATGTTCATTTTTCCTATTAAAAAAGCACAGAAAAAAGAGGCTTTATAAGTATATCCACAATAATTATTGCTTGTAATCCTTAGCTGGTATGTTGAATAACTCTTACAACTTTTTGTTTTGTAGGCATATTATAATACTGGGTTGGCACTTGTAACTGAACACTGGAACACTGGAAAGGCTTGAGTCTTACATTAAAACACTTGAGGAACGGCTCTCTGGTGGCAGAGAAGACTTAAGGTCAAAATTTCATGTGACAACAAATGAATGTACCACATAAATTTGGACTTGTGGGTCACCATGCCCAAAAGACTGGGCACCAATGTATCAGATAGCTGGTAGGCATGGGTGTTTAAAGAGGCCATCCACTGAACACTTCCTCTTTCTGATATTTTTATCTTATAGCTGTTTTGTCATTGTTATTGTGGTCTTGGTTTAAATGTGAATATTTTTATTTATGATTTGGCTGAATTGTGGATTGTGTTATACTCTGGTTTCTGCTTTTTAGCCACCTTGCATAAAGGATATAGATATAAACATAGATATAGGCAGGATATAAGTTCTTTAAAAAAATTAACAAAACTCAGAAATCTTCTCAGAAAAAATGTCTTCTGAGAAATTTTAGCTAAGTACTACTAAATTCCGTAAGTTAATTGTGTGTTGTGTGAGATATTTGGGGGGAACTGGTGATGGCAAAGGATCCAGCCCTTGGTTAGATGTGACATTTAGGTGACATGGAGAAAGACAATGATTTGGTGGCACAAAATTTGCTCTGAAATTACATTACTTTTTCTCTCTCCCCCACCCCTCCATTTCCTTTGAAGATTTCTTTAAAATCTGTCTCTGGTAACAAGATCAAATTGCCTCACCTGTCAGATCTGTCCTGTGAAGTGGAAACAGTAACGGCATCTCTCCGTTCCATTTCAAGGGAAACATTTCAGATGTGAATAATGAAAACATAGAAGGTATATATGCTATTGTGCGCACCACAGCAAAATTAGATTGCTTTCCTGCAGAAGTCATTGTCAGTTTTATTGCAAACAGTGCATATATTACTATCTGAAAAATTGGCCCTCAGACAGACTTCGCTCTTGGATGAAATATGAACCTGCTAAATTTCAGCCTGTTGCAGCATTTGTAAAATCTGCTGAGAGTTTACTAGATACTTTGCCTCTCAGTTCTAGAAATCTGGTCTGCCTCAGTGGCCCTATTGTACATTGCTCTCTCTAGCTTTTTTGACCTGCTCAATCTGCCCAAACTGTACTCCAGTAAAACTCTTAAACATTTGGGACCAGTTTATTTGCGAGATCACCTTACTCCATATATGCCCACGCAACCACTTCTATCTGCAGAATCAGCACTATTACAGGTGCCACATAATAATTCTGCAATTATAAGATATTGGTCTTTTAGTACGGCAGCAACTACGCTTTGGAACTGCCTGCCTGTATTGACATCAGGCAGGCACCTTTGTAGCATTCTATTTGGCGCCTGCTTAAATCATTTTCATTTAGGCAAGTCTATCCAGACATGTAGATATTGATGTGTTTTAATTTCTTTCTAAACTACTGTTAATTTTAATTATTTTTCAATGTTTTAATTACTTGCTTTTTCACTTTTTTTACTGATGATTTAATATTTCTTATAAACCACATAGAGGTTTAAATTACAATCAAGTGGTTATTATTTCCTGACTGTTCCTCTCCATCTTCACTCATTTGGTCCACTCGCTTGTTTTGTTTTGGAGGGGAAAATATTTCCTTTATCTCAAGCCTGTACAAGATACAACGCCGTAAGTCAACAAAGCCAGGTATGGGTAGATCATGAAGTGCTTGACAACCTTTCAGGCACAGGCAACAAAAATAGGCCTTTGTAGACCACCTTACAGAGCCAGAGCTCTTTGTTTTGCTTGCTGGATCGCAAGTTCCACAGGTCTGCTTTATCTTGCTGCCACAGTCACCCCCTTATCAAAGGATGAGTATGGAACAAAAATATTGGTTACTGGAGAGACATTGTTCTTTTTTGCCCATGCCCCCTCCACAAAGCATATCTTCCATCAGTGCCATGTTCTTGCTTCCAGCAACATGAACTGTTAATGAGCAGCCTAAGTTCAACTGGAACTGTGCACATGCCCTAAACTAGGTGGTTATTTTGGATCTGCTCTGAGCCATGAGCATGGTGCTATTGCAAAGGAATTAGAGAAAGCAACTGCAGTTCAAGTTAACAGAGGAACCATACCACTGAATAAAGTCAGTGGCAGGCAATCATCTCCAGTAAAGATCCCAAAAGAAATAGTTCCATGTAAGATACAGGTTCACATGAACATGTGTATAGGCACACAAGCAGATCTGCTACAGCACAGTTTGTCTTTACATGGTTGGCTGCTTGTGTGAAACAGTGGTCACATGGTCTAGGCCAAAACTCATCCATGTTTATGTGGGTGTGGATTTCCCTGGCATGGTTATAGCAAGCCTCAACAGAAGGCTACCGTAGTTCCATAAATTACACTATCAGCTTATACACCCATTCCAAATAAAAATGCTCATGATGTCAACCGTGAGCAAAGCATACATGTCAAAAGTCCCATGGGCCATACCTAAAGTCTCTTGATTATGATCATGGATAGGCTGATTGTGAGCCCTTTCAGCAATAAAACCTTCCAGCAATAAAGCAGTAAATGGGTGCAACATTCACTGGGAACTTTACAGAGGTTGACTACACAGGTAATTAAACAAAAGACACTGCATCTAATCTGTGGCAGAGAAGGAATTGTGCCAAAATCGGCAAGTGAGGAAACTATCTTCTCCTGAGTCTGTCTGTCTGTTCCTCTAGATCAGGATTCTTCACACTGACTGATAGTGGCTCTCTAAGTTTCTAGATGGGGGTATTTCCCAGTCCCACCTGAAGAGGCCAGAGATTTAACCAAAGTCCATCTGCATGCAAAGCACACACTCTGCCACTCAGTTACAGGACCTCTCCAGCACAGGTTTCCCATTGCATTTTCATAATACATACAATGTATAAACCCCACATCAAATAATGCCACCGACCCCCTTGAATTAAGCAATGTTCAAAGTGTTGCAGAGCTGACTTTTGACAGCAGTGCTAAGAAATACATACTTGGCTAGAGGTGTTTGTTTTCCAGAAGGTCCATTTCAGCATTAATGCTGCTGGCTGAGTTGACCTTAAAATTAGAAGCATATGAAATGCTCAAGTCCCAGACTGCTGTTTTTTGAAGCGTCTTTATGCTAATAATGTCTGAAAGGTGGTGCTCCCAGTGCTGAATTAAATAAACAAGGTCCACAGTGCTGCTTACTTACAAGCTCTGAATTATTCTCAACAAGAAATCCAACCGATTGCAGACAGAGAAATGAAGAATGTTAGGAAGGGACCATATGCCCTCTTGTGCAGAGGAGAGCTCCACTACAAGGACTAGAGGACAGTCCTCTGTTTGAATGCATCCTTTATTGGAAGGGCTGTCCAGTGTAAGTCCGGTTTAAAAACAAAGAATCCTAAGAAGGCCCTTGAAGCTTTTCATCAACAGCTAGCATACAGATAGGAAACTCAGCAGGCACATGGGTTGCAGCAGGGCCAGCATGAGGCATGACTGGCCCTTAGGGCACCAGCCTACCCTGGGCCCAGTGCTGTACCCCAACACCCTCCCATACAGGTGGCACAAGGCTAATAAGCCCACCCGTGTGTCCCACCTACCTCATGTGTCATGTGAATGACGTGCATGCATAGCACGCATACCTGCAACCAAGGTGGCGGCAGAGGCATCAGCCCCTTAGGGAAGCCCCCACTGCCATCTTGAGTGATGGCAGGCATGTGCGCACAGCGACCACAGCATTCACACAAGCGTGAGAGGAGGTGGGCACGTGGGTGGGGTTACTGAAGTCTGTGCTGTCTGTATTGGGGGGTGCCTGGGAGCTCCCTCGCCATGATCTGCAGCAGGGCTGGGTTGCAGGACTCGATGCTCACATGGATCACGGAACGGGAGCGCCACCCTCTCGCCCTAAGGAGAAGCCCTCCATGGGCCCCTCTGGGCTGTAGAAGCCCTTGGCCAGTGCTCAACGTTGCCACCCTCTGGTGCTAGACCCCGGATCACAGCCTTCCCAACTATGATGAGATGTTCTAATTATAAGTCTATCTGTACATAGGGTTACCAACCGTACTCTTTTAAGAGTACATGTACTCTTTTTGAGATGGTGCAACAGCATACTCTTACTTTTCACTTATCGAAGCCAAATGTACTCTTTTTGAAATGACAAAATGATGGTAACTCTATCTGTACACCACTTGGAGTTTTGTTTTTATTTTTTTGATCAAGTGACTTACATGTTTTTCTAAATAAATAAATAAAATATATCACATTAGGGGTTGGTCAGGTGGCCGTGGCTTGGTCAAAATGGCCAGGTGGGTCTAATTAGGGCTGCAGGTCAGAGGTTCCCCTCCGCTGCTATAAAGCTCTAAAAATCTTAGAACCTATGTATCTGAAGGACCACTTTCTTCAATGCAATCCCACATCCTAAAAGGCCTTCGAGGCCTTCTTCGTCATTCCCCTGCCTTCTGAAGCGAGATGGGAGAAAGGGCCTTCTCAATGCATTTCAGTAGGGAGATTTGCCTCTTGTTTGGGGGCCAACTGAAGATGCTTCCATTTTCCTGGGCCTTTACATTTAATGTTAAATCTGTTTTGATGCTAGAGTTTTATTTGTTTTAATTCCAACTGTGCTGATAATGGCATTTTTATGTTATTAACTAGATTTTTATATTATCAGTGAGGAGGAGAGCCTGGCTGGGAGTCCAGAGTCTGTGAGTTCAAATCCCCACTCGTGTCTCCTGGGTGTAAACGGCCAGCTAAAGATCACCCCCACAGGGAGTGGCTCAGGGGTTACGTGCCCTGCCACCTGTGCAGCCGTGGGCAAGCTGCATAGTCCCAAGGAGCCCGGCTGGCAGTTGCAGACAAGGAAGGAGCTGGTTTGTGCAGCTGTGGCAAGCTGAGCAGGCCCAAGCCAGCTGGGGAGGACTAGCCTCAGAGGGAGGCAATGGTAAACCCCCTCTGAATACCGCTTACCATGAACACCCTATTCATAGGGTAGCCATAAGTCAGGATTGACTTGAAGGCAGTCAATTTTTCCAGTGACTATATCCTTTCATATTATAAGCACCAGTTAAAGAATAGGATATGAATATTTCTAATGCGAAAAAATTGATGAATAATTAAATAAAAATATGTTCAAGGGTCTCATCCAATCTGTTGGCCTTCTCACAGGCAGCTTTATTCTGGTCTCAACGTTTTTTTCCTGTTTAATTGTTTGGCTTTACATAAGAAGCTGCCTTATACCAAGTCAGAATATTAGCTACACTGACTAGCAGTGGCTCTCCAGGGTTTCAGCCAGGAGCCTTTCCCAGCTGTACCTGGAACCTGCTGCATGCAAAGCATGTGCTCTGCCATGAAGCTGTAGCCTTCTCCTTCAATTCTTTATGTTTTTCAAGGTGGGATATAACCGGGAACTGCTGTTCAGATCTGTGCTGTTGACCCTATCTGAATAGGGATTACCTGGTTAGATAAATCCATGCTCTAGTAACCTCAAGGCTGGATTTGCAATGTGGGGCTCCTTTGAAAACAGTCCAGAAGCTTCAATTAATGCAGAATGCAGCTGCCTGATTGTTAATGGGTTTAAAGTGAACAGATCATATAACACCAATCCTCTTGCAGTTATACTGGCTGCCTGTACATTTCTGAGCCCAATTCAAAGTGCTGGTTTTGTCCTATAGAGCTCTTTATGGCTCAAGACCCCAGTATCTTCTGGAACACCTCTCCCAATATGAACCTACTTGGACCCTTATATCTTTTGAGGCCCTTCTCCAGGTCCCCCCTCTGAGGGAGGCTCAGAGGGTGGTGACAAGAGAGAGGGCCTTTTCAGTTGTGGCTCCCCATCTGAGAAACGCACTCCCCAATGAGGTCTGCCTTGCACTTTGATTGACATCTTTTCAGCGACAGGTAAATATTACCTTTTTCCCAGTCATTTGATATTTATTTATTTATTTATTTATTTATTTATTTATTTATTTATTTATTTATTTATTTTCATTATTTTTACCCTGCCCTTTTTCCAAAACTGGAACTCACGGCGGCTTCCAGATAAAAGCACACATATAATTCAAAATATATAAAAGTCTAGATTAAAATCAAATCGAACAATTTACAGTATTAAAACCATTCATACATACAGTTAAATTTGATAGACTGATATAATGTTGTTTGTTACACCGCAAAGCTTCCTGTGGCTGTATGGGAGTGTTGTATTGCTTTTTATAGCATGATACATTTGTTTTCCTTTTTAACATTGTAAGTCACCTGGAGACCTTTGGGTAACAAGCAACTAATAAATCTAAATTATTTTTAGGAGGAGGAGAAGGAGGAGAAAGAGCAGCAGCAGCAGCAGTAGTAATAGTAATAATAATAATAACAATAATAATAATAGACTATTGGTTAAGAGAAGATACACCAAATAGGCTACTCTATGGTTTGTGAGGAGGGGGGATGACCTTGGTGGCAATGGTGGCTCTAAATTAGGGGTGGGGAATCTCAAGTGCAAAGGCCTAATGTAGCCCTCTAAGCCTCTCTATCCAGCCCTCAGAATTGTCCCCAGGCCACATCTCCTCCCCAGGGCACACTCGTCACTAGCCCACCTTTCTGCCCTCCTCAAGTGATTTTGCCTGGCTGGAACAGGTCATTGAATTGTGATGATGCTTCTTGCTTGTCTGGATGGAGAAATGGGTGTGAGTGTATAGAAACCTCTGGCTTGTGCATAGCTACTGAAGTGTAATTGTTATTATTTATTTTTGCTGCTCTGAGTTCCTTTGAAAGGATGGGTGGGATTATTACTATTATTATTACTATTATTATTATTATTATTAACAACAACAACAACAACAACAACAATAATAATATGTACCCCCCAAAGGTTGCCCATGAGGGAATGTGGCCCTTGGACTAAAAAAAGTTCCCTACCCCTGCTGCAGGAGATGGCCATTTTTCCATTGCATTAAAGCAAATTAACTTGTGGGGCATTGTCAAAACAAATATGGCAGCTGGATGGAGCCAGTGTGTGTGGATTTTTCTTTTTCCTCTTTAAAGAGGGCCTGGGGTAGGCATCAACAGACTGACTAATGCCAGGCCTGCATTCAGGGCCTTATTTTGAAACGTTATCCATGCTAGAAAGATCTCTTCTTCTTCTTCCTCACTGCATTTGCTATCCTGAGCCCAAATTAGAGCCTTGTCTCTTCAGTTTGTCACAGCAACCTTGACTTCTACCCTATATATTACCTGAAATAATTGGAAGAATGCCCAAATCAATGAGTGTCAGGAAGCTCATACTGATAACATTTGTGCTTCCGTGGACTAACTAATTAATACCAATTTCTCTCTACTGCTGAGACTGTAGTTTGCAGTTTTGGATATATAGATAGATAGAAAATAGAGTAACATCGACATCTTGTGGAATAGGTAAATTACTGCAGGAATGACCATTTGGAGACAGAGAAAAAAACTTTTGAAAAGAAACAGATGTGGTGAAAGGGCAGCCATCATCCATGTGATTTAATGACCAGAAGCAAGCAGGTAGCAAAAGGCTTCATAACAATTGGGTTGGTGGAGGGGAGCATATAATGGTTCCCGTGGTCCTTCCTTGCGCAAGAGTCATACATTCACTGCTACCTGAATTGAATTCATTCACATCTCCTTCAATAAGCTTTAACCTGTACAACATCCCCAAATTTCAGCCAGTTGCCACTTACCATTTTCCTTCTGGAAACAAAAAACCACTGGTGTCCCAATATACCCCAGCAAAAAGCCCTGGGGGCAAATTGTGTTGTTTACTCAATATGCACAGGGAAAGGACCAATGTTTACTGCTCAGAAAAATTCTACCTCCTCTGAATAAGTGTTTTTTGACTCAAAGTGCTTTGGTATTGCCAAGCACATATATGCTACAACACAAACAAAAAGGGTATCTGGGAGACAATGTTACCCCATCCTTCCATTGGAAATCTCATTGGGATACAAATATACTCCAAAGATGGCCAGTGTGGTTTTTTGGCCTGGTCTGCATTTGAAGGTGAACTCCCCTAACATGCACTTTCCAAAACCACATGAGAACAAAAAAACAGCCATCCTTCAAACTTTGCAATTCTCTGAATTTTGCAGTGTGGTTCCCCCAGCCAAGTAATGTGTACAAAAATGCATATACTAGGAGAAAGTGTACATAACAAAATCATACACTAGTGAAAATAACATTAAAATGCATTATATTGCAGAAAATTGCTTTGCAAAAAGTGTACATTGGTCAAAATTGCATCCAAAAGTATGTGTATTAAGAGAAATTCGCACAGAAATGTTAATGAACTTTCATTACGACTTTAAAAAAAACTATTGTGGAAATGTGGAGAACTGGACTTAAGATTGGACAAATGAAAAACTGAGAGAATCTGAAATGTATGTATGTATTTATTTATTATGTTTAAATCCTGCCCATCCTCCTAGTAGGAGCCCAGGGACAGACAGATTCAGCTATCCCTGGATAACTGAAGCTCAGGTTTTGAACTGTGGCTACATATGGAAAGGCTGACACTCCTGAAGGAATACTTTGATCAGTTAGCCAATTAAAGAAAGAACACCGTTACTTAGATATGGTTTCATTTCTATCCCCTCCAACATTGATCCCATTTGCTCTTTAGCTTAACCTTCCAAGAAAACCTGCTCCCTTATCAGTCCTTCTAGACCCAGATATTCCCTTGGCAATTAAGGCAAAGGGAAGTCATTACTTCCTGCCAGTGACAAGGAGAAAACAAAAAAAAAGGATCTTAAAGGGCTCTCTGTTGTGTCTGAAGGGTATCCAACGTAGTACAAAGCTTCCCTTACACAAAACACCTTCTTGGGAGACACCTAGAACTGGATGACTCTAGCTACTGTATTTATCTCTACAGAAATAGGTTTTAAAAATGCAATGCTGCCCTCTTCAGGAAAATCATCAAACTACAGTGGGGGCTAATTAAATGCTCCTGCTCTATCTCTTCCAGCTTTGTTACAGTCTTGGAGTCCAACATCCACCACCCCCTCAAGAAATTGTGTAAATGCTTGAATATAATACGGTGGTCATCATACATGTGAGGCTGCAAAGTCTAGACATTGACTTGAGTCTTGTACGCATCCTTGTGTGGGAGAACAGAATGTGAAGATGATTCTTAGGTTTATAAAATATAGGAACATAGGAAGCTGCCTTATACTGAGTCAAACCATTGGTCCAACTAGCTGCTCTGACTGGCGGCAGCTCTCCAGGATTTCAGGCAGGAGCCCTTCCCAACCTTACCTGGAGATGTCAGGGGCTGAACCTGAGCCTTTCTGCATGCAAGGCAGATGCTGAGCTATGGTCCTTCCCCATTACTCAAGAGCCCAAGGAAAATTAGCTTAGACAGACCTCCAGCTCCTTGGATGGGCATAAGCAGGGCTCTCTAGAGCAGCCTTTCCCAACCGGTGTGCCTCCAGATGTTGTTGGACCACAACTCCCATCAGCCTCAGCCATTGGCAATGCTGGCTGAGGCTGATGGGAGTTGTGGTCCAACAACATGTGGAGGCACACTGGTTGGGAAAGGCTGCTCTAGAGGATTTGGGGGACCCTTTGACAAAAGGCCAACTCTTAACCAGCAAGGGGAGGAGAGGTGGGGAGATGGAAACACAGGAACAGTCCCAGAGTCTAACCCTAAGCCTGGGCCCCATTCCTTACTTCTGGGTGCTTGTCCTGTGGTGCGGCTGAGGAGATCTCAGGCAGCGCAAGAGAGAAGATGCCTCAGACTGAAGCTGGGACCTTTTTGCATGCAAGCCAAAGCCACTGCTATTCAGCCGTGTCCTGCTTAATATCTCTATTCTACATGTGCAGAGCTAGAATTGAGCTGAAATCTCTCAGAAGTCCATTTCACACAATATTTGCCACCATATTTGTGGTGGATGCCTAAGGATGGTGGAGAAATTTGATTCAGTTCACATTTAAAGGTGAACCTACCAAATTCTTTTAAGGCCAATTTTTGTTAGAGAGCATAAGGCCGCGTCATCGGCATATAGTAAGATGGAAATCTTTTTATTGCCTACCGAGGGAGGGGGGGGAAGTAGGCGATGATAGAGCCATTACCATATCGTTGATGAAAAAGTTGAATAAAAAGGGAGCCTAAAATTAGAGGAATATTGCCACTCCCAGAACTTAAAGATTAACCATTCCAAGTCTAAAATTATGGTTTGTGGCAAATTCATGAAAACTAAGAACTACTGGTCACTAAATGGGGCCCCTATAGAGCAAGTTTCCACCTTTAAATATCTTGGAATTCATTTATCCAACAGCCAACACAAAATATATTAATGAGACAAGTGTTAGGGCTCCCCAAGGGGACTCCTTCTGCCCACCTCAGGGCGGAGTTAGGCTTATCCTCATTAGCAGCACGTATCGATTTAGCCTATATACGCTATTGGCTTAAAATCTCTAATATGGAGGATTCAGCCTTGATCAAGCAATGCTGGCTTGAACAATTACAGGCGGGTGGTTGGGCAACAGAGTGCCAGGTAATACTTTCCAAATATGATCTCCCCCAAGCCACACTTAAGGGACTTAGCAGAGCCGCCCTCCGTAACTGGATTTTTGATAGTGATGCCAGCCAAGACAGGATGTCCATAGTAACAGCCCCTTTTTCACCTTGGTACCCTCTTTTTAAACTTAACCATTTCATATCCAACTATCTTGTCTTGCTCGATAGAGCCACAATCAGGAAAGCATTCACAGCTCTCCATTTTCAAGCTATGCCTACTGCCTACTTAGAGGGACGATACAACGGCACTCCATTGGTCCAACGCCAATGTATTTATGGATGTAAAGCAGTAGAGGAGCTAGCTCATTATCTACTTCACTGCCCACTTTACGAAGATCCTAGACGAAAGTTTTTAAAAAAATATTTAGATTTTTTAGCGCCTTGTACTGATTGTGAGATGATTAACTTGCTCCTTTCTGACAATTTTAATCTAATGACTCTTGCAGTCGCTAATTTCGCGCTCACCGCCCAAAAATTGAGAGCGGCTTTTGCCAAAGAATCCCTGTTCGATATAGCTAATTGATGTTTCTTATTATGTTATGAATATCTGTATTAATATAGCTAATTGTTGTTTCTTTTATACTATTTAATATGTGCGTAAGGCCTATGGCTAAAAGTCACAATAAAGATACTACTACTACTACCAAATTCACACTTTTTGAAACAATATGCAAACTGAAACCACAGCCGTCTTTTGAAAGTCACACTTCTCCAAATTTTGTAATGCAGTTCTCCAACCAAATACTGTATATGAAAAATGCACATATTAAAGTGTACATAAAAATGCATGCATCAGTGAAAAGAACACATCCAATATGCATCATATTAGGGGAATTTGCTTGCAGAAATGTATATTAGTCATAACTGCAAACAAAAAATATGTTTGTTAGAACTTCACACTAAAACGCTGATGAATTTTCATGAGGTTTTTTTTTGAAGGGAGATTGTTGCAGAAATATGGAGGACTGAATTTAAACTCAGAAAAATGAAAAACGTGAAGAACTGAAGTTGACACATTTGTCCATCCCTACAGATGCCATTCATTCATTCATTCATTCAGAGTTATGTATATACTGCTTAATTGTCCAAGTTTCTAAGTGGTGTGCATAAAAATAAAAAAACATCCGATGGATAAGATCAATTAAAAGTAATCATAAAAACAGGTTGCAGCCTGTAATCTTCTGAAAGAAACCCTACCCCAGAAAACAGAAAATATTTAGTAAGGTGCTCCCATTTCATTGCCTTCAAATAGGGTGAACTATATGAGGCTGTTTTCGCTCAGTTCTAGAAGCAGACAGCAACGTGCCCAGGACTGCCCAGTGAATCTATGATTGTGCAACAGTTTGGATTCTTGATTTAGAAAACAAGCAGATTTCAAGCTCTGCTAGTCTTCAAACAGGTTCTGCAAATTTCTCTTTATATATCCTGGTGTTCCTCTGTATACCTGTGTACCACATTTTAGAAGCTGCTATATGTTTTCTCCACCAGTACATTTTAGAAGTTTCTCTCTCTCTCTCTCTCTCTCTCTCTCTCTCTCTCTCTCTCTCACTCACACACACACACACACACACACACACACACACACACACACACACACACACACACACTAACCACTTGAAGAAAATGTCCCCACATGCTGAGGTTTTGCAAACCTACCATGCTGTTCATTTTAGATGAGGAGGAATACGTTCTTTGCTTTCGCAAACTGTTCATTTCTTCTGGGTTTCCATCCTTTGGTTTTAAGATCATCCGGCTACTCCCAGCAGTGCCTTCTGAGGAGGATCTCAGGCGCTTTTCCACAAATCTTCCTTCTCGATATGGGCTAAAACTACTGGCAAGATTCACTAGGAGAACAGGAGAGAGAGACAGTTCATCAGCCCCTATGACATAAAAGCTATTGATGAACATTTATTTAACTCACAGCCACATTACTTTGAAGTAAGTGAGCTGCAGCAGGTTGATTCCTATTCTCCTCACAGAACTACAGTTGCCAGAGTTCTCTGAGAAGAAGGACTGACTGTTAAATCACTTCACTGTTAAACTACACTTCACAGGATCCTTTAGGGGAAGCCATGTCTGTTTAAGGAGGAATAATAGTGGAATAAATACATGGTACTAATGTGGCAGTTGTTGGACTACAATTCCAACAACTGAGCAACAATAAATATCTTTCCTCAGTAAACATTGGAGCTTGCCTCCTCTTTGTCTCACTTGTGGTGCTTCTTTCCCTCTCGCTGCATGGGCTACAATTCCCATCACCTCCCCCCTGACCAGTGGCCATGCCATGCTGGCTCAACCTTACATGAGCTGGAGTGCAACAGCATTGGGAAGGCCACAGGTTTTTCACTCCTGCGTTAAACAATAATGTTGCCCATCTGAGCCCCAGCATAGGATAGACTGTAAATCAACCTTCCTGTAATATTAATCCATTTCAAAAAGCATGACATGCCATCTTTCTAAGGCCAAATTACATGGACCTTACCATTGTTTATTCATGTGTTATTTCTCCAGGAAATTTAGTCCACAGACACTGAAGACCCTAGACAACAGTACCTAGTGCCATCCCAAGCATACAGGAGCCCAGCTGAATGCCATTTGCATGTACTTCAAAACTTCTGCCTATCTATAGATAGTCACACTTGTGTAGAAGATGACAAAAAAAGTTACTATATGTACCTTTTGCATGGTTTATTTCATATCCCTGCTGCGTTTGAAAAGCCTGCGATTCAGAAGACAAAGGAATAACCTTCGACTCAATTATTGGGATTGTTTCTCTAACACATTCAGCTGCTCTAACTTCTTGTTGGTCTCTAGGTAATCCCTGTGCTTTTGGAGAATCTTCTGTTTTTTCTCCCTGGTTTAAGACAAAGGGTTTTAATTGTGCTTCAGCTCCTGAGTTTTCTTCTAGATGATTGGTCTGTTTAGCAGGAAGTTCTTGCGATAATACTTCTGCATGGTTTCGATTAAAATCAAGGGTATCGGATATGGCACTAGTTTCATTGAGCAGTACATTTCTAGCCCTATGACTTCTGGGTGAGACCATAGCACAACGGGAAACACTTTCCACATGATCCATTTTCCTTAAAAGAACAGGAGGAGGAGGAACAGCAGCAATGGGAGTGAGGAAGATTTGAGAGGTAGAAACATTGTGGGCAAAGGCTTCCCCGTGCAATTGTCCACAGTTGGGCAAGCCGTCAACCTCTGAGACTGAATCCTCAGTCAGTGCTAGAAACTCGGAAGGTGTCTGGACCATGGTCAGGTCAGCAGAAAGCAATGGTGACTGCAAAGAGCTGCCTACACATTCTATTACCTCGGCAGAACATGAAGGAGAAGTCCTCGTCGACACAGGCTCACTTTCAACATTGGGTTTAATGTCCAACAAGCAAGAAGATGGTTGCACGCAAGAAACGGACTGGCTTTGAGAGACTGGCTTTGAAAACCTGTAGTGTGTTGAGAAGGATTTCGGAAGAAGCTTCCTTGAGGAATGTTTAACAGAGGACCTGCTTTGTTCCTCTGCAAAGCCAGAATCATCCCCTTCATTTTTCCCAGATCTTATGCAATTTATGAAGACATTCTTATTGGTCGAAGGTTCCCTTCCCTTTTCAAAGTCCTCTGTCAAGGACCTGGTGATTTTCTTGCTTCGAGAACTCCCGAAGCCGACCGAATGTCTCCCTCTGTGTTTCACATGTTCCTCCAAATTGAGCTTTTGCAAAGTGTTGTGACCAGACTGAGCACCATTCAAAATGCCCACGTTTTGGCTTGAGGACTCGGCTTTCGGTTCGCTCCCCTTCTTGTGGTGGAAGCTAATGGAAGGCGTGCGGAAAAGGCTCCTGCGCTTGCCAGTGCTACCCGAGCTAGAGTTGGTGCTGGAGGGAGAAGAGCTGTGGACACCAACAGTATTGCTGGAAGTTGGAGATGACGGAAGGGAATCATGCCTTCGGCTAATACTTCTCCGGAATATTGGCAACCGGGACACGATGTTTGAACGCCTCGATCCTGAGTCACCCATCAGGACCCTGTTTTCTTGGCCAGGATCAGCCTATATGACAATCTGTATAAATAGAGACATGAAGATGTACGTTGTTGTTATTAAACTCAGAAGAAAACATTGACACAAGCCCTGTTCAAGTGTTATCCCTGAACAGGGAAAGGAAACACATGTAGGGCTAGCCCTGCCCCCAACATCCCTGCATTGCCAGATGCATCCACTCCACCCCGAACCTTCCCCCATTGCGGAGAAAGGTTTGAAGAGAGCTTCCAAGTACATTATTCTGAACATTAGAAGCCTACATACAATCGGAACCCCTGATTACAATCATGGAAAGTTTCTATGTGTGTTCAGCTGAATGTAGTTAGAAGTTCCCTATAGACCTTCCTATTCAACATGGGTAAAAAAGATGGAAATGGAGATTTGGGGGCAGGGCTGGTGTGCATGGCCCAATTCCTCTATTCATGTTGCCATTCCCTGTCCAGGCTTAATGCAGTTAACTTTACATTTCAAAAATATGAAAAGAGCTTGCAGAATCAAAATACTGGAAAGAATAAGAATACTATCACATCCTCCATGTATCAGGACAGATGTCCCACATCTGTGAGATAACATGGGGCTGAAACCAGGATCATGAAACTGTTCTCCTGCCTACCCCACTGGAGTCAATAGGGTTGGAGGACCAAACTGCAAGCAAAGTGAAAATGCTACAGACCAGAGTCTGCCTTCCCTTGGAATCAGGTGATCCCAGAGAGAACAATCTGCTGTTCGTGCCTTCCATACTGTTCCAAGGTCTGCTGCACTTCCTTAGTCTGGCTCCCTGTCAGTCACGGGAGCAAACAGGCTACCTCTCTGTTCTGGAATGTCTCTGCCTGCTCCACTGCTCTTTGTGAATGCTAGCTTTCTTCTCTGCTCCAAGAACCTGCCACCTCACCACCAATGGACATTACAAACCTGGCTGTTGAAGCTCACCCTGCCATTTATGCACACATCCAGACTACAGTATACCACAAGCAGACACACAAAGCAAAATAAACCAAACAACAATGGGTTGAGAACTAAAGAAGTGACTGAGAGAATCCAGCTTTCTGATTCTCTGGTTAGCCTGCCCCAGTTTGCCACCCAGGCTGTCTGGGGATGATGGGAACTGAAGAACTATTGAACTATTACATAAATGTCCATTTAAACAATCCCAGCAGGTTTCAAAGAATAACAGCTTCTTTGAACCCAACTCTGCTCTAAATCTGAGAACCTAAGTCCAAAGCAACCCTGTACAACTTGTCTACCAAGCCATACAGAACCCATCAATCATGTACAGTGGCCACCATGGCTCAAAAAACCTCCTGTGTTTGATGCATACCTGGGATTTCAAAAACAGAGAGGTTGTCAAGCAGATAGGCCACAGTGCACGACTAGTGGGCTGTTTGGATCGGTTGACTACAAGCTGTGCAGGCCTGCTGTAAAAACATTAATAACATCCAGCCAAAACTGCTGCAACGCAAAAAACAAAATTGCCTCGATAATCACACATAAGCTTTGGAGTCTGTTTATTTCCCACTGAAGAAATTAACTTTATGTTATGCCTTTTCATATTCCAGTTTCCTATCATCACTGTCATTTGTATGGTGGTGTTCATGGTGCAGTGTTTTGCAATTCTCATTTTAAATATCCTCATAAAAAATCCTAAGAGATAGGCTAGGACCAGATAGACATTGACGTCCCAAGGATCACCCAGAGAGCTGCCAGGGATTTGAATGAATGTGAGACACCAACCAACATCCCCATGCAACCCTTTTATCTGCTCCAAGAGTGTCCCCCCGTTGAACATTTGCTGCTTCGAAGATAATAGCTTTTCCTCAGCCTTTTTCATTCCACAAATTTCATTTTATAATTTGATGAAATCAATCTCGAATGTTTCAACTTCAAAAGAGGTGGGATTTTGCTGTGTGCAACAAATAATTAACATTCATGTAGCTGTTTCAAGTGATCCAAGCATTCATATAGGTTATCTCTGCAGCACTTCATATCAGTTACCTCTGCAGCCCTTACAAAAGACCTGCATACTTGGATCACTTGAATAGTAGGACCTGCCAAAAAAAAAAGTGTCGCAGTATGGAACACTCCCGTTTCGGGTTCTAACCAGCTAATAATTGTCTGTTTCAGATGGGATGGAGGAGAAATTCAGTTGCGTTTGCATTTAAAGGCAAACCTACCTAATCTGCACTTTCCAAATCAATATGAGAACCAAAAATGCAATCATCCTTCAAAATTCACTGTTCTCCAAAGTTTGTAATACAGTTCTCCGGCTGGGTGATGTGTGCATAAAATGCATATATTAATGGAAATAACATACAAAAATGCATTATATTGGAGAGAATTGCTCTGCAAAAATGTGTATATTAGACAAACTTGCATACAAACGTATATATTAGAAGACATTCATAGTAAAATGCTTATGAATTTTCATGAGGACTTTTTAATATACAAAAATTGCAACCTGATGTACAAATCTGGATAACTGAACCTAAAAATGGAAAAATGAGAAACTGAGAGAAACTGAAACACAGATTCCACCATATTTACTCCTAGCGTATTCTATTCCATCCCAATTTTCCGTTTTCCGTCAACAGACACTGAGCATTCCATGGCCACCAAGCATGCTTTGTCCTCATGGAGCTCTTTTGGGCTATGTGGTACTTCTGCAAGACTTGGGGGAACCCCAAGCATCCTCTAGTTTCTCAGAAGCCCAGCTGGACGCCATCTAGCCACTGGCACTCAGCACCTGAGTTCAGTGTCCCACTCAGAAATGTTAAGTTTGAGAGACCTTGGGGAGGGAGCTGAGCCCAAAGAACAACAACTGTAGCAACTCACATTAAAAATATTTTAAACAAAGCATCACCAAAAGGCAACAAGGACAACGTTGGGACGATGATTTATCTGGGACTGTCCATGGTAAATACAGGCAGGTGGCTCATATGCTGGCTGAAGAGTATTACCCTGGTAATGCAGAGAATGTAGAAGGAGTCAGGGTGGCCCTAGTAAATTACCTCCTGTTGAGGCCATCCCCTTCCTAGGAGATGGAGGGGCTGCATGCCTGCCCCCAACAACAACAAAAAAGCAGTGTGCACACACACACAGGAGATCAGCGTACAAAGACGGGTGATCGATGCATGGGCAGGAGACACAGAGGGTGAACACAAGTGAGAGAAACTGGGGGAGAGGGGGAGAAAGATTGCACAACAGAAGAGAAGGTGGCAGGGAAAGAAAGACATGGCACAGAGAGCTTGTATCAGGGGAAGGGAAGAGAGAGAGACAGGAGTCTGCTGATTGAGAGCTCGGGGAGAGGTTTGTGAGGTGTAATTTCACAGCCAAAACATCAGTTACAAGCCTCGGTTTATCCGTCAGGCCCAGTGTGGCACCCAGGACCCTTGGGCAGTAGCTAGGGCCTCCAGTCCCCCGGCAGGACCCACTGGCACTGCTGCTTGCCCTGAACTACTGACCACAGCCCACTGGAAGCTGCCATTTTAATTACCTCTAATGTTCCAAGTGATGCTATTTTAGGCAGTCCAGGACACTGTGGGAAATGTTAACTTGCGGCTCATTGTCACCCATTCTTGCCAGCATGTAATCCTAAAGTGGGTGAGGGGGTGGGGCACTGACATAGGAGGGAACCCCCAAAAGATACTTTGCCAAAAAAATAAAAAGTCCCAAACCTGGAGTCAGTTTTAATCCCTGTAATACATACAGGATACTGAGGCTAACAGAGAGTGTTTTTTCTCAGACCCCCTAAATGAAGTTGCGGCTGAGGCATGATCTAAACCAGGGACTTCCCCACCTATCACTGCAGCAGCTCTTTCAGATATGCTAAATCCCTGACCCAAAGAAGCACCAAGGAATGCTGCTCTTCAGCAAAAAGCTGCAAAAGATTTTATTTATTTATTTTCACTGCTGACTCTGCAGGTTTTAATTCAGTTTATGCAAGATGCCATGGATTCCCTCGGGCATTTTTCTTTTTTTATGACAATTATTTTTCTGCATGCAGAACCAGAAGTCAGAATCACAGCCCTGAGGGGAAAGAAAACTGTAGCTCTAACTTCCATCCGGACTTATGAGCATCCCGTGTCATGTTATAACCTATAGAAATGTAACACTGGGACAGGCTGGTCCTCAGGGGGCTGGATTCCGGCACAGGCCCTCATAAAATGAAGGTTGCTTGTGCTTGCAAAGCGCTTTATGTAGACGTTACTTTTCTAATGAATTGTCCATATATAGAGACAGAGCTGTGCATGTATTATGGAGAATAAAAGCTATCAGGAATGCCGATAAAAGATGAGCTAGGTGAGGGCATATGGGGCACTGTCCCACCAACCTCACTCTGCCCTCATCCAGCCTCCATCTGCCTGCCTTCTCACTTACAACCAGTCTAAGAAGGGGCACTGCATGTCAGCTTCCTTGCCCTTACTCTCAGTATTGCCCTTGGAGAACTTAGCCAGGAAGAAGATAATAGGAACATAACTCGAATCGGTTGGCTCTGCCTGTCATTGGCTCTGGCTTCACTTCTTGTTGGTCTCCCTGACTTCCAGCCCTACCAGTCCGAATGGGCACCAGCCACCACTGCTCCTTGTCAATTACAAACATGCACACACATAAACTCAAATCATTGTGTTCCCAACTTTTCCACTCAGTTTCTTAGAGTAAGGGCCAAATGACATGTTCGGAAATATCGTATCTTACAATAAGCTTAGCACTGCTTATACCACAAGAAAATGTAGCTGCAACAGAACATCTTGGAGTGCTCCTCTGCGTCAAAATGTCTCTGGAAGTGGAAAATGTCAGGGAGAAAAGCAGGGCTGGCTCCAGGTTTCTAGGGTGGGCCCCTTGCTCTTTTGCTTTCCTCCTCAAACCACACTCCTCCTCCCTCTTGGCCCCACCCCTTTAAAGTAAAACAAAACCTGAGCAGAAAGACTGGGATGACAGAGGAATCAGACAAAGGAGAGAAAGTAGTTGCAAACCTCAATCCACAGGCCTGTAAGCATGTTGAGGGCATTCCTGCCGTGCCTGTTGCCCCTGCCACTTGCTGACACTGAGCCCCTGCCGTTTGCCCCGCAGCAGAGTGTGCCATGCAAAGAAGCCTCTTCTTCCTCCTTTGCTCCTCCATGATCTAACCTGGTTTGGAGCTATTCCTGCAGCCACCACTCTTTTCTTCTGCCCTTCTGCTGGAGGGCACTTAAGGGGTTCACACCATAGAGATTAGGAGGCAGCTAGTTTAGACAATCTAAACACCAGCACTGAGTCAGACAGTGGCCAAATTGAGGAGACCCTCCAGGCCCAGCTTTTCATCTCTATGGTATTAACCCCTCAATTTTCCCTCCATCCTCATGGATTGGATGAAAAAAGAAACTAGCCGGATAGGATCAGGTCAGCAACAAGTAGAAAGAGGGATCCCAAAAAGCACAAGTTAGATGTAGTCGAGGTCTATGCACAAATAAGCAGTCCAGAAGCAAGCATAGTCCATGAGGCTGGATCTTTTAAATAAGAGGTCCAGAAGCACAAGAGGTCAGTCAATTTGTAAGGCAGAGTCAGTAAAGTAGATTGCAAGAGTCTGGGGAGCTCAAAGACATGGGCTGTTCCAGCAGCTAGCAGACCTTTGTTGAGACCAGCTGCAAGCACTTAACCCTGCTCTTCAGGAGCCCTTTTTTGCTGAGCAACCCCTTACTCCCAAAGAGCCCCTTATCTACAAGTAGCTCTATTTCTTCAAGCTCTCAGGTGCATGCTCCTTCCCTGGGTAGCTGTCTGCACCTGGACTTTCTGATGGCTGGGAGATGGTTTGAGCTTCCCCTCTGACTCGGAAAGTTTCTTCTGCCACAGGTGAGTCAGAGACCCAGCCTGAAGTTCCTTCTAGGGCTCCTTCTGCAGACAAGTCTCCCTCTGGATGCTAAGGTCTTCCTGATCAGTTCCAGAATTAGATGGTTCTGTCTGTTCCCCAAAGTCTCTTGGTTCTGAGAGGTCTGGGTCTTTATCAGAGGAAGACTCATCTGGATTTTGGCCAGGGCCTGGCATGGCAGACACCTGAAGATAACATCCCAATGCAGTCCTCAATGAGAAAGAAGTCTCCATTAAGGAGCTGGAGGACAGTCAGTGGCACCATTGCTACCACCGCATCTCTTCTTCTGCTCCAGGTAAGATGGTGGTGGGAAAAGTGGGAACAGCCACTCAGACATTCACAATTATTCTGCATGAGCTCACTTGGAGCTGGTACAAAACATTGAGAGTTTGACTGAAGCATATGCAAAGGATTGAGCCCTCTTTGGGGCAAGGAAATGGAGGCTCTTGCATCCCTACTTGGAATTTCAGTTTAGAATATATATTCAAGCATAACAGGCCTTATACCATTTTGGGAAATGCTCCAAGTTTGGGTGGTGACCATTAAGCTATTTTTGAGGGATCCCATTTCAAAATGCTAGTTGCAAAGATAAAGCCTACCATTTTTGAATCACATACATCAGATGTGCTTTTCTTTGATCCTGCATTAAATGTCTGTAAATCCCAATCTATGTGCTTCCTTCTAATAAGAAGACAGTGTCAGGATTTACAAAGATCAAGAATGGGTAAAGCAATTTTGAAGCTTCAGATGAAAGGTGAAGGCTAGAAATTGTGGCTAATCTTTAAAAACCCCACTGGTGATGTTCAAAGAAAGTCTGAGGTGGATTCTATTGAGGTGTTGGTCTCATTGGAAGCAAACACCAAGTTGATTCTCTCTCTTACACACATTTTAGAAGATAAAGCTAATGAAAATGAGCTTTCAGAAGTTATCAAAAGCAAACAAGCCTTTGATTAGAGTATTGTTTGATCACTTAAGATCAGATTACACAGCAATGTTTCAGTGCCTGAGAGAAGAAGCCAGATGTTGTTGGACTACAAATCCCATCAGTCCCAGCCAACATAGCCAATGATCAAGGATGATGGGAGTTCCAATCCAAAACATTGGGAGGACACCAAGCCGGGGAAAGCTGATCTATGCACTGGCCTACCATTATTCAACCCATGAGATCCAGATGTTTGTCAGAGAGAGTTGGTGCACTGCAGAAAAAGTACCCACAGAAGTTGGAGATTCTGCAGGGCACCACATTGAGTAACTCCTGGTGTAAGCACCATAAGGACATGTGTGCATATGAAATGGGCATACCTTCACATTTATGAGGCAAGCCTTCAAACAGAAAACTGCATATTGCTTCTCCCCTCCAGCCTGTCTATTGTCCACTATCCAGCTGTCTCCAAGGATGTACAGAAAATCGAGGGACAGCAAAAGGAGCCAAGGAAGGGCTTGACTACTGATTTATTTTTCATCCTCAGCTACCACGTAGATGCAACAGCCAGTTTATTCTACACCCACTTGTCTTCTCTATATTGCATAAGAACATAAGAACATAAGAAGAGCCTGCTGGATCAGGCCAGTGGCCCATCTAGTCCAGCATCCTGTTCTCACAGTGGCCAACCAGGTGCCTGGGGGAAGCCCGCAAGCAGGACCCGAGTGCAAGAACACTCTCCCCTCCTGAGGCTTCCGGCAACTGGTTTTCAGAAGCATGCTGCCTCTGACTAGGGTGGCACAGCACAGCCATCATGGCTAGTAGCCATTGATAGCCCTGTCCTCCATGAATTTGTCTAATCTTCTTTTAAAGCCATCCAAGCTGGTGGCCATTACTGCATCTTGTGGGAGCAAATTCCATAGTTTAACTGTGCGCTGAGTAAAGAAGTACTTCCTTTTGTCTGTCCTGAATCTTCCAACATTCAGCTTCTTTGAATGTCCACGAGTTCTAGTATTATGAGAGAGGGAGAAGAACTTTTCTCTATCCACTTTCTCAATGCCATGCATAATTTTATACACTTCTATCATGTCTCCTCTGACCCGCCTTTTCTCTAAACTAAAAAGCCCCAAATGCTGCAACCTTTCCTCGTAAGGGAGTCGCTCCATCCCCTTGATCATTCTGGTTGCCCTCTTCTGAACCTTTTCCAACTCTATAATATCCTTTTTGAGATGAGGCGACCAGAACTGTACACAGTATTCCAAATGCGGCCGCACCATAGATTTATACAACGGCATTATGATATCGGCTGTTTTATTTTCAATACCTTTCCTAATTATTGCTAGCATGGAATTTGCCTTTTTCACAGCTGCCGCACACTGGGTTGACATTTTCATCGTGCTGTCCACTACAACCCCGAGGTCTCTCTCCTGGTTGGTCACCGCCAGTTCAGACCCCATGAGCGTATATGTGAAATTCAGATTGTTTGCTCCAATATGCATAATTTTACACTTGCTTATATTGAATTGCATTTGCCATTTTTCTGCCTATTCACTCAGTTTGGAGAGGTCTTTTTGGAGCTCTTCGCAATCCCTTTTTGTTTTAACAACCCTGAACAATTTAGTGTCGTCAGCAAACTTGGCCACTTCACTGCTCACTCCTAATTCTAGGTCATTAATGAACAAGTTGAAAAGTACAGGTCCCAATACCGATCCTTGAGGGACTCCACTTTCTACAGCCCTCCATTGGGAGAACTGTCCGTTTATTCCTACTCTCTGCTTTCTGCTTCTTAACCAATTCCTTATCCACAAGAGGACCTCTCCTCTTATTCCATGACTGCTAAGCTTCCTCAGAAGCCTTTGGTGAGGTACCTTGTCAAACGCTTTTTGAAAGTCTAAGTACACTATGTCCACTGGATCACCTCTATCTATATGCTTGTTGACACTCTCAAAGAATTCTAATAGGTTACTGAGACAGGACTTTCCCTTGCAGAAGCCATGCTGACTCTGCTTCAGCAAGGCTTCTTCTTCTATGTGCTTAGTTAATCTAGCTTTAATAATACTTTCTACCAGTTTTCCAGGGACAGAAGTTAAGCTAACTGGCCTGTAATTTCCGGGATCCCCTCTGGATCCCTTTTTGAAGATTGGCGTTACATTTACCACTTTCCAGTCCTCAGGCACGGAGGAGGACCCAAGGGACAAGTTACATATTTTAGTTAGGAGATCAGCAATTTCACCTTTGAGTTCTTTAAGAACTCTCGGGTGGATGCCATCTGGGCCCGGTGATTTGTCAGTTTTTATATTGTCCATTAAGCTTAGAACTTCCTCTCTCGTTACCACTATTTGTCTTAGTTCCTCAGAATCCCTTCCTGCAAATGTTAGTTCAGGTTCAGGGATCTGCCCTATATCTTCCACTGTGAAGACAGATGCAAAGAATTTATTTAGCTTCTCTGCAATCTCCTTATCGTTCTTTAGTACACCTTTGACTCCCTTATCATCCAAGGGTCCAATTGTCTCCCTAGATGGTCTCCTGCTTTGAATGTATTTATAGAATTTTTTGTTGTTGGTTTTTATGTTCTTAGCAATGTGCTCCTCAAATTCTTTTTTAGCATCCCTTATTGTCTTCTTGCATTTCTTTTGCCAGAGTTTGTGTTCTTTTTTATTTTCTTCATTCGGACAAGACTTCCATTTTCTACCCCAGCTATCCTTTAGCAATCCACCACAGATGGGCGGCTGAATGGAAATCTCTCTCTGCTCCAGTAGTAGGAGGCAAGGAAACATACATAATACAGCACATACAGGCTCTGCTTTTATCATCATACAAGCAATCCTGGCAGAATCTCTCTGTAAAGACCTTCAGTGTTTCTCGTGAAAACTGGAAAAATGACTTGGCTGAATGAACTGAAAGCTGAACCCTGCCTGTTGCGTGGGCTGCTGTGAAGAAATACAAGGACAATGCAGTGGAGAGAAGTATTGGCTCCTTTTTGCCTCCAAAGCTCTGAAAAGAGATGCACCCAACTGGAGGTGACGGCATAAGAAGCAATCCCAAAACAGTGCGCGGAAGCTTTCCTACTATGTCAACATCCTTTGAATAAATCAAGCAGTCAGGATGGAAGGGAACAATCAGGCTGGGAAGCCCCACATGAATGGTCTATGCGCTCCACATGGTTGTCTCAAACCTACATCTTCTGAGCAAAAGAGGAATCACACTAGGAGGGAAGCGGCTCCTGTACAGCTGTAGTTAAGTGTGGAATGGGCCAAAGGGTTCTAGCAATCTGTGCTAAGAAGCAAATTCAAGCTAGAACTTCAGGAGCATGACTAAAACATTCTGGTTCCATTGAGCATTTTAAGGTAGTGTTTGGCTTTATGATTGTTTTATTATTTATTTTATGTATGGCTTGTTTTTTACGCACACCACTTAGAAATGCAAATGATTAAGTGGTATATAAATGTTTTAAACAAATTTTTAAAAATAGAATTGATTTTCACCCCAGCCCTCTTTGAGCAGGGGATAACATCATAGTGGAGCGCTTGCCCACATGCGGGGCCCATCCGGATGTCCTTTGTATTGCACATTCATGATGATTTGTACTCATGGGATGTTTATACTCAGTCCTGGTTTCAATGGTCTTTCCTCCTGCAAATGTTTTGGGGTGAACATATCACTTCATTTCCAATTGGTACATGTCCCATAGCTTCCTGCTGAAATCCTGTGATTTTTCATGCTGCAAATGTTCAGGGGTCTCACTTTTGTTGTGCTATAGAGCAAGAGTGCCTCTCCCGAAGGCAATCATGCAGTAACAGTGGGAAAGCATTGCAGAAGAGCTAATAAAATGGAATGGTGTGTGGTATAAATCCACCACTAATGCACTATAATTGCATCCATGACATGATGCAGAATACACCCACCAAAAAAATAAACAACCCAGCCCACATGCACTTATTCATTCATTCATTGAGGCATTTTTATTTAGACAGGCCTTTGTTATATTTGCTGACTTGGAAATATGTTTGAAAATGATTTGAACTGGTTGCTTTTATTGATTTTATGGATAAAGTGACTGTCATCCATATATGCATGTGCGTCTGTTTTATTGTATTTTATTATATTTTTATTGTATTTATGTTACAGTTGTTAACTGCCTTGAACACCATTTGGTGGAAAGGTGGGATAGAAATGCAACAACTAAATAAATCATTATATATGAAGAACCATTCTAGAATGTGTGGCGCTGGTGATTGTGACAATTTGCATGTGTGAATGCAAGAGATGTACTGCATCATATAAACAAACTTCCTCCCAAAAATTCATTTCTGGGTGCACCCTCAGGCTATGAACCCCTCTGCCTGAATCATTTCCTATGCAAACAGCAGTCAGGTTTTTATCGGAAGCTAATTTTTAATCAAACTCTGCTTCCGTAAAAGCAACAAGAAGGGATCAGCACCTGGCAGCCTTGGATCAAATCTGCGCCCACAGTTGCCAACCCAGAGATAAAAGATTAGAATTAACAGCTGTGGGAGAGAAGGCTGTCAACAAGCCACTTTGGGTAGGATTTTGCCTGATCCCCACTTTTCAAAGTTGCAACCACTGAGCATCCTCTCTGCCATGACCGGGAAAAGCTGCATGACATAACTAGAATGCTAGTTATGAGAATCTACAGTGCTCAAATGCAGCAGGTGATTGTAGCCACAAGGATGGGACCACAGTTCAGTGACAGAGCATATGATTTGCATGCAGAAGGTCCCAAGTTCAGTCCCGGCCATCTCTAGTAAAAGGGCCAAATAGAAAGGGATGACAAAGATCCATGCCCAAGACCCCAGAGAAACAGAGTAGATAATACTGGGCTAAATGAATAAATATAGCTATGGAGGTCCTGGTGTGCTCTAATCATTTTTATGGGGAAATGACTGAATGGAGGCCACATCTACGGTCACCATGCAAACAGTCTAGTCATAAACACCACAGTTTGAGAGCCACTGTTCTAGAGTAAAGCAGAAAGAAAGAAAGTAATTGAACAGTGTTTGCAGTGCTAACCTTGCACCAAGATGAAGAACATAAGAAGAGCCTGCTGGATCAGGGCAGTGGCCCATCTCGTCCAGCATGCTGTTCTCACAGTGGCTAACCAGATGTCCATCGGAAGCCCACAAGCAGGACCTGAGTGCAAGAGCACTCTCCCCTCCTGCATTTTCCATCAACTGGTATTCAGAAGCATACTGCCTCCAACTGTCAAGGCAGAGCATAGCCATCATGGCTAGTAACCCTTGATACCACTACCCTCCACGATTTTGTCTAATCCTCTTTTAAAGCCATCCAAGTTGGTGGCCTTCACTGCTTCCGCTGGGAGTGAGTTCCACAGCTTAGCTATGTGCTGTGTGAAGAAGTCCTTTTTTTCCCCCATTCAAAATACCTTCTGGGATGCCTGGGATGGTTAGCAGCACTTCAAACCTCCACTCCTCTATACCAACACATGAGATACCGGAAGGAGCACTTAAGTAGGATAGGCTTTATTCAAGTAGTTGTTGTCAGTGAAGACACGCCTCTTTTTGAATCTGAGGTCCCATCACTGAAGCCTCTTTTGTTGACTCCATGGAAGAGGGCTTATTGATGCTACCTGGGTAGCTGTTTCTCCCTAGGCAAGAGAGTCGATGTGAGGTTGGCCCCGGGGGGTGAGAATCGGTTGCCCTCCTAGCCAACAGATGCTGCTAAGGGACCAACACATCTTCCCAGGGCTTCTCCTCACTCACTCCTTCTCCTCCTTCAAACCTTCTTTTCTCTTCTTTGGCCTCCATTCACCTCCCTTCTTATACCTGGCCGCCCCTAATGGTTGCTCTCACCTTCCCATTCAGGCATGTCTGGTTGCTCTCCCACTTCTGAGTCTTCTCACAGTTGGCTGTCACTTGCAGATGACATCATTCTGGATTATTGGCAACTGATCCAAATAGCACCCTCATTAGCATAAGAGTCAGAGGATGGCCATGCTGCCTGCTGCTTTAGGGCCACCCGCCCTGAGTACTGTTAATTCAAGGTAGGCTGCGTTCTGTTCTGAATGTAGTGTTTTAAGTTTTTGTACCATGAAGTTGATTGCAGGGAGTCACTTCTGAGATAAAGGGCTCTTAAGGGCTGAGAGGCAAGCCATCTTTTTATTTCATTTGTTCTGGGGGGGAAGAAACCCTGCCCTTTTCTTCCAGTGGCCCAGACTTTGATTTTTATTGTAGCAGATAGAAGTCAATGGACCACGGCACCAACTCTAATCTCATTGTCCATTGTTCTTACAGGTTTTAATACTGCCCACAAATTATTTAAGCAACGGATCTGATTCCCTACCCACTCAATTTTTTATTGGATGAAGGGACAAAAGCGGCTGAAGTGCATTGTTTAATTCATTAATTTCTCTGACAGGCAGCATTTCATAAGTGCCCGTAATTGTCTCTCTGTTTGTGTCGGGGGGGGGGGAACAGGCTAATTTTGATCAGGCACATTGTGATGATGATACTGAAAGAATCTACAGAAAGACAAATAATGAGCAAAATACTGTATTTTTAAAAGTACATTTAATTGGTGGGCATGATTAATGGAGGATTATACGCTGCTGATCTCTTAGAGCTCAATCTGAGCACAATACAACACTAAATTAATGTAAATTGGTATGAAACAAAAGAATTAACTATATAGTTTCTCCACCTAGTTATCAATTTCAGATGTTATTTCACACACACAAAAATCCCTTTTCAGTTGCTGTATAAGAAGATGTTGTTGGGGAAGGGGGAATCAAATGCAGTTGCAATAGGGAAAACATTTAATGTGCATATGATGCTTTAGAAGGGTAGTCGTATCATCATCAGACAGCATTGCCAATGTAGGGTCCCCTAAAGTCAGTACTGCTGCCAATACCAAGTCGCACACTAGGGAACTTTGCCAATGTGGCTTCAATTCTGGAGTACACCCCAGTGGTATTGCCCCAGATCAACAAGGAAGGAAAGCAAATAGCAAGGCTATAGAGAAGTGGAAAGACTGGAAACAACTATGGCAATCCCCTCCTCCACTTTATTGCCAAAAGTCCTTCGCACCACTGATATACTGTCAGTATTCACTGGAGTTTTAATGGTGTTTACTTTGAAAATCACAGTCATTTCTTAAGAATATCAAGGATGGAGTAAGACTGGGGGAGGCTCAAAATGTGAACTCTCCCCACTTGAAAGGTCTGGTCCCATTTCGAGAACGGCCTAGTCTCCCGATTCAAAATCCCACTTCTATTACAACTCTGCTCTCCCTGCTAGTCTCCCTCAACCAAAAATAAAAAAAACAAAATAAAGGTCTCCCACATAGGTGAAGAGGTAGAGAGTAACAGGTGCTTGGGGGGGCACTAATGCACAGGAAAAGCCCTGCAAGGCCTCTGTATATCTAGAAATGACATTCAAACACTTCAGGTCCTATGATCGCTGCAGGAAATGATGTTCTAAGCATCAATTCCAACTAAACAAAGGCCTTGCAGAACTTCTGTGTAGTAAAGGATACTCTCCAGTATTATATCATCATCATCATATGCCACCTTTCCTACAAGAAGCTCAAGGTAATGTACATGGTACGTGTCCTGGCTGGCTTCTTGAACCCTCAGGAGAGGCTTTTCAAGGGCTGTAGGTGGCAGCAATTGGGGCAGAGGGAGGAGAAGGGAAATTTCTTCTGTGAACTTTCTTAAGTTCATGTATGTTACAATCCAATCCTGTGGCAGCATGACACATTATGCAAAGAGATCCCTCATTCAAAGCTGGCCGTCCTGAAAACAATGATGTGCTATTGCTTTGGAAGAATGAATGGGTGAAACTCGCCCATTATTAGGAACACAGAAAGCTGCTTTCTACCAAATCAGATCATTGGTCTACCTAGCTCAGTATTCTCTACACTGACTAGCAGAGGCTCTCTAAGGTTTCAGACAGATGTCCTTCCAAGCCCTACCTAGGGAGGCCGGCTTGAACCTGGAACCTTCTGCATGCAAAACAGGTGACCTACTGCTGAGCTCCAGCCCTTCTAAGTTGTCAAAGTTTGGCTGAAGGACATTGTGCTGGTGACGCTGGAAACAGATCCACAAATGCATTCTGTACACCCATATTGTTTTATACAGGGGACAAAGTAGATGCTCTACGAAAGCTACAACCGTCAATATGATGCCAGCCATGTGTAACGTAAGCAAAATAGGCAAGTCCCAGCTTCCAAGGAGCTTGCAATTTCAAATTTGACAGTGGGATGAGAAACGAAAGATGAGAAAAGGAAACAGTCCCGGCGCCAGAGAGCAGCCAGGTCGGGTCCTGCAACCCAACGCTGCCATGGATTGCAGAGAGGAAGCTCCCAGGCACCCCGCCCATACAGACAGTGTGGCCTTCGATAAGCCCACCTGCACACCCCACCTACCTCTCCTGTCAGTGTGAATGCTGTGAGGACTGTGCACGCATGTCTGCCGTCACGCAAGATGGCGATAGGGGCTTCCCTAAGGGTCTGATGCCCCTGCCACCATCTTGGTTGATGGCAGGCATACACGCTATGTGCACAAGTCATACACACGATGCAAAAGGTAGGTGGGATGCACACGCGAGCTGACTAGCCCTGCGTCACCTGTATTGGGAGGAGGTGTTGGGCTAAGGCACCACAGGCCTGGGGCAGGATGATGCCCAAGGGACCTGGCACCAGCCCTGAAACGAAAAAAGAAAGATGAATGAGAGCTTAGGATGAACATAAAAACATAAGAGCCTGCTGGATCAGGCCAGTAGCCCAGATAGCCTGGCATCCTGTTCTCACAGTGGCCAACCAGATGCCTCTGGGAAGCCCATAAGCAGGACCTGAGCATGTAAAAGCCTTTCCTACCCAACTCCCCCTTTGTTGAGGCCAGAACAGAACCAATGCAAACTCTAATATCTGGGCAGTAAATCACAGAAGTGGACAGACCCATTTATCAAGTTATTTTTATTTTCTATTTTCCCCAGCCCCTGCTAGTTCTTCCTATTCATTTTCTTTGATTCTGTTAACACGCACACTTGCAAAGTAAAAGAGTGATTGTTAAAGAAACCAATTTCCACTACGTTCTGCAGAGCTACTGCAGATTCTCCACTGTCTAGGAAACCTAATTATTCAAATCCATTTGTCAGTCAGTATTAATCCCTTCTCCACCAATCTGAATGCTTCAATATTCCTGATGAATTCCATACATTTAAAACACTAATGTTTCAAAACAAAATGATAAATACATAATTTGGATAAACGTGTGTTAAAACAGGGGAAATGTTTAAAGGGCTAGGAGGGACGATCCTGCAATCTCTTCCTCCCCACCCACCTCCCTTTTTACAAGAAGTTCTTAGATTTTGTTTTCTGACTGAGGACAGTGCATGCTTGTTTGTACATTGTCAAACAAATTAATTTACTATTAGTCCTTGTAATACTGCCGAGTAAAGCTGCCTCCAGGTACCAGAGCATGTCACAAAGGTGTTAACACAGAAGATGTGAAGGAAGCATCCTCTTGCCAAGACATAAGTGGATAAGTTGGCTTAGAACTGGTGAAATCAGCAAATACAGCTTTACGTCACCTGAAGATGTGGCCAAATCCACAGTCCGAAGCCCCACAAATCCAAGGGGCTCTCATAGGCATGGGGCTTTTTCCTGTCATATAGATGGCTGCAAAAGTGTCACCACTGGTAAGACAACAGCATAATCAGATCACATTTATGTCTAACAACAACAACACAGAATGTCTTGTGGCACCTTAAAAACTAACCAATTTATTACGGCATAAGCTTTTGCGGACCGCTTTCCTGTTAACTGAATGGCTTGCCCATGCCTTTTTGTACCAGCAGGTGGCGCAGTAGTTCTAGTTTCTCTCTGCTCCTTCAAAAAAATCAAACATGCTGAATACCTCTCTTAGTACTTAATATTATGAAGCAATTTTAGCATTTAGGTTTATGGAATATGTAGAATATAAAACGCAGACCACATACAGTGGAGCTTGTATCAGTGAACAATACAAGACTGCTTCCATTCTACATTATTGCTAGGGAGTATATAAGTGTTTTAAAATATTATATATCCAACATTGTTTTAATAAAATGTTTGCTAAAACATCATCTAACATATGAGACTAGTGCTCAAATAAGCTAGCAATCAATCTTCCACGTTGCAGATTACCTAGTATCTGTTAGGTAATGTTGGGATAAACTAGGTTTCACCCTTGAAGCACATAAACTAGTCTCATGCCACCTCTTAGATGTCTTAAGATGCTTTAATTGCATCTTCAAAAGTAACTTGGAAGGTCACACAGAAGCCACAGAGCTCCTTCATGCCTCTCATGCATTCTTCTTGTGCATGGGTCAATGTAAGATAAGACACTGATCCGAAAAACCTGCACCCAGAGTACAACTGTAATGCCATTACATCAGCCCTGGCCTGAGCTGTGCAATGCAATTGCAAGTCATTATACGTTTTATTATTCATGATCCGTATTAGGCACCAAATGGCTGGCATACTAAGTTCTACAATCAGACTGCAGCATGCATGTAAGAATGTGGATTGCATTCTTGATTCCGTAAACTAAATAAAAATACCTGAAGATCATTGTCGGGGGGGGGGGATGGGGATGGTGAGGCAGGAAGCAAGAAACAATCACCACAACTGAAGGGCAAGTTAGTAGCAGGTCTATACTCCTTTGGCATATTGGCCAAGCCTTTTCATGCTTTGCACAAACCACACTTTCCCATATTCAGATGAAATGGGAAACTGCATTGTGATACAATCCATAATTAGAAATCTTCCAATCTCCTCCGTAAAAGAGGAACATAGAAAGGTGTTTTGTACTGACTCAGCTCATCAGTTCATCTAGCTCAGTATGGCCTACACTTTGGGGAAGGGCCGTAGCTCAGGGGAAGAGCATACGCACTGCATGCAGAAGGTCCTAGGTTCAAGCCCCAGCATCTCCAGGTAGGGCTGAGAGAGATTCCTGGCTGAAACCAAGGAGAGCTGCTGCCAGTCAGTGGAGACAATACTGAGCTAGATGGGCCAAAGGTCTGACTCAGTATAAGACGGCTTCCTATGTTCCTGTTTTTGCACAATGATTGGCAGCAGCTCTCCAGGGTTTCAGATGGGTCCAGGTCAGCCCTGCCAGGGGCTGCCAAGGGACCTTCTACATGCAAGAAAAGAGAGAGTGAGTGAGCCTGAGCATCACCTTGGTGCATTTTTGCAACATACCGTGGTTTGTAGTGACACCTGAATACAGCTATGGTATCTATCTGAGTAGCTGTAGGTTGGGGCAATACATACAAACCCCAGAAAAATAAGTGCAGCATTTCTCACACATAACAGCTAATGGTTTTTCTGTTACAAGTGAGAGCTAAGGCAAAATGTGGCCCCATCTTGATTGGGATGCCAAGGACCGTCCAAAATTGGCTGGCAGTCCCAAATACAGCACACAACTGCTAGTTGGCCACGATCCCTGGTTTGGTTAAAAGAAAATGAATCCATCAATTTCTCACATTGCACCAGTAATACCCAAAGTGGCCATTACTATATTATGCTTCCTTGCTGCACTTCACTAGTAATGCCCTTAATACTAAATTCATTGATGTGCGCTGAATGAATTCAGTTAAGCATCCACAAAGCTGAAACCGTGTACCTGAAACAACCTGGCTTTTCAGATTAAAGAAGTGTAATTGTCTTCCCCCCCCTCCTTGACCCCCATTCCCTTTCTCCTTGTTCCTCCAGTGTAATAGCCTCCTTTGGGATTTGTGAACATCACACTTGCAATTTCATTGATTTCAGTTCAGTGGCAATAGGCACACTTTTCTCAACAATAAAATAATGTGTAATAAGATTCCGAAGAACACATAAATATGAAAATATGCATTCCAAAACATTGGAGTACCGAAGTGCATAAATCAGAATGCAAGCGCATGTTATCCTACACTCGCTATTTCCAGCACTGCAACCTTCTGCTATTAAGGTTACGCCATGACCTTAGCTTTTTTTCTCCCCAAGACCATAGGAATTTAAGCCTCTTTGATTTCAGCTTCTGTCTGCAACTCTATCATAATTCCCACACTCCCATTTTCTCTACATGTATCCATCCTCCCTCCTCATAACCAACTCCAGCTATTCTCAAGTGGGGCAGGAACCATTCCATCCCCACTAATCATCCCACCATTATTGCCAACATGACCCATGTCAGAATATATCATGGAGGAGTAGTGGAGTAAAAAAAAAAAGGTAAGAGGTAGATCTGTGCTAGGCCAGGGCTGACTCCAGACTTATGGGGGCCCATAGCAAAGTGTCCTCTTGTAGACCCTTGCCTATGCCAGTGGGGCTCAGTGGGCTGCAATCAACCCACCCAGTGCTGGATCCAGCATTTTAATTTCCCACAGTGCCCGTGACATAGACGCGGTTCACACAGAATGCTAAGCCCAACCATGGCTTAGTGTAATCAAGCAAACAGGTAGACTTCTGGAGAAGAGATTGCAGCCACTTTGCTCCTCCTTGGTTCTTTTGCTCCTGCATTGCGCTAAAACATGGTTTGGCTCAGCATGCTGCCTGAATCCAGGCTCATGGTTTAGCTCTCCCAGACCAACAACCAGTGGTTTACAACTCATGGTTTGTCTACAGAAGCTAAACTATGAGCCTGGATTCAAACAGCATGCTATGCCAAACTACAGTTTACTGCAGTGCATCAGCTAAAATAACCCCAGGAGAAGCCAAGAGGCCACAATCTCCTCTGTGGGAGGCAGCCCATTTACTCATTTATGAAGCCATGGTTTGGTTTAGTGTTGTGTGTGAACAAGAGCACAGTCTCACTTTGGGTAATTGTGGAAAATTTAAATGGCAGTTCCCATGCCGACCTGTACTAAGCTCTGCAATAGAGAATCCATGTTTCTACCTGGCATGAGCTTGTGACTAAGATGAAGACAAACTAAGAAGCAGCAGGGTAAAGATGGGGGGAAGGGAATGAAGAAAGCTATGGGGGAGGGAGCCAAAAATGGAGAAAAAAGAAGCTCTATGGTGTCGCCATGGGCCTGATTTGGCCAATCATTCCAAGCTTTAAAAAATCATAGTTAGCAAAGTCAAGTACTGGGGCTTAATTGTTCCTTCCTTGCCCCTTTCCCTCCCATTGCATGCTGCTTTGTCCCTTCATTTATGGCTTGCACTAATCCAGAGTTCCCTGTTAGGGTTGAACCAGAGAAACCTGGCTTGAACCAGGAGGATCTGTCTTAATGTCCTGCCTTCACATCCTCACATTAGCTGACATTAAGCCAGAGTTCCCAGGTTCAGTCATAACAGGGAACTTTAGCTTAATACAAACCAGAAACAAAGCACCCCAGGGAGGATGGGAGCAGCAGAATGAGGAAGGAGCACTCCACACCACAATGCTCATTCTTGGATATAGTTTATAAAGCCCAGAACGACTGGATTAGGGAGTGATCCAAACCCAAGATCTGCCATGATGAGCAGAATTTGTAATAAGCGGATCACTGTCTTGGCCAGGAGCTATGGTAGGTGAAGTCCTTCATCTCAATTCAGCCAAAGATACGACAGTGTAAGTCCTCCATCCTCCATCAGGCCAAGGTAAGTCCTGAAAAAGGGGCATTCAGAGGAGTGACGGGGCGGAACAGGACATGGGGAGACTCATCCTCTACTCCAAACTCCATTCAGCTTGGTCAGGTGGCCTAGCAACCCAGCAGAAGTCACACTGGCAAAGAGGGTGGTGTAACTCTAACTCCATTTTAAAGGCTTTCCCCCCACCACCACCAGGAAAAAAACCCGGAGCGGATTCGATGCCCCACTGACATCAGAGCCACCAGTCTCCACTGCTGTCATAATTTAACCCAGTGTAAATTACGCTGACTATAGTTTGGATTATTCTGTTACCGTCTGAACCAGAATGACTGCTTGAAACAGGCCCCTGTGTTATTAGGGGCGCCAGATAGTTTTCCACAACACTCAGGTAGGGTCAACAGCGGTAGGAGTATTTACTGGATTTCTTATCTGCCCTTCACCAAAAGGTCCCAGGGCAGGTTACAACAGTACAAAAATATAAGGTTAAAATTATTTAAAAACAATTTTCAGTCAGAAGAACAGGGTGGCTCCTAATATATATATATCTCAGGTGTCAAAGGCCAGAGTAAAGAGATGCATCTTCAACATATGATGAAAGCTATACAATGAAGATCCCAGCTGCATGTCACGTACTATCAATGCTAGAAATATCTGCTTTAAAAATGGGATGGAGGGAGAAAGATACAGAACATTGATTCAATTTGAATTAAAAATAGACACACATTCTTTGACTAAGCAGTGAAGTTAGATTGAGCTGACCTATTCTGAATGTTCCGTGCATTAACTGCAGAACTCAAATTAAATTAAAAATAGTGAAGATTCAAAGGGAGGAAATTGTGACTTAGATCATAAACCTTTTCCTTTCTTTAAAAAAATTTCTGTGATGAAAATATGAATAGAAAGCATAACATGGATAATTTATTCTTCATCACGAATAGATCTGCACATTCTTCCCATTTACAAAAGGAGAGAGAAATGCAGCAATCAAAAGACTACCGTCAAAACCTACAGGCTAAAGCTTATAAATTACTTCTAAAATCTCCTCCATTTATAATGACTTTAATATTTGAGGACTCCTGTGGCAATTTACGGTGCTGAGTCATATATACATGGCGATAGGGATCTCTACAGAAAACACAAAAGGGAAAGTCAGAAATATCCTGTCATGAATACCCTGGAAAGGGCTTGAAGTGACTGGAGCGATGAGAAGGCAGACTGGGAGGTGGAGGAAGGCACAGGAGGCGAGCCTTCAGGAGCGCTGGAGCTAGCAGGCTCCTGTGCCATGGAGAGCGATAGTTCATCCCCTAGAGACGCTGCTGCCTCTGAGCCAGCATTCAACGCCCTTTCCAAGCCCCCCTTCCTTGCCCATGCCATCGCCATCATTGAGCAGCCCTGCCCCTCCCCTGCCGATGTAGTTCCACTCCCTTCCCTGTTCATGCCACCGCCGCTGCAGACTCAAAGCCCACCTCTGGAGGGGGAGGACCTTGGCGAAGTGGGACAGCCTTTCTCACCGCACACACTCAGGAGGTGGCAGCGGCAATCTCAAAGAGCTTTTCCCATCCCTCGTAGAAGGAGTGAACATTTGCGCACACGCTTTCCTCAGTGACACTGAGCTCACACAAGTAGGGTGCCCTCCCATCCTTACTTAAGGCTGTGAAGGGGGTGTGAATAAATGCTGCAACATCGTCTTTAGCCGGATCTAGTCAGGCCTGGTTAAGTACCGTAGAGATGCTGATTCCTGTGTAACCTGTAAGCTGATTCATGAAATGCTCTGAGAGGAAACTTTTTATTAAACTTATAAAATAAAAGCGCACCTCTGCATTTGAGTCTGACTTCAGGGAGTTCGAGCAGGACACATCCTCAAGTTCTCGCAAACCATTTTTACATTTATAGACATGATCCATACAAAATGTTAAAGAGATGGTGGCAAGTACCAGGTGTGAGTAGTAAAAAGAACTCCTACCCACGCCTACCATATGGGACACCTGGAACAAGTCAAAGAATTCCACACACACACACACACACACACACACACATTGCAAAATTGATTTGGCAAGTGAATCAATACTCTATAAGAAGCATAAACAGAATGGCCACTTATACATTGTAAGAAAGCCATTCCGGCATAACAGTTAGGGTGCTGGACAATGAAGCTGAATGTTCAGAAAAGACAAAACAACTACTTCATGCAGTGCATAGTTAAACTATGGAATTTGCTCCCACTTAGAGATGGCCACTAACCTGGGTGGCTTTAAGAGAGGATTAGACAAATTCATTATAATGTTACTGAAAATAACATACAAACCTGCATTATATGAAGGAAATTTGCTTTGCAAAATTGTGTATATCAGGAGAAACATACGCTAAAATCCCGATAAAATTTCATACAGACTTTTTTTAAAAAATTTTAAAAAATCGCAAATTGATGTGGAATGGTGGAGAACTGAACTTGAGATCGAAGAAAAATGAGAAACTGACAGAAACCAACATTCTCCCATCCCTAGTGTTGGATTAGGACCTGGGAGGCCAGAGTTCAAATCCCCACTCAGCCACAAAGCTCACTGGGTGGCCTTGGGCCAGTCACTGTCTTTCAGCTTAACCAACTATATCTTGGGTGGCTAGGCTGAAGAACAGCTCTGCCTCAGACCTTGAAGAGCCACTGCCAGCCAGAGCAGACAACACTGTTCTAGATTGCCCACTGCTCTGACTCAGTATAAGCCAGCTTCATATGAGTGGTATACTATATACTGTTACCCTTTCAGTACCAAGTCAAAACCTTCCTGTTTGTCTGGTCATTTTAGTCATTCCATCTGTCCTGTTCACTCCCTTTTACAGCTATTTTGATCAGATCTTATCTATAGTGGTAGGACCAATTTGGTCTTATTTTGTAAACTGCCCTGACGTAAACGATAGTAAAAAACCCCAATTTTAATAAATGAAATAAAAATACACTAATTGCAAACTACATTCCCCAAGTGTGGATCTGTAAGTGGTCAAAATGGGACCACTCATGCACAAGAGGAAGTTATTAAGCATAGGGGGGCCTCAAATTTTGCAGAAGCACACACACATACCTGAAAAACCCTACAGCTAGGATCCTCTGTCCACTTTTCTGACAGTAAGTCCTACTGGATTTACTTCTGAATAGACATGTATAGGATTGTTTGTTTGTTTGTTTGTTTGTTTGTATCCCGCCCTCCCAGAAGGAGCTCTAGGGCAGCAAACAAAAACACTAAAAATATCTTCAAAACAAAACACCTTTAAAAACATCTTTTAAAAAAATCTTTTAAAACAATATATAAAATCAGTTCCAACACAGATGCAGACTGGGATAAGGTCCCTATTTAAAAGGCTTGTAGAAAGAGGAAGGTCTTCAGTAGGTGCTGAAAAGACAACAGAGACAGTGCCAGTCTAATATTTAAGGGGAGGGAATTCCAAAGGGTAGGTGTCACAACACTAAAGGTCCGCTTCCTATGTTGTGCAGAATGGACCTCCTGAAGAGATGGTATCTCTGCCCTTGGATTGGATTGGAGTATGTTGAGTGCCAGTGTGGTGTAGTGGTTAAGGTGTTGGACTACGACCTGGGAGACCAGGTTTCGAATCCCCACATAGCCACGAAGCTCACTGGGTGACCTTGGGCCAGTCACTGCCTCTCAGCCTCAGAGGAAGGCAATGGTAACCCCCCCCCCGAATACCGCTTACCATGAAAACCCTATTCATTGGGTTGCCCATAAGCCGGGATCAACTTGAAGGCAGTCCCATGCTGGAAAGGGGTATGGCTGGCACGTTAAAGCAGAGCACTCTATGCCACAACATTTTGTTACAGATCTCCATTTATAAATAAATGAATATAATAACTCTAAAACCCTGATTCAGTTCCAAAGCAATTATGGAGCTACTTGTGGAAGTTTCAAAAATACCTGTCAGTACAGCAAGGAGATGCTGCTTGTAAAGAAGAAAAAGCCCAGATGTGCCTTCCTTTGTATGCTGGACTGCTGTTCTTGGTTAAACTCCTGACAAAGAGATCATTTCATAGTCAAACAATTCTATTCAACACTAAAGCGACAGCACGAGGAAAAAACTTTTGCTGCCAACCTATTCGCACCAGTATTGAGTAGAATTGCTTGGTTATGAAATGATCTATTATGCTGGGAATTTGTTAAGAACATAAGAATAGCCCTGCTGAATTGCGGCAAAGATCCATCTAGCTCATCCTCATGTCGTCACAATGGCCCACCAGTTGCCTAGGGGAAGCTGGCAAGCAGGACCTGAGGGCAACAGCACTCTCCTCACTTGTGGCTCCCACCAACTGGTATTCAGAGGAATATTGCCTCCCACGGTGGAGGCAGAACATAACCATCATGGCCAGTAGCCATTCAATTTAAGCCAAGCAAGACCTGAGCACAACAGCACTTTCCAGCAGGTCCTGCTTGGCTTAACATGAATGGCATGTCTTTGTCTATTTTATTTTATTTTCAATATTTCTGTCCCGCCCTTCTACCCAAAATAGAGCACTCAGGGTGGCTCACAATAAAATCATACACAATAAAAACACACACACAAAATTAAAATACAGTTAAGAAATCGGTGTGTGTGTGATATTAAAAGGGGACTGAAGAGGTAAAACTAAAATGGAATAATGGGCTCAAGTTGCAGGAAGCCAGATTTCGACTCGACATCAGGAAAAACTTCCTAACTGTTAGAGCCATACGACAATGGAACCAATTACCTAGAGAGGTAGTGGGCTCTCCGACACTGAGGGCATTCAAGAGACAGCTGGAAATCTGTCGGGATTGCTTTGATTTGGATTCCTGCATTGAGCAGGGGGTTGGACTTGATGGCCTTATAGGCCCCTTCCAACTCTACTATTCTATGAAAACATGGGGAAAATAAAACCAGTTTCTGGCTATCCTCTCAAAGGCTCTCTGGAACAAGATGGTTTTTCAAAACCCTCCAGAACACCATCGGGTGGGAGCAAAGCAGGCTTCTTAGGGCAGGGTATTCCAAAGCTGGGGGGGGCATGGCTGAAAAGATTCTCTCCTGTGTGCCTGCCAGTCTAATATCTTTCATTCCAGGCACACAGGGGAGACCAGAGGCAGCTGATCTTAAAACATGGCAGGTACATATGGGCGTAAGCGGTCCCACAGGTACATTGGTCCAAGACTGTTTAGGTCTTTAAAGGTCAAAGCCAGCACTTTGAATTGGGCCCAGAAACAAATTGGGAATCAATGGAACTGATAAAGCACAAGGATGATATGATCCCCACACTGCAATCCAGTTAACATTCGAGTCCTCTTCCAAAGCCATCCAGGTTGGTGGCCATCACCACCTCTAGTGGGAGCAAATTCCATTGTTTAACTACGTGCTGCATGAAGTACTTTCTTTTGTTGTCCTGAATCTCCCAACATTCAGCTTCATTGGATGTCCATGAGTTCTAGGGATATGAGAGACAGAGAAACCCTTTGCTCTATCCACTTTCTCCATTGCATGCATACTTTTATACACTTCTATCATGCCACTTCTAGGTTTGGTTAAGCCAGGGTAGAGACCCAACATGCAGTTCAACCTCTTCAGTAGTATCAATGACAGGCAACGCCTTTCCTTCATACGTTACTAACATTAAGCAAATTAAAATATGGATCAGCCCCTGATGAGAACAGCAGGGATCATGTTAAATATTACTGCAGACGCTTCTAACTACATTGCTGTAAAATATTGCCAAGGCTAGCATAAATATTCAACCTATAGCAGATGTCTACAACTGAAGAGAAAAAAACAAGGGCCACTATCTAGATGCTGTAAAGAAAAAAATCATTATACCACCATTTCCATCAAGTTGCATCAATGATTAATAAATTATTCTCACTGTATTGGATGCTATGATATATCTGCCATTTCTCTAACTCTGTTTCAGTGCAGGCTGTTTGCAATGAAATGGCTTATCATACCCACTCCAATTCTCCATCACCCAACAACATTCGGCGAATATGAGGTCTGCCTCTCCTGAGATTACATTTTAAATATGTTAGAAGTAATCTAAAACCTTAATTGTATTTTAATAATATGATTAGGGTAGGAAATAGGGAAGATTGCAGGCTACTTGCTGTTATGTTCTTATGAATCTACTGTACTGGACATCAGTTTCACCTAGAAAAACATTCATCAGGAGGAATTGCACTTTTAACACAATATATCTAAAGTAAAAAGAGCTCATAGAAACTCAAACATAGAGTAAAAAGCAATTCCCACTTGTGATTTATTCAGAATAGAATTAAATCTAAATTCACTAATAGGCAAAAAAACCCTTGTGGTTTAACAACGTACCTATAGCCCACAGATATTTCTAGCAAACTTTTAAAAGCAGGGAAATTGGGCAGCTATAGTGAATGCACCAGGGGAGCAGGAGACCTGACCTCCTCTCTGAGATATTGGACTGGCCCTACAAATTTGTAAAAATGCAAACACAATTTAGGTTGGTCTTTCACAGTCCAATCCACTTCCTGTGTAGTTTGGAACAATTTGGTAACAAGTGCCTCTGAGCATATGGTGAGTGGTGGCAACACCTGCCATCTCCAAAGATGGAGAACTACATTTTTGTATGTTTGTTGGTGTTCTTCTTACTTTGCTTCTTTCTTCGTGTTACTACTGCTTCTACAGAGAATCTAACATAGAAAATTATATTTCTCTCATTATTCATCATTGAAAACTGTGTCAAATTTATTTTTATTAATTTCAAAGCCTTTTTATTGGTCAGTGTCATATGATGGTGAAGACAGCCTTTTGTGTTTCAAACTGGAGATTATGTTCCATTTCTATTTTGGGTGAATTAACAGTTGGATCTGAAACTGCAGCTTAATGTAAAATCAGACTGATTACAATATGTTGCTATTTGAGCAATGAATCTAGCTGTTGGAAAAAAACAAACTTGGCCTGCCCAAGATGCATGTTTTCATCCTGCTATGCTTAAACCACTCCACTTAAGGAAAGGTTGGCATGGTCAATTAAAAACATAGAGCACACGTAGAATTTTGCTAGAATATATTTCACCTCCCACTGTTTTATCTTGTGCAAACTGAGACATTCCTCATGTCCACTGGAGACTATTCTTCAGAATAGTCAGTGCCATTATTCCACAATTGTTTTTGGAGTATTTTAGTGTAAATTCTTTAGTGGAGTGGACAGAAGCCATAGTTTGGTCATGGGTCCTACATTACCATCATCATCACTGGCATTTTTATTCCATTATTTAGCTAAAAAAGGCTCTCAGTGCAGATATCAGTAAGATCATACCAGTAATTGACTGGGTATATAAGCAGAGCACAGTGATTGACTGGGTATATAAGTGGTAAGATGATCTTTCAGGTATCCTGTACACCAAAACCAGAACCTTGAACTTGGCCCAGTAGTTAATGGGCATCCAGTGCAATTTTTTCAGCAGTGGGGTGACATGCTGGCAATACCTGCTCCAGTGAGCAGTCACACCACCACATTTTGCATCAGCTGCAGCTTCTCAGCCAACCCCAGATTGAAGTCCTTTTTTTTAGAGAGATGCATATCCTTTTCTTTCTTTCTTTCTTTTTTGTCAATGCAGAAATAGCCATCCTAGAAGCAAATGATAGATTTGGTCAATGGTGGGGTGGTCACTTGATCTCCCAACAATTGAGTCACTGCTAACTAAGAGGAAACGGGGAACGTGGCAGGAAGGTCATTGCAGTGCAAATGCACCGGTAAAGCCATCCAGTGCTCCATGCCGACTTTCCCACCACCTCCTCTCTCCCCCACTCCTTCCTGTTAGGCAGCAGTGAGATTCAGCTGTCAGAAAGTCAGATAAGTGCCACCACCATGCACCTTCTGCTACTAGGTTTGGTGGGCTAGTAAGCACAGTGACTGCATGGGACTCATGCAAAGAATTATGTGGCAACTGCTTGTCCATGAGTGAAGCCCACACAGCTATGAGAACACATTCAATGCTCTGGTCATATGAATGGAGACAATTGTGTGGGTCCTTCCCAAGGAATCAAGCCACTGACATTACAGAAAAGATCCACATGACCAGCCCACTCATGTGGCTCGATCATTTAGATGCAGCCCTCAGCCATGTGAAGTCATTTCTCAGGGAAGAGGCTTCCATAAGGCCAATAGAAAGAGAAGGGTCTTCCAAAAGGAATTGAAATGGCTTCCATAAGGCTAGAAGGATGTTTGTTTATTTATTAAAATATTTGTATAACACAATTTCATTTAAAAAAATGAAAGCAATTTCAGCTATTATAATACAACAGAAACCACACAAAAATTAAAACAGATGACCAGATGATCTGCTTTAAAAGGCACCATATTTTCAACATTATTTCAGTTGTTTTTCCAGTCCTTAGGCAATCAAGGTGACATACAAAAACAGTAAGACCATAAGTAATAAAAATCAATGTTTTAGCAATGGTGTTTAAAAGTCCAATACACCTAAGAAACAACAGCAAATACCCCAACACAGGGGTAGGAAATTGGATCTGGACTGTTATTTTCCACCACCCCAGGCCAAATTTGACTAGTGGGCAGGGCGTAATATAACTCAGCAAATGCCTGGGGAAACAGGAGTTTTTCATTTCGTGGAGGAATAGTACAGGCAGGGGACCATCCTGTGCTCCCTATATCCCCGTCTTGTACTGTATATCCAAAAGTAACATCTTTAACCTCAATAGAAAACAGGCCAATGCAAAGGACTATTTATTTATTTATTTATTTTATTACATTTATATACTGCCCCATAGCCGAAGCTCTCTGGGCAGTTTACAGCAATTAAAAACATAAGAACATAAGAAGAGCCTGCTGGATCAGGCCAGTGGCCCATCTAGTCCAGCATCCTGTTCTCACAGTGGCCAACCAGGTGCCTGGGGGAAGCCCGCAAGCAGGACCCGAGTGCAAGAACACTCTCCCCTCCTGAGGCTTCCGGCAACTGGTTTTCAGAAGCATGCTGCCTCTGACTAGGGTGGCACAGCACAGCCATCATGGCTAGTAGCCATTGATAGCCCTGTCCTCCATGAATTTGTCTAATCTTCTTTTAAAGCCATCCAAGCTGGTGGCCATTACTGCATCTTGTGGGAGCAAATTCCATAGTTTAACTATGCGCTGAGTAAAGAAGTACTTCCTTTTGTCTGTCCTGAATCTTCCAACATTCAGCTTCTTTGAATGTCCACGAGTTCTAGTATTATGAGAGAGGGAGAAGAACCTTTCTCTATCCACCCTCTCAATGCCATGCATAATTTTATACACTTCTATCATGTCTCCTCTGACCCGCCTTTTCTCTAAACTAAAAAGCCCCAAATGCTGCAACCTTTCCTCGTAAAGGAGTCGCTCCATCCCCTTGATCATTCTGGTTGCCCTCTTCTGAACTTTTTCCAACTCTATAATATCCTTTTTGAGATGAGGCGACCAGAACTGCACGCAGTATTCCAAATGCGGCCGCACCATAGATTTATACAACGGCATTATGATATCGGCTGTTTTATTTTCAATACCTTTCCTAATTATCCCTAGCATGGAATTTGCCTTTTTCACAACTGCCGCACACTGGGTCGACATTTTCATCGTGCTGTCCACTACAACCCCGAGGTCTCTCTCCTGGTCGGTCACCGCCAGTTCAGACCCCATGAGCGTATATGTGAAATTCAGATTGTTTGCTCCAATATGCATAATTTTACACTTGTTTATATTGAATTGCATTTGCCATTTTTCTGCCCATTCACTCAGTTTGGAGAGGTCTTTTTGGAGCTCTTCGCAATCCCTTTTTGTTTTAACAACCCTGAACAATTTAGTGTCGTCAGCAAACTTGGCCACTTCACTGCTCACTCCTAATTCTAGGTCATTAATGAACAAGTTGAAAAGTACAGGTCCCAATACCGATCCCTGAGGGACTCCACTTTCTACAGCCCTCCATTGGGAGAACTGTCCGTTTATTCCTACTCTCTGCTTTCTGCTTCTTAACCAATTCCTTATCCACAAGAGGACCTCTCCTCTTATTCCATGACTGCTAAGCTTCCTCAGAAGCCTTTGGTGAGGTACCTTGTCAAACGCTTTTTGAAAGTCTAAGTACACTATGTCCACTGGATCACCTCTATCTATATGCTTGTTGACACTCTCAAAGAATTCTAATAGGTTACTGAGACAGGACTTTCCCTTGCAGAAGCCATGCTGGCTCTGCTTCAGCAAGGCTTCTTCTTCTATGTGCTTAGTTAATCTAGCTTTAATAATACTTTCTACCAGTTTTCCAGGGACAGAAGTTAAGCTAACTGGCCTGTAATTTCCGGGATCCCCTCTGGATCCCTTTTTGAAGATTGGCGTTACATTTGCCACTTTCCAGTCCTCAGGCACGGAGGAGGACCCGAGGGACAAGTTACATATTTTAGTTAGCAGATCAGCAATTTCACCTTTGAGTTCTTTAAGAACTCTCGGGTGGATGCCATCCGGGCCCGGTGATTTGTCAGTTTTTATATTGTCCATTAAGCTTAGAACTTCCTCTCTCGTTACCACTATTTGTCTTAGTTCCTCAGAATCCCTTCCTGCAAATGTTAGTTCAGGTTCAGGGATCTGCCCTATATCTTCCACTGTGAAGACAGATGCAAAGAATTCATTTAGCTTCTCTGCAATCTCCTTATCGTTCTTTAGTACACCTTTGACTCCCTTATCATCCAAGGGTCCAATTGTCTCCCTAGATGGTCTCCTGCTTTGAATGTATTTATAGAATTTTTTGTTGTTGGTTTTTATGTTCTTAGCAATGTGCTCCTCAAATTCTTTTTTAGCATCCCTTATTGTCTTCTTGCATTTCTTTTGCCATTAAAAACAAATATACAAATTTTAAAACACAAAAAAAATTTTAAAAACACAATTTAAAAAATTTAAAAACAATTTAAAAACACATGCTAAAATGCCTGGGAGAAGAGGACTATAACTCTGGAAAATGTTGAAAAAGAAACTGGGTGATATCCAACTATATATTAAACAATTTATATATTGCTTAATTGCAATCGTTTCTAACCTCAGTAATTTGTACACTGATTTCAATTAGTCCACTTTGAATATGATGCAGGTAAATGTCACCCATTATATTTATAGCCTTCCTCCCTTCTGTGACATTCATTGCAACATACATAGGGTACCCATTTGCCTCTCATCCAGGCTTGGCCAAGACCCAGGCCTATTTAACTTCAACAAAGTGTCTGTATCATGTGTACATTCAGCCCATGTTCTGAGACAGCCAGGAGCAAGTGTGTTATTTGCAAGTGGATTGAAGGCCAATTCCTATTTTGCATCTATGTACAGGCAACAAGTTCACATTCATCTTAAATGCAATATCTGCATGAAGCCAAGCCTGAGGCAGCAATTCCTGCATCACCAAATATATCCATCCTTGTCATAACCCTGTGGACACAGAAATGCAGTATGGGAATTAACCATTGGAATTTTGCCATCCTATTAACTGGATCTTCGGGTTTTCCTTTGTTTTTTATAGTCCTTGAGCTAACATTAGAATAACTTCACAGAACATCGTCTTTGTACTAATTAAAAAGTAACTCAGCATGGTTTGGGTGTTCAGATCCAGGATTCATTGCAGCCATTCAAATGCATAATGCAGAGAAGAAAGAAAAATGGAAACCTAAATGTTTAAAAAGTCAGATATTTAAACATTGCAATTCTAGTCATACACTGATTATACTTTAAGTGCTTCCAAACAAAAACTCTTATACAGCAATAACAAAAGAACGTATTATTTTCTTAAATTTATGCACCAGTCTAATTGCTATGCAGATGCAATTAAGGAGATCTAAGAAATGCAAAACCAAGATACCACATGGTTCTCAGTTCCCAAAATCAGAGGCATAAAAGAATATTTCACACTTTGGGCTGTGAACATGGAATCCTGATTAAAATTTGCTAAATAAAGTCCTTGCCTAAGTCTTTTTAGTACTGTATTTTTATCGTCACCAAAAATGTGTTGTTGTGAAAGACACAGGTAAGGGAAACCTGTCTAGCTCTTGATAACTTAAAAAAGGATTTTCCAAGTCCTACTGCGAAATCATTTGCAGGCATTAATTATATTCAAATGTAATCATTATAAAGATAGGAATGCCACTCAACCTCATCTATTCCCTCCTTGATAAAGAGATAAGAAGGTAGCATTGTTCCAAGAGAAACACCTATGCAATCTGGGAAGGAAAGGTTGGGCTGCTGTACAGAAGAGGTACAACCCAAGGAAGATCCTCACTGGCTGACATGCTTAAGGAATGGGGTAAGATCTTGAAAACACTTTTGAAAGAGGGTGTGAACGTAGATACCAAATGAAGCTGTGCTAATTAATCTAGTAGTAATTGAGGATGAAATCAAATTTAAACACTCAAGGTGAGAGATTATGAATTTTTCACAGGCTCCTGAGATGAGTCTCATAGCTGTGTGACCTTAGACTCCTGGAATTATATATTATATTCTCATGTTGGCTTCTTTCTAACCTAAAGAGTCCTCCTACAAAATACATTCTGTGTTTGAAGAGACACTGCATACAGCAGGGATAGAGAATCTCAGGCCAGGAGGCCAAATGTGGCCCTCCAGGCCTTCTGTCTGGCCCTTGGGACACTCCCCAAGTGAAACCCCCTCTCCAACACCCTCTTTTCCCAAGCCAAACTCCTTTGTATATTTCACATCCTCCTTGAGTATTTTTGCCTGGCCTTGGACTCTGATAATGACTCTAGCTTGCCTGGAAGAGAGGCAAGTGTGTGTAGAAACCAACCAGTGCACAAAGCACTGCACCCACTTTTGCCTCTTGCCCCGTCCATCACTGGCATGAGCCCTTCCCCAGAAAGTTGCCCAGAAGGGTTCACCCTGAAGGGAATGCACCCCTTGGGCTGAAAAAATATCCCCCCTCTCGATGTAGACTCTGATTCAAACAAGCAGAAACAGGGTGCAGTACAATCCCCCTCCCCAGATTACTACACTTCAGACCATAGTCGGAGGAAACACAAATCTGAATGCTTCCTAAGTTAAAACAACAAAGCTAGCAGGCCAGGGAGTTGGGTTTTAGGCAAGCCTTCTGGTCCAGAGATGGCTGTTGATTCATTGTGGGCCCCAGAAGGTAGAATATATTGAGCAAGGAGTTTGAAGAGTTTAAGAATCATAGTCTTAAAGTGATGAAAGGATTTCATAGGAGTTGAGAAAGGACTGAAATCGCAGCTCCTGTCTCGTTCATTGCATCTCTATATTTTAAAGGGATGAACAGCTATTTATATCCATGTGAGCCCTTCGCAATTGATGGGTTGAGCACGTATTTTGTGCTCCAGTATTTATGGCTCAAGTGAGAAGCCGCCCTAACTTTAAAGCAGCAGCACTGTACACTACTATCATCGTCCCCCCCTCCTCCCCCGGCATTGCTTCTCAGACTGTGAACTAGCAGAGTGACGACAGAGCATCTACTTCATCCTTCTATCGCTTCGAAAATAGGATCGACCTTTTACATGGTCTGATGAGCTGCATGGTCTGACAATCATCTGCTTTGACTTGGTTCTTCAGGTTGAGTACTTTGTAGTAAGAGCCCTTGCAAAACCAATTTTCCCCCTCTCTGCTTTCTCTCTTTTCCCTTTACAGAAATATATAGATAGATAGATTGTTGTGTCTTCCTATCACAGATGCTCCCAAAAAGTGAGTTTCATTTAAAGCTGCCTTTGCACTGTCTGGAGCATCACAGAAAAGCCAGCTGGCCAAGAAGGGTCGTAGCTCAGTGGTAGAGCATCTGCCTTGTATGCAGAAAGTCCCAGGTTCAATCCCTGGCATCTCCAGACAGGGCTGGGAGACACTCCTGCCTTGAACCCTGAAGAATTGCTGTCAGTCCAATGGTCTGATTGAAGCAGCCTCACGTTTGATGAAGGCAATGGCATGTTCCTACCACTCAGTCCCACATTTTAATGACAACGTTGGCCCAAAGTCTTACACAACTTTCAGACATTCCCTTATGCGTGGCCCAAAAGCAAACACCTGAGTCATGGTTTGGGGTGGGGGTCAGATTTATATCAAACCCTTCTTTTGCAGTTGCAATACTCAGCTACCAGCAACTTCAAAGGACAACATCAAAATCCATTAGATGCTGTGGCTTCTGTGGCCTTTGATGAGGGAGTGGCTGTGACCACTGCATCAGGGCAACTGGGTTCTGGTCACACATGTAACACCCGGCAAGTCTAACAGACAGATGTCCAGGCTCAAAACTGGGAGATGTAAGTTATTGTCTTAGCTTACCTCTGGCCTCACTACCTGCTTTTGGGCAAGTTGCACAATAAAGAGGGGGGGAAACCAAGAGTAATTGACACAATTCAATAAAGCACTGCCTACTAAAGTGGTCCATAAACTAACAAGGTAGTGTGACGCACAGGGAGAGGCCACAGCTCAGTGGGAGAGCACATGCTTTGCATTCAAAAAGGCCCATGTATGATCTCTGGAATCTTCCATTAAAAGGACATACAGCAGGTAACAAGAAAGAGCCCTGCCTGAGACCTCGGATAAGTTGAGGCCAGTCAGGTTAGACAATAAAGTGGGTGAGATCAACGAAGAGTCTGTCTTGGGCCATATCCGCACCATACATTTAAAGCACTCTTATACCACTTTAAACAGTCATGCCTTCCCCAGAGTTTCCTGGGAAGAAGAACTGACTGTTCAATCACTCTGGGAATGGTAGCTCCATGATGGGAATAGGGGTCTCCTAACAACTTTCAGCACCCCTCACAAACTACAGTGCCCAGGATCCTTTGGGGGGAGCCATGACTGTTTAAAGTGCTATGATAGCACTCCAAATGTATGGTGCAGATGTGCGGTCCTATGTAGGCAGTTTCCTATGTTCCTTACACATGGCCACAAATGAGTATGTCTGACTCATGGTGCTTCCCCCACCTTCTGTTTTTTTGACGGGGAAAAGTCAGGCACATCAGATCCACAAAGGCAGAGACCCTATCTATGGGGTGTTCATAGGGGAAGAGCTGCCACTTAATGGTAGAGCCCATGCTGTGTATGCAGAAGTCCCCAGGTTTGACCTCTGTTGTCTCCAGGTAGAACTTGAAATGCCCAGCGCATGAAACCCTAGGAGCTGCTGCCAGTCAGTGTAGACAATACCAAGCTAGATGGACCAATGGTCTGAGCAATGGGATAAGGCAACTTCCTTTGTTCCTATGTCCCACTGTACCTTGGGTGTGGGGAGTAAAAACGCACCTACTTCACCACCATGCAAAGAGCATCTTGAGCTAAAGGAATGTGTGAACCCATCCTCTGAGAGGTTATGAGCAAAAGGGAGGGAAACGACTATAGAGAAGGAGGTGGGAGGGGATGTCGATGTGCTGAACCGTTGCCTGGCCTTGATAATGGACTGGATGAGAGCTAACAAACTCAGACTCAATGCTGACAAGACTGAGATGCTGTTGGTGAGGGGTTTCGCTGATCAGATGGTGGATATATACCCTGTCCTGGATGGGGTTACACTCCCCCTAAAGGAGCAGGTTTGTAGTTTGGGAGTCCTTTTAGATCCTTCCTTGTCACTAGAGGATCAAGTAGCCTCGGTGGCACGGAATGCATTCTACCATCTTCGGTTGGTAGCCCAGCTACGTCCCTATCTGAGCAGGGAAGACCTTACATCAGTGGTACATGCTCTGGTAACCTCGCGACTGGACTACTGCAATGCACTCTACGTAGGGCTGCCTTTGAAAACAGTTCGGAAGCTACAGCTAGTGCAAAATGCGGCTGCCAGACTGATAACAAGAACTAAGCGGTCCGAACATATAACACCTGTTCTGGCCCGCTTGCACTGGCTTCCAGGCTAAATTCAAAGTGCTGGTTTTGACCTATAAAGCCTTATACGGCGCGGGACCACAATACCTGTTGGAACTCCTCTCCCAATACAAACCTGCCCGTACATTGCGCTCTTCATCGAAGGCCCTCCTCCGAGCTCCGACCCACAGGGAGGCTCGGAGGGTGGTTACAAGAACTAGGGCCTTGACTTCCGGGAAGGGTGACTTTGCCTGTGCCTGCTTTTGAGACGAGCTCTCGTCTCAGAAGAAGCTTTTTCAGTTTTAAAATCAGTCAGAACGTTCTTTTTGACTGGTAAAGATTTTCTCCCGGGCAGGGAGAAACGTAGAGATTAACCACAAAAGCCTGTGTTAGTTGGGAGGACTGGATTTCATTAATTTATGAGAGAAGGTTCAGCCAGCAATGCCGGATGGATTTTCAAACAAGCTCTAACTGATTAAGCTACACGTTTATCTTTTCTTCAAAGAAAAACGGATTCTAACAGGCAAGCACTCTTCTTTCTATTTTTTTCATCTGGTTTAAATTGTTGCAGCAAATAGAGATTTGTCAATGAATCAGCTATAAAGAATTTCTGGGTGAGTTATAACTCTTCTCTTTCATTCACAAAATTAAGGAGGAAAGAAATTGAAAAAGCTTATCTTTGTTTTGATTGCAAAAAGCTGACCTGGAATTGTGAATTTTAAAGATACAAACGGATGAGGGATTTCTATTCCGAGGAGATAAATAAATAAATTTGATTTATGAACTTTGGAGTATTATATGTCTGGGACTATTTTTTTTTTGGTCTATTTCATTTTGACGAATCTGCTTGTTCACGACGCCATTAACTGTTCTGAAGCTGTGAACTAAATTTGTTTTGCATTCCTGAACATATAAGAGATAAGGCAGGCTGTGTTGTCTACACTGTGATGTCATCAGGCCTGAAATATTAACCCAATTGTTGCTGAAATAAGAAGTGGTTTTTCTTTTTTCTTCGTGGTTTTAAGAATGGCAATCAAGAAAGTGGCTGAGAATCTGGAAGTAATTATGTTTCAGAAAATAATGGATGAGATTGAGATAACGAAACAAACCCTGAGAAAGGGTAGAATGGAGATGAAAATTGAATTTGGCAAAATGAACCAGGAGCTTAAAGAAATAGGGGATCTTGTGAGAGAGGAGATTGATGAGATCAGAGATGAGAAAAGAAAAATTAAAGAGAAGATGCAAGCCCTGGAGATTGGAACAAATGTGGAATCGGAAAAAGACCTGGATTTTATGAATATTAGAGATAAAGTTTACTGTTTGGAATTCAACGTTGTCTCTGAAGAAATTAATGAAGATATTAGAGATATTAATGTCTTGGATAAATTTTTGGACTGGAATGATGTGATGGAGCTTGACATAGAAAAAATCTATGGAATTAACTACAGACATATGACAATGGACAAACTCTCAAGAGATGTGCCTGTGCATTATGTAAAAAAAAAAGAACAGAGATATGACTTTACAACAATATTTCAGCAACATATTCAGAATTGATGGCAAGGAAATATTTGTGAGAAAGGAAATTCCCATTAGACTCTTATTATATGACTATGGCTATGACAGCAAGATTATTATGGGATACTGACAATGGAAGAATGGCTACTGAAATTACTGGATTTAACAGGATTATTGAAGATGGAAGATGGAATTAACATTGATAATGGAAGAATGGCTATTGAAATTATTGGATTTAACAGATTTGATGAGATGGATTAAATATTTGTGAGAAAGGAAATTCCCATTAGACTCTTATTATATGACTATGGCTATGACAGCAAGATTATTATGGGATACTGATAATGGAAGAATGGACACTGAAATTATTGGATTTAACGGGATTATTGAAGATGGAAGATGGAATTAACATTGATAATGGAAGAATGGCTATTGAAATTATTGGACCTAACAAATTTGATGAGATGGATTAATCGATATGTTTATTTGGAGAAAAATTGATAGATATATTTCTCAAGGAAGTGAAACCTCTCTTTGACTTTTTGTGGAAAGAATAAAGTAATGTTTATGAGATTTGATGATTAACTAAGATAACTACTGGAGGAAAGTGATTTTGTAATATAATTTAAGAGACAGGATTGTTATATATTGTAGACCTATAACTGATCTGCGACAAATCGGAAGTCAACATTTTATTTTATTGTTTAATTATTTTTGTTTTGTTTTGTTATGTTTTTGAAAATTTGAATAAAAATTAATGATAAAAAAAAAACTAGGGCCTTCTCGGTGGTGGCCCCCGAACTGTGGAACAGTCTCCCCAATGAGGTACGCCTGGCGCCGACGCTGTTGTCTTTTCGGCGCCAGGTTAAAACCTTCCTCTTTTCCAGGGCTTTTAATCTAACTTAATTCTGTTTTAAACTGTATTGTAATTGTTTTTAGATCTCCCATTCTCTATATTTTGTGGTTCGTTTTTATTGGATTTTATTGTATTTTGTATTGATTTGTTGTTCACCGCCCAGAGAGCTATGCTAGTCGGGCGGTATATAAATTTTATACATAAATAATACATAAATAATAAGAATGCTAATTAAGCAAAAGGTCGGGAGCTTCCATCAACTAAAAACCCACATAATTTACCTAAATCCACAACACTTCACAGACTAGTAACAGGAACAATTTGAAAACAACCATCAAAAAAGCCTTTCCCCCACTTTTCCCTGCAGGAAAACTCTTAGCTGAAAGACTTCCTCTCTTCACCCCCAGCAATATAAACGTCCTTGTCATGTCTAATTTTAGCCTAATGGCAAGAAATGGATGCAGCAATTCAATCAAACTGGTATGCAAGAATTTGGAAGATGGCAATGAAGGAGAAATTTGCATCTTGAAAAGGGCAAAGGGAAACTAAGCAAAAACCAAAGCTAGGGACACTTCTCTTCTTCAGAAGCCTTGGACTAAATCCGGAAGTGAGGTAAACCCCACTCAAGTCTACAGCAGGAGAGCAAAGGTTTCCTTTGCGCCCCCCAATGTTTTATGTATTCAGAATCAGCCGCCTTAAGAGGCCGATAACGAAAAGGGAGAAACAATTGAGTGAAAGAGAAAGAAACCCAATCCACTTTCCCACTTAATAAAAGGAAATATTCGTGAGCTTGTCTCCCTGCCACGTTGCCAAATATGACAAAGAAAATGAAGAGCGCGGAGTCTACGATCCTCTAGCCTCTCTTGAAAGCAGCATATTTGGAAATCTAAAGCTGGGAGAAGCGGAGGGGTGAGGGTAAGAGAGCCAGACAACAAAAACTCACAGCTGCTCAATTGCTGACAAAAGCCCTAATGAAAGGGAATGAGTCTCGGCACTTTAATCCCCTTCTAGTGGCTGGTGGAGCCTAGGCTTACTGCCGGAATAAATGCAAAGTTATAGTAGCTGCATTCAAAAATAATAACCAAGGAAAATTATTTCCACAAAAGTAACCATGCTTTCACTTGCTCTCATCTCCGACACATACTTTTCATTGAGTTGCCCACTCTAAATGCCAGGAAAATGGTCAAACGGTCTCTCAAAAGACACTCCCCTCTCAGGGGCATTTGGGGAGTGATGGGGGCTCTGTATGATTTAGGAGCATGCAGTGTTGTAGCCCTGTTGAAGCTAAGAGGGATGACGACTGATGTCAGGTTCAGTGGCACTACAGTACGGCCCCGCTTCTCGGCAGCCCGCTTTTCGGTGTTCAATTAATACGGCGCCAGTGGGGCGATGAGCTGGAGGGAAGGCTGGAGCTGCCCGCACTCCAGCTGATCGCACTGGAGGAGGGGAAGATCAGCTGTAGCTCGCTACAGCTGATCTTCTCTTCTGGTGCAATCAGACTCCCCTGCTCGAGCTGATCGCGCCAGAGAAGGGAAAGTTCAGCTGTAGCATGCTACAGCTGATCTTCTCCTCGGGGTGGTCAGTCTCCCGCACTCCAGCTGATTGCGCCGGAGGAAGGGAAGATCTGATCTTCTCCTCCTCTGGTGCAATCAGCGGGTTAGGTTCCAGACCCCCACGCTACAGCTGATCTGCTTTTCGGCAGTTTTCGCTTTCCGGAGGGGGTCTGGAACCTAACCTGCCGTATGAGTGGGGCCCTACTGTAGTAGGCACCCTTAGGTAGCTGCCAGGACACCAGTGCCTCGGCAGGGCTCACCTCCGTGCTGATGCCAGCCCAGAGGACCCACAGACTCCAACACAGGTAGGTCTGGGAGAGCTTGCCCATCATTTCGAGCCATCCTACCTTTCCATCTGTACTGACTCCTCAATACCAAAATGCCATAGCTCAGTGGCAGAGCACATGCTTTGCAGGAAAAAGATCCCAGGTTCAATCCCCAGTGTCTCCAAGTAGGTCTGGGAAGATTTCTGCCTGAAACCCTGCAAAGCTGCTGCGAGTCAGTGTTGGCAATATTGAAATAGATGGTCCAAGCTTTTGATTTGGCATGAGGCTGCCACCTATGTTCCTGTGTTGTACTGCAGCCACTGCCACAACCATCTCTCCTGTTGTATTCCCTCAGTTTTATATTCTGAACAGCTCTTGATTCCATCCAATGCAGATGACCTTTTGGTCTTATCTGCTGGAGCTGGGAGAAGGCTTTTAACTCCATCTACTCCAGCCATCGCTATTAACCAGATACATTCCCTCTTTCTCTAGATCTTTTCTCAATACTGTTTTGGCTTTTGAAGTTGGTGAATGCTTCTTCAAAACATTGATAGGATGCGCACAGACCTACATGAGCGTTCTTCAGATTTCTCCTTCTCTAGTTCCCTAGATGAAACATTGCAAGGCCTTTTTTCTTTCAAAAATGAAGCTATTATACTCCGTTTGCTAGCACATTGCCTTCAGAAGTGAAGACAGCATCTAGGGATGTGCAATAGCATGTGGCTCAAGCAATGAACTTGATGTAAGAACAATGACGTAAATTCAAAAAAATAGGTATGATGGAAGGTATGCAACTCCAGAGGGTGTAGTTCAGGGGCATTGAAAGTGGGTTGCATGAAAAGGGTTGCAAGGCCATGCTATCTAACCCCACAGCAGGTGTGCAAAACGGCCATACCCTCTGTGCTTTTGGCCAGTGTGTGAGGAGGCTCTACATATGTACCTCAGTGGAGGCTGCTCCATTAGAATGAATGGGAGTACTTCCCCACCAACCTCAGCCTTCCTTCCATGAGCCCCCACCTGCCTTCCTATTTATAGTCCAGAGGGGTATTTATTTATTTATTTATTTAGTTTAATTTATATACCGCCCTAAGCCCGAAGGCTCTCTGGGCGGTGTACAAAAAGATAAAAACAAGCACAATATATAAATACAATAAATACAATAAATCAAAAAACAAAACAAACAATAACGAACCAAACAACATCCAAAATACGGAAATGCTGTTTAAAATACACTTTAAAATGCCTGGGAGTATAAAAAGGTTTTCACCTGGCGCCGAAAATATAGTAGCGTCGGCGCCAGGCGCACCTCATCAGGAAGACTGTTCCACAGTTCGGGGGCCACTACATGTTAGCTTCCTCAGTCTCAGAGTTGCCATTATAGAGCTCAGCAGGGAGAAAGATGGGGGCAAAACTAGAATTAGTTGGTCCTACCTGTCACTGGCTCTGGCTCCACCGACTGTTGGTCTTCCTTCGTTCCATCCCACCAGTCACAATGGGCACCAGCCACCACTGCCTACATTGGTATGTGCAAAGATCTCCTCCTTACAAGAGAGAGCCCTGCATGCATTGTGATGCATATATATATGCTGCCCTTTCATAAGCTGGCCAAATCCACAGATAGCAGGGAGGCACGGTCACTCTGCGTGGCAGTGCTGGGATGGGCTATCCCATGTGGCTTTGCAGCAATCCCAAAATTCTTCAAACATGCAGGGGTGATCATTTGAAGCACCCTTCCATGTTTTGGCTTGTTTAAAACAGGCAAAACATAGACCAGTTTTAGAGATCTGTGTTTTTGCTAAACTGGAACATTTTCTTTATAGATTATAAAAGGCCTACAATTGCTAAGTGCAAGTTTTAAATGCCACCCACTCCTGAAACATAAACACCTTCCCCAAGTTCTGTAACGTTTTAATACACCATGCATTAAAGTTTGTTTTTGAAACACTGCAAAGATGTAAATTAGTCAGCTTAACATAAACATAGAAAGGTGATCTTGTGAAAGACACTTTGATTTTACAGAAATCTCTGCCTTGCTGAAGTGACTTACGCTTCGAAGAGTTGAAAACTCACTACATCCTCTGTATGTTCTAGTTCTATATGGATCCCACAATCAGGCAGTAAATATATTCAAAATCACCATCCTGAGATAGAAGAGATTTCCAAGGGTAGGGATGGACAGGTCAGTTTTCTCCATTTCTCATTTTTCCAATATAAAATTCAGTTTTCCACATTTCTGCAGCAATTTGTGGATTTTTTTTTATTTAAAAAAATCCTCTTGAATATTCATCAGCATTTTAGTGCAAATCCCACCTAAAAACACACATTTGCATGTTGTACAAACTAATATACACATTTTTGCAAGCAATTTCTCCAAATATAATGCATGTTATTTTCATGAATATATTCCTTTTCATGGGCACTTTCCCCTGATGTATACATTTGTGTAAGCATTGTTTGGTTGGACAACTGCATCGCAAAATTCAGATAACTGCAAATTTCAAAGGATGTCTGTGCTTCTGTTATTGTTTCAGAAAGTGTGAATTAGGCAGGTTTCCCTGTAAACGAGAACTGAATCTGATCTCTCCCCCTTCCCTTTCCATGGGTGCTTTTCTGACTTGCTTGCACAGACCTTAAAAAACTTGGGTAGAGAAGGCACCACCTGTGTGTCAAAAGCAGCAAGTCTGAGCACAGTTAAGCTAAAGACAAAAGACACCTTACAGAATGAGACGATAAAAGTTAATTATGAATGATCCTAACGTTACTCCCAAATCAGAAGGCTCTGTTAATTGTTACACAGCACATCTGCCATTTTGCAGTAACATATGGTAGGAAAACATATCAGGAATTGCTGAGTAAGGGAAAACAGAGCATTGGGATCTGGGGAGGGGAGAAAAGGGAGCAGTATGTATGCATCATTTAAAACACATGGCTACTATACTAACATTTTAGAAGTAAAGAGGGGGGAAAACAGGAGCATGCTTGTAACACCCTCATTTTCATATGAAGGATTACTGACTGAGCATACCCACTCCACTATTACATATTGTTGAACACTCAGCTCTCGCTGCTATATTCAGTAAGCTCTCAAATACCCTGTCCTCCAACTGCATAAAAGCCAAGTGGGTGCTTTCTCTTTTGGTACTAGAAAAACATAATTATCCTACAACAGATTGCAGTTCTGTGGATCAGGGTAGAAGAGAAAAAAAATGTTTTCCACACTGCTCTGACTCCTTACGTAAAGCCATAGAGAGGTGGGGTGAAATCACCAAGGCCAGCTGAAGAGCTCAAGCCAGGACTAGACAAGGTGCCAAAAAGTATTTTAAATAAAACATTGTTCCTATCTCCTGATATCCCCAGGAGAGGGAGCTTTCAGTGGTTCAGGATGCCCTCTCGAGTCCTACTGAAAATGAAGACAGGTAATAGAAAATAAGGGGTGCCCTGTTACATTGCGCCTCCTGTAGCATATGTGTCCATCACCTCCCACACAGAACTAGATGATCTAGGGATGGGGGGAAATCTGTCAATTTATCTCATTTTTCCAATCTTAAGTTCAGTTCTCTACATTTCCACATGAGTTTGTAATGAAAATTCATCAGCATTTTAGTGCAAATTTGTCCCAATCTATACACGTTTGTCCACAATTTTGCCTAAGATACACATTTTTGCAAATCAATTTTCCCTAATGTAGTGCATTTTTGTATGTGATTTTCACTACTATATGCATCTTTGCGCACATTAGCTGCATTGTAGAACTTCATTGCAAATTTCAGAGAAGTGAAAATCTGAAAGGATAGCTGTGTTTTGGTTCTTGTATTGTTGGAAAGGGTGAATTTGGTAATTTCATCTTTAAGTGAAAACTGAATCAAATTTCTTCCCCATCACTACATGATCCCCATACAGCCACAGCACATTACCCCAGCTTTTAAAACCAAACCAGACCAAACATATATATAATTGCCAAAGACACTATAGCATTATTGCATTATTACATCATCATCATCATCATTTCACCAACACTTCAGAATCTACACCCTGACTCTGGCTTGTTTATTTACTTATGGTATTTGTATGCTGCCCCATAGCATAACAGTATCTGGGTGAGTTACAATAAATACTTTTTTTAAAGAAAGTAAAATACAAAGTAAAACAAAAGCATTAAAATGGGAGGATGAAACTACATACAGTAAATAGAACAAAACAGTTATTACTTTTAACTATAGAAAAGAGGACTGAGACCCAATCACAGATCTCTTTAGTGCTAAGTGCACACATTTTGCATAAGAGCCAGCATGGTGTAGTGGTTTGAGTGTCAGACTAGGACTTGGGAGACCAGGGTTCAAATCCCCATGAAGGTTACTGGTTGACCTTGGGCCACTCACTGTCTCTCAGCCTAACCTACCTCACAAGGTTGTTACAAGGATGAAATGGGAAAGAGGAGAACCATCTTGAGCTCCTTGGAGGAAAGGTGGGATATAAATATAACAACAACAACACAAGCACCCCTTCAACAACAACACAATGACCACCCCCTAGTTCAATTTCTATCAGGACTGGTAAAGACCTCAGACCTTGGCAAGCTGCTGCCTTTCAGTGGAGTGACTGCTGAACTAGATGGGCCCATGATCTAACTCAGTACTATAAAGCAGCATCTTCTGTTCACCTGCAAAAGTAGCAGCGCACCTGGAGCATGACCAAGGGTTGGGCGAGGCCTATTTTTTTTCATCCACATTGAGCCTGGTCCACCTTTGGGGGCGGGGGGAAATTCCTCTTCTTTACAGAGTGGATTTGTGCCTTCATCATCATCAAGGGGCACAGGAGACAGTAGAAGAGACAGTAAGCCAGGTAACATAATCGCCTATAAATATTACATGAAACGCAAGCCTCCTAGCAGTGATGCAGACTCTAAGAGCCCATAAATGAGGATGACTCTTTCAAACAAGGAAAGCAACCGTGCCCCACCGGATGGCGTCTGACCCTTTCCACAACTTCTGGCTACAGTTAATTAAACAAATGCTCCCCATGGAATATGTGGTCTCCACAACTCTGGGCAGAGTGATTTCATACCACCCAGACACCCAGGATGCTTTTCATTTCCATTCCCCTGCCCTGCACAATAAAGAGGCCTTCTTTCTTTCTGTTTTTAACGTTCTTCTTATCTAAGAACTGAACCCTGCCACAAGCTCAGTGCACCTATTATTTCTTTCTTAATACAGTCAACACAGAATGTCACAGCAGCGGCTATTTCATAGCCAAGGGATACAAACAACAAAAAGGCTTAGTAGGATGTAAGAGGCTCAAAATCACCCATCTGCCTGGGGGGAAAAAATCCAACGTCTTGAAGACACAATGAAGGGTAAATTTAACAGAAATAAGGATCAGAGAAAAGGTACTAACCCCCCCTTCCATTTCTATTTGGATTCCTTTGATAACTCACAGAGCACAACCAGCTTCAACACCTTGCCCATTCCAACAGAACTTTTCCACATTCTTGTCCTCGTGGGATGAATGGGAGAAGGCCTTAGCTCTGTGGTAGAGCATCTGCTACACATGCACAAGGTCCCAGGTTCAATCCCCAAGATCTCCAGATAGGGTGGGAAATGTTCCCCTGTCTGAAACCTTAGAGAACCACTGCCAGTCAGTGCAGACAATGGGCACGCTGCCCATCCAATCTCCTCCTCTTCAGAGCAAAGGCACAGAAAAAAGGGCAACCAAAATGATCAGCATCCCCAATACATGGAACAAGGAAGAATGCAAAGACCATAGGAAGCTCCCTTATACCCGGCCCCATCTGCACTCTGTTGCCACTTTAACAGTCATGGCTTCCCCCAAAGACTCCTGGGAAGTGTAGTTTGTTAAGGATGCTGCCCTGGGCTCCTATTGGAAGGAAGGGCAGGATAGAAGTAAGTAAGTAAGTGAGAGTTGTTAGGAGACCCCTGTTCCTCCACACACATGCACACACACAGAGCTACAATTCCCAGAGTTCCCTGGGAAGGGGGATTGACCGTTAAACCACTCTGGGAACTGTAGCCCTGTGAGGGGACCAGGGGATTTCTAACAACTCTCAGCACTCTTAACAAACTACAGTGCCTGTGATTTTGGGAGGGAAGCCATGACTGTTTAAAATGCCATGCCTCTGATTTAAACGCGTAGTGCCAATGAGGCCCCTGATTTTCCAGGACTGTACATTATGCAGCGAGGCAGAAGTTCTTCAATTCATGGAGGGGGAGTGGGTAGAGCCAACACACTTGTCCCCCCCCAAACACACATGTGGAACTTACAGTAACCTGAAAGTTTCTGTACTAGAAACCCCAGAATAGGGCATCTGTTTCCACTGAAAAAGGCCGATCCATCACTTCAGTTCGCTTTTTAGTGTCACCTGATTTTTATAGGTAATTCACCACGTATTTACAATTGATGCCACCTTGACAGGGTTAACAGTCTGCCTCCACCAAGTGTAACAACGCACAACTCCACTGTTTCTCACTGAGGAAGTCATTAATGGGTCAGAGTTCTAATGGGCTGTTCAAAATCATATATATTCAAGATTATATGAATACATCTATCGCACATTTCCTTTCTTTTAAAAGCAAACAGCCTGCTCGTTAACAGATTTACAGCTTGAATCCCCTTGATACTGGAAAGGAAATCCCACTGAATCTAAATGAGTTTTACTTTCAAGTAAGTAAAGGTTTAGGATTGCAGCCTTATTTGGTTAGGCACACAACAGGAATCTGAGATGCAGCTTAATCAGTGCAGGCCTTGATAGGCATCCACCCTTTGTCACCTCCTCTTGCACAGCATCAAGAAGCCAGAAAAAACAGCCACACCCAAAAGGAAAACATTACAGTATGAAACGTCGCCCCAAGAATATTGATGAGAGCAAACATTGATGTGTGCCAAACACTAAGCCTTCTGAAAGGGAACAGACCAACAATAAAAAGAATAAAGAGGACTTTCTTTGACCCCTGCTCCTTAAAATGACTCCCCCACCCTTTAGGTGACCATTTATTTATTTATTAAAGTATCTATATACGGCCCTCTCACAAAACATCAGGGAGGTATACAGGAATATCAAAACATTCAAAAGCAATACAAAACAATCTTCAAGAGACATTTTACACAGCTCCATAGGTCTGTCGGCATAAAAAAAGTCTTCAGAGATGCCTGAAAGTCAAAAGCAAGGATGCCTAATGAATCTCTGATGGAGGAGTGTTCCACAGCCTGGGACCGATGACACATAATGGCTGACTTCTGGTTGAGGCCAGTCGGGCCTTTATAACACGGGGGACAACTAACAGCACTCCTCCAGATAATTTCAGTGATCAGGCTGGGATATATAACTGCTCAGATGCTTGTTAAGTTATCCTGGACTCAAGTTGTTCAGAGCTTTGTATATCAGCTCAAGAGCTTTGAACCTGGCCTAGGATATGGGCAGCCAGTATAGATGTTTTAGCAGAGGTGTCACATGCTGTTGGCCATCTGTCCCCATTGTCAGTTTAGCTACTGGATTCTGCACCTTCTAGAGCTTCTGGACCAGGCCCAAGGGCAGCCCCACATAGACTGCACTGCAGCAATCTAATCATGAGTCTACCAGTGTATGGACTACAGAGGCCAAGTTATCTCAATCTAGACACAGGTAGCTGGTGTACCAGACAAAGCTGGTAAAAAGCACTGCTTGAACAGTGGTCATTTGGGCTTGTAAAAATAAAGATGTAGCCACGAATACCCCCAAGCTACATACCTGCTCTTTTAGTGGGAACACATCTCCATCCAGAACAGGCAACTGGCATATCACCAGTAGTACTTATGCATCACCAAAAAAGAGGGCAGAGATTTGCATAAAAATTGCATATGCTTTGTGTATTTAGGAAAAAAAATACTATAATTTGAATAAGAACACAATACCTCTCGCTTTATCAGGGAAGATTTTGACCAGATTACTTCTATGCCTGCTCGGTCTGCTATTCTCCCTTCCTAGGGTGCTTTGTCTTTAAACTAGATTTGGGCCAGGCAGTTCTCAAACAGAGGACTGTCCTCTGACAGCTCTTCAAATAAGAGAACTGTCTTCTTTAAAGTAGGCCACATGGCCACCCTACTCTCTATGCATGGCATGACTTTCCCTGAGCATGTATCTGATTTGTTACTGCAGAAGATTAAGTGTCAGGATATGTCACAATCCGATAGCTAGCTGGCATAGGCAATACCCTTCCCCTTTTGCAAGCAGTCTCTTCTTTCTACAGATACTTTTCATGTTCTGTGAAAATGTTAGACTCAACCAGGCCATACATATCTAGAGTCACGGCTATTACCATAAGAAGAGATCAGATCAAAGGTCCTGTGTTCAGCAGTGGCCACCCACTTGCTCCTGGAAGCCCACAAGCAGGGCATGAAGGGAGTACCCTTCTCTTACAGTTACTCCCCAGCAAATGGTATTCAGAGCTATACTGCCTCTGAATATGGAAGCCTCACTTAACCATTTGGTCTAACGCCACTGACACAGTGTAGCAGCAATTGCAGAAATATCAGCCAGCTGTCAACAGCTAAATTAGGACACTAGGTAAGCCATGGTTTGCAATCACCTAGAAAACGAGAACTGGAAATTTGAAGTGGATTTTCAAACAATTGCTTCTTCTAAATATAGTTTGGTGTGATGGCCAAACTGACAAATAAAGGTTTGCAGCTGCCCAGCAAACCAGAGGCTCTCCTTCCCTGGAAGTATTTAAGCACAGGCTGAACAGCTATCTGTCAGGAATTCTGTAACTGAATCCTGCACGGCAGAACCTGCATTGATCAGAGGGTTGAACTAGATGACCTCCAAAATCCCTGTGAACTCTATGATTCCCTAAACACTTCTGGAAATAAGTAGATAATTGTTAGGCAGCTCTGTTGTTTTAGAAGCCTTCATTTGTCTCTGATGCTGTGTTTTGTTTTACAGTTGACTGGTATGTTTATCCTCTGTGTTGTACCTCTCCCTGGAAGCTGTACAGATGAAGGTATGGCTATACATATTTTAATACATAAATAAATTGCAAGATACTGCTACAGGAAAGAGACATCCTTGCTTGCAAAGTGCTCTTATTAGAAAGTCTATTCCCCCTCCTACCCCCCAAATTAAACATTAAATAAATTTGCAGACAGTGTCCACTTCACAGAGCAATCCAAACTCCCTTTGTGTCAGGGCGGGGGTGGGGTGTTTGGATGGAGTCCCACCAGCAAAGTGTCATCGCTCCACCAGTGTGGAGTTCCCTCTTCTGCCCAACGAATAGGTCAGCAACCAGGGTTAGGATTGCATCCACTTTTTGTTGTGAAGTGGTTTCTAAATCTGCAAACAACAAACAATGGGCAGCAAATATCAGTGTGCATCTTCCTTGCCTTGATGTCTCAGACACTATTTAATAGGTGCCCATTCCGACTGTAAAACCATGATACACAAAGCAATGTAAATAGGAATGGAGGGACCACCCTTGTGGACCCCACATCACACTACAAACTCCTAAAGAGAACTTCCCCCATTGACATAAATAGTAGTATTAGCACAAGAAGAGGTGTCATGGGGAAATGTATGGAAGTCAGGGTCAAGCTCTATATCCTACAATAGAAAAGGAAAGCATTCAGTCAAAAGCTATTTGTAGAACAGAGGAACTCAGAGCCAGGATGGTCCAGATAGTATGTCCATGGCTTCAACTGTCTGCTTTAATCTGCACTCACCAGAGCTCAAGGGTAATTAGCTTAGCATTTAGGACTCTGGCCAATTGTGATATGCTAATTCCTTTAGGTTCTGGCTAGGTACTAAAGATGTGATTAAGGCTGTAGCTGGTCTTTTGGCAGGAGAGTTGCCACACTGGAGTGTCAAGGACAAATCAGGATTTTTGGCTGAGTCAGTTTAGACCTAATTCTTCCTGGAACTTTTGCTGCACTGTTATTGTAGGTTCCTCTGTCCTTTATTAAACTAAAATTAGAAGCACTCCAGATAAAGAACAGATGGCTATTGCCAAACAATACAAATCTTAGTTCTCTTCATGTAAATCCATAGAAATAGCTGAATCTCAAGTTAGCTGCCAGTATTAGATGTTAAATAAAAACATAAAGAGTAACTTGATGGCTCACCAGAAGAGACATCTAAGATGTTTGGAGGCAATTTTCCCCTCCCTCACCTCATTCTCATCCCTTTGTTTCAAGTCATAAATTAAACACACTCCTATTTAACAAGTGTTAACAACTGTTGCATGACAAATGCATCCTGGGATATATCCTGGGATAAAACATTAATCAGAGCAAGTTTTATTCCTTTCTACCTACCCTGTTACAATTGTGGTGGAGAATAAAATGCATTAGGACAGTGGTTCCCAAGCTTTTTTTCCCCCATGAACCACTTGAAATTTGCGGAGGGTTCCGGCAGACCACAAATGATTTTTCTGCCTGTTGTAGCAATGGTAATTCCATAGAATTCCACCTGCAATACAATACAATATAAGAAATAAAAGAAGCAATAAAAATAAATTTAAAAATCAATGTGAATATTCAGTATGATGGATGTGCCATCACCCATGTTCAACTACAAATCCAGAGACATGCCGTGGACCACCTGAATGAAGCTCATGGACCACTTCTGGTCTATGGATCACAGTTTGGGACTCCCTGTATTAGGACAACTGACCTTGCCTACTGTGAAGTATTTGTTGGTAATCACACAAACACTTGTGGGCAGCACAGAACATACACACACAGAGAGAGCTGGGTTCCTTAGCATTTCTATTTTGTAATAAAGACACTGTGACCCAGTTTGTAGGTAATGCTAAACCAAACCATGGCTTAGCACAAATGCATGAGTATGCAGGAGATTGTGGCCACTTTGCTCTTCCTTCCATCAGGCTGATGCTGGGAGCTAAGCCATGGTTTAGCAAGTTACCTGAACCCAGGCTCATGGTTTGTCTCCTCCAGACAAACCACAAGCTGTAAACCAAGAACAAAACTTGGTTACAACATCTGGAGGGCACCAACTTGGGAGAGCCTGGTCTAAGCCTTTTAAAAAGCCATTCCAGCTAGTCGCCTTCGCTACATTTTATGGCAGCACATTCCAGACATTATTATTTATGTGTTGTTGCATGAAATAGGGTGTGTTCTTTCTCCCTCTCTTGCACCTTCTGCTAAACCATTTCATTGGGTGTGAGTACACACACACACACGCACACACACAAGCACTGTGAGGGAGAAAAATCTACCCAATTGTCCCTTCCTTAATTACCTTCTTTTCCTAAACTAAAAAGTTCCAAATGCTTTTGCCTCTTCTCACAAGGGAAACAATGACAGTATTAGGGGGGGAAATTGCAGGGCACAGAAGAGGCAAAGCCAGTTTCTTCGGTGGAGGTGGGGAGTCATGTAAAAAGTGCCTTTTCTTCAGGCAACTACAGAGGTCCAGCAATGGAAAGGGTAGAGAGAGAATGAGTGGCTCCTGCCCCCTTCCCCACCCCCACGGTCTTCTGCAAGTGATCCAGGCCAACGCTGAAAATTTCAGTTGCCTTTTCCCGTGCCTTTTACTCTAAAACACCCCCTTTGACCAGGATTATACACCGCCATCTAAAAGCAGCGTCATCAAAGACTTAATAGAATGGCCTTCTTGATACTTGCTCTTCTGTTTTCAATTTCTTTCCTTAAAGGCCCTGACACAAAAGGGGTTCTTTTTCACTACTGCTGAGTTGAGGTTTTCAATAAGCTACGTCTAACACAGCTCCAATATCTCTTTCCTGGGTAGTCGCAGTCAGTTTCGATCCCATCAGTAGATGTATGCCGAGGGCTTAAGAGAGTTCTACACACCCCTGGTACCTATCAGCTCTTTTCTCGTTTCCAATATAAAAAGCTAGAAAACAGAGATGGGTGGAGAGAAGCAGCCTTTCCGGTAATTCCCAATACAGCTTCCATTTCACAAGGAGCTTGGCTTTTTTCTCCACTAGCTTCAATCACTATACCCAGTTCGTTGTTAATTACAGCCAGTTTACAGGCAGTTGACTTGGCCACAGTGACACATGCATTGGTGACATCGAGGCTTGATTACTGTAATGCACTCTATGTGGGGCTGCCTTTGAAAACGGTTCGGAAAATACAGTTGGTTCAAAATGCATCAGCCAGAATGTTAACTGGAGCACAGCACAGGGAGCATATCACCCCTGTGCTTTATCGACTCCACTGGCTCCCAATTTGCTTCTGGGCCCAATTCAAAGTGCTGATTCTGACCTTTAAAGCGCTAAACGGCCTTGGACCAATGTACCTGAGGGACTGCTTACGCCCATATGTACCTGCCTGGGATTTAAGATCATCTGCCTCTGGTCTCCTCTGCGTGCCTGGAGTGAAAGACGTTAGACTGATAGGCACGCAGGAGAGAGCTTTTTCAGCTGTGGCCCCCAAGCTTTGGAACACCCTACCCCAAGAAATCTGCTCTGCTCCCTCCCTGTTGGTTTTCTGGAGACTTCTGAAAATTATCTTGTTCCAGAGAGCCTTTGGGAGGGACTGAAGGTAGAGCCTGATACTGACTTTATGTCTTCTATGTTAAATTTTACCCTTGTAGTCCCCTTTAGTACCACTCCCTATATATATGTATATGTGTGTGTATTGTATTTTAATTGTATTTTATATATTTTAATTTATTTTAATGTTTTTGTGATTTTATTGTTTACAATTTTATTATGTATGTGTTTGATTTTATTTTTTGTAAGCTGCCCTGAGTGCCCTATTATAGGGTAGAAGGGCGGGATAGAAATATTTTAAATAAATAATAATAAATAAATACAGCCAAAATGACACAGCAACTCCATGCATTAAGAAACCTCCTCTCCTCTAGGCATGCCAAGCAAGTCATGTAACCAGTAAAATGGTGATCTCATAATAAAATATATGTACATGACAGAGCTGCATTAAAAATACCAGCTGGAAATTAGTTTTACTTGAGAACCGACCATTTGACAAATAAACATATTCAGTGTTTTACTCTGATTACTAAGTATGGGCCCAATCCACTGGGAATGCAAGCATCATTAGAATGCATGAGAGCCAGCGCTGGCCCAAGACATTCTGCTGCCTGAAATGAAGGACAAGATGGCGGCACCCTCCCCATACCACCTGCAGAAGCCAACCACACCGGCAGTTGGATCTTATGTCAATACTGGTGATAGGAGTGCATCTGCCACTGCACTTGAGGCAGAAGGCTAGTTTGTGGTACACAGGAAAGGCTGTGCAAGAAAAACAGCCCTGTCCTCCAACAGAGGGAAATGGTGTGAGAGCTTAGGAGAAATAGTCAGGAGGCTGCCATCACTGTTTTCTGGCATCTCCCACCTGAGGCAGTCACTTTGCTTTGCCTAATGGTATGTCTGGCCAGTTGAGAGATAGCATGCTCTCACGCAGTCCCTACTGATTTCAAACAGACTTTGCAAAAGAAACTCCCTGGTGGATTGAGACCTATTTTTGGTAGATCAGCCTCAACGCACAGTACTGAACATTGGAAGAAATCTAACGGCATTCAGAATTCTTGGGCAGTATCAAGTTTTGAAAGAGCAAGTAATTGCAAGGGTTCATTGCAAAGAGTGTAGGATTTGTACAGCGAAATAATAAGAGTCACTATTTGGCCCTTTCACCTTCACTTTTCCACCTGAATTGCAGTAGTGCCAGTATTAACATCAATGCTTGAAATGAGTGACTGGCATCAAATTGAACTGTGCACAACATGCTCGTTCCCTAGTACTTGAACAACAACAAAATCAATAAGGCTATTTAGTGTAGCAACAATGAACTGTATGTGCTGCTCCCTGTTAAGCGGCAAAGGATAAACACAGATTTCTTACTACTGGGTATAAAACATTCTCAGAAATGGGTTGTAATTAAGATGCAGATTATTGATATTTTACCCCCCCCCCCAGGAGATATCTCAAAGACTTGACTTGAAAAAGTAGCTATTGATAAAATCCTGACATCTCCACTGAGTTAGGGCTGGCTGAATTCCTCTACAAAATGACCTGAGCCAAAAATGATGGTCCCTGTGCCGTATCTGCCCTGGTGGGATATCTGCCCAGCTACCCCACCTGGCACTACACTCAGAACACAATGCATAGCACCAGTTCTTACAAAGCGGCAGCCCTTTCCATTTACACTAATGGATCCTGTATGCTCTACAGCAGAGTTATTTAAATGTTACTCCCACCATCTGGGTGACAGGCACAGGGGAAGCTTTCTGTCCATAACAAGAGATGAGTAACGTGCAATTTGGCACTCAGCTAGGCCTACACTGAAAGATGCCAAGTAGCTTCAGACTACGACGTTCAAATAACTGCAGCTCAGATCATGAAGATGCTAATGTAATGAGAATATTGTATTATACGATCTCAGATAAATATGCTTATTCTGATAGGGCAAATGCTGGGATAGCATTTCTGAGAGCTGACCTAGCTACCTCTTTGCAGTCTGCCCCACTTTGTTTCATCAATTGCAAAGTGTGTTTAATTATTTATTTTATTTATTTATATTAAATTTTATTAATTAAAAAAATATTATACTAGAATATTATAAGTATGATATAGTAACAGTTGTTACTGTTTTGCTTTTCAATTATAATCTGTCTGCATTAACTAATACCTGGAATCTGGGGGAGAAAAAAGGAGTATTTTGAGAAATGAAATGTTACTTCATTATTGTTTCAGAATTTATTCATGGCAATTAGAGATTTGCATGGGGGGGGGGGAGAAAATAAATCTCCAATCCAGTCAAGACAGATTTTTTTCAAAATGTATTTATACTTAGGGGCATATTTTAAAATCCAAAGGTACAGAACAATAAAACTGAAATCAATGTTACACACCAGTGTATCTTCCCACAGAAGTCTTAAAATGTCAAAGTTCAATGGCTGAGGTGCAGCCCGTGTCTCAGAAGCAATGAAGTGATCAATATCATGGGCTGAATGAGCATCAAAAGAGCTATATTAGGAAGATTAACTCCTCAGAGTGGGAGACAGAAAGACATATCTTGATGAAAATTTCAAGAGCCTTTGCTTATTATCGCATCCGCACAATATGAAAATCTTTTTCTTTTCTTTTTACTGTCCTATAATATTAACTCTTTCTAAAAAATCCTACAGACAATCCAAAACAGGGTTTCTGAAGGTGTCAATGGGCATCTATATCACTGTCGACACGATAAATATTTTGCCTCTAAGAGATGTAGTTATTCAGATCAACTGGACTGCAAGTCTCTGATGACACACACATTTAAAGTCTTATTGCTCACTCTTGCTGAGTAAGATACATTGCTGTTAGATAGCAAAAAGGGGGATAATTCCAAGCACGAGAAAATCAACACGCCTTTTTTTCCAAGTGCTCTCTCCCTCTCCCTCTCTTACTCGCATGGCATAGCCACACGGGAGCTTCCTATTATGCCAGTTTGATGCTTCTGTGGCAAAACCAGAACTGCTGGGAGTAGCAGTACCAGACAAAGGCCGCATTCACACAATATATTTATTCCACTATTATTCCACTTTAAAGAATCATGGCTTCCCCCAAAGAATCCTGGGAAGTACAGTTTGTGAGGGGTGCTGAGAGATGTTAGGAGGCTCCTATTCTCCTCAGAGAGCTACAGTTCCCTGAGTGCTTTAACAATCAATCCCTCTTCCCAGGGATCTCTGGGAATTGTTGCTCCATGAGGGGAACAGTGGTCTCCTAACAAGTCTCAGTACCATTCACAAACTACAGTTCCCATCATTCTTCGGGGGAAGCCATGACTGTTTAAAGTGGAATAGTGGAATAAATGCACAATGTGAATGCAGCCACAAACAAGAAGCAGTCACTTGCTCAGCATTCTCCTGTGTCGCTCATTCCACCTGTGTTAATTTCAGTTCACAGAGGCTATGGTCCAGGTCTTATGTGACAAGAGCCTTGTACCTAAGGATGGAAGGAGGTGTCAATTTTGGTTCTCTCAATTTTTCATTTTTTTTCCTAATCTTAAATTCAGTTCTCTACTTTTCTGCAGCAATTTGCTATTTATTTTTTTAAATCCTCATGAAAATTATTCAGCAATTTAGTGTGAATTTCCCCTAATAAACACAAATTAGCTTGCATTCAATATGAAAACTATAGTGCTAGAACAGAAACCAACTCTCTAAGAATCATGTTTTCATGTTTATTTTCTTTTTTAAAGTCAAGGTTCTAGCCCTTAGGATTCGATAATCTGTGGGAATGGCTAGTGAACACTGAAAAGTACATTTTTGGGGAAGGAAAATAATTTATTCAATTTGCAAAATGAAGCTTTGAATCTGAGTTACCATGGCACACATTTTTGACATTTTGAGTGCAGAGTAGATTTTAATGGGCCCAGCCACATATAGGCTTAAAATGTGCTTATTATTGCTGAAATCGCTCATGTAGCCTGCTTATTTTATAGTATGCATATTGCTAAATTGCAAAAAGTTCTTTTAAAAGGGGTTTCTTTGCCCCTCCCATCCTGTGTAAAGCAGTGCACCTCTATAAGAGATTAGCAGTAAAGTGCAGAGAGAAAAAATGTCTGTGAAGACAGCGAAATGCTCAGAGGAAACAGTAAATATTGATAGCCAGAATACCATTTATGGCATTTCCATTTGTCCGTTTGTCTGAGAGAGATGCAGCAACCAGAACCATCAACAGACACATCTGGTTAAGACTGACTGGTTAAGCTAACAACAAGCTCTTGACAAAAAGGTTAACTGGTCACACTTGCTGTCTCTGGCAGATAGCACAAAGAGATGGCACAGAGAGATGGCAGCTGGTAAGGCCATGGGAACAAGCTCTCTCTCTGATAAGAAAATGAATAAAAAGTCGAACCACTCTAGGCTCAGGACCCATCTCCGGCTGGAGGTGGGTCAAAGAAGGCCTGCAGGAATAATGATTCCATCTATGCCATCTGATGTGTGAGATGTATTTTGACATGTATTTATATATACTTTGTAACTTTGGCTCTGTAACAAGACTGAGTTCTAACTCAGTCCTTTCATCTATTGTAAGTAAGTAAGTTGTACCTTCAAGGTTTTGTACTTTGATGTTAAATGTGTATATACAGCAACCTCTTTCTTGCTGATTTGCATTCTTGTTTTCTGTTTCTGCTATGATAGCTAAAGTCACTTAAAATGCATTATAATAGTTGTAGTGTGTAAGATATGAATAAATAGTATATATTAGAAAAATATTCTACTGTCTGAAGTCTGACTCCCAATTAGAAAATTTCTGGTACCTCCCAAGACCCAAGAATCCTTGGGTGGGGTTTCTATCTAAAATCCAGAGCCCTGGAAGTTTACTTTTAAAAAGGAATAAATTACAATTACTATTACATAGTCCCCAAAAGGAATAAATTACCATTACAATTGTTCTGAAAGTAATGGATTACTTTACCGTTATTCAAAAGTAATCACTACAATTATACTTAAGTTACTTAAAAAAAACTAGAGTGCCTACAATACGCTGACCTTGGCTGCTGCACACTGAGTCGCCTAAAACAACATTAAAAATAAACATGCACACACAGCGGTAGTAGAATAATTCTTTTTCATCCATAAGATAGCAATGGTGGTCTCTTCACTGGCAAGGGAGGCAGGGAGGGAGGCAGAGGCCACTGCTCAGATCTTTGCATGTCAAACCAAGTGCAACCCACACACACACACAAACACACACTCAACCAGTAAGCATAATCTCTCTCACTCAACCACCTCCCAGACCCTGCCCTGCCACCAACTAAAGGACACCCACCCAAGCAAAAAAGTTAAAACACTGCAAATGCAATAAAGCTGTGAGGGAGGGCAGCGGAGGCCGCTTCACATGCCAAGTACAAACACAGTACTTACACACAAACACACATCATCTTTCATATCCACAATTTTTATCTCCATTCTGCTGCTGCCTCCTTTTCCTCCTTTATCCATGTTCTTGCCCTCTGGCTCCTTTCTCCCTCCACTCCATTCTTCTCCACCACCATCAATTTTTTAAAACAATTGTTTTCTCCACTCCCGTCTTGCTCTCCACCTCCTCCCTCGTCACCTCCTATACACCCACGGAGCACAAGGGAAGAGCAATGCTGCACAGAAGCCCAGTTTGAGGGACATGATTTTCATCCACGAATCAGAGGAGAAGACTTCCCCTGCTCCCCCCCCCAAATAATACCCAAACGTAATGCTGGAAACATTACAATTACTCCTGAAAAGTAATAAAATTACTCCTCATTCTATTACAATCAAAATGTAAAGAAATTACCCCACTCATTCTTCAAAAAAGTAATAAATTACAAGTAATTCATTTTTTGTTTTTTTTATGATTAATTTTTATTCAAATTTTCAAAGACAAAAAACAAAACAAAACAAAAATAATTAAACAATAAAATAAAATGTTGACTTCCAATTTGTCGCAGATCAGTTATAGGTCTACAATATATAACAATCCTGTCTCTAAAATTATATTATAAAATCACTTTCCTCCAGTAGTTATCTTAATTAATCATCAAATCTCATAAACATTACTTTATTCTTACCACAAAAAGTCAAAGCGAGGTTTCAATTCCTTGAGAGATATATCTTTCAATTTTTCTCCAAATAAACATGTCACTTAATCCATCTGACTCAAATCTGTTAGGTCCAATAATTTCAATAGCCATTCTTCCATTATCTATATTAATTCCATCTTCCATCTTCAATAACCCTGTTAAATCCAGTAATTTCAGTAGCCATTCTTCCATTATCAGTATCCCATAATAATCTTGTTGTCATAGCCATAGTCCAAATAAACATATCAATTAATCCATCTCGTCAAATCTGTTAGGTCCAATAATTTCCATAACCATTCTTCTATTATCAATATTAATTCCATCTTCCATCTTCAATAGTCCTGTTAAATCCAGTGGTTTCAGTATCCATTCATCCATTATCAGTATCCCATGATGATCTTGTTGTCATAGCCATAGTCATATAACAAGAGTCTGATGGGAATTTCCCCCATCACAAATATGCAGAGCTTGGAAAAGTTACTTTTTTGAACTACAACTCCCATCAGCCCAATCCAGTGGCCATGCTGGCTGGGGCTGATGGGAGTTGTAGTTCAAAAAAGTAACTTTTCCAAGCTCTGCAAATATGTCCTTGCCATCAATTCTGAATATGTTGCTGAAATATTGTTGTAAAGTCACATCTCTGCTCTTCTTTTTTACAAAATGCACTGGCTCATCTCTTAAGAGTTTTTCCATTGTCACATATTTGTAGTTAATTCCATAGATTTTTTCTATGTCAAGCCCCATCACATCATTCCAGTCAAGAAAATTATCCAAGACATTGATAACTTTATCACTAATATCTTCATTAATTTCTTCGGAGACAACGTTGAATTCCAAACAGTAAACTTTATTTCTAACATCCATAAACTCCAGATCTTTTTCCAATTCCATATTTGTTCCAGTCTCCAGGGCTTGTATCTTCCTTTAATTTTTCTTTTCTCATCTCTAATCCCATCAAACTCCTCTCTCACAGAATCCCCTATTTCTTTAAACTCCTGCATCATTTTGCTAAATTCAATTTTCATCTCCTGTCTACCCTGTCTCAGGGTTTGTTTCTTTATCTCAATCTCACTCATTATTTTCTGAAACATAATTTCTTCCATGGTCTCAGTCACTTCCCTGGTTGCCATTCTTAGAACCACAAAAACAAAAAATCATTTCAGCCACAATTGGGTTAATATTCCAGGCTTGCTGACATCAGTGTCTTATCTCTTATATGTTCAGGAAAACAAAACAAATTTAGTTCCCAGCTTCAAACAGTTAGTGGCGTCGTGAACAAGCAGATTCATCAAAATGAAATAGACCAAAAAAAAAAAATAGTCCCAGACATATAATACTCCAAAATTCATAAATCAAATTTATTTATTTTTTCCCCTCCTCGAAATAGAAATCCCTCTTCCGTTAGTATCTTTAGAATGCACCTCCAGGCCAGCTTTTTGCAATAAAAACAAAGATAAGCTTTTTTCGATTTCTTTCCTCCTTAATTTCGTGAGTAAAACAGAAGAGTTATAACTCACCAGATGTTCTTTATAGCTGATTCATTGACAAATCTCTTTTTTGCTGCAACAATTTAAACCAAATAAAAAAAAATATAGAAAGAAGGATGCTTGCCTGTTAAGTTCCGTTTTTCTTTGAAGAAAAGATAAATGTGTCGCTTAGTCAGAAAGAGCTTGATGGAAGTCCGTTCGCATTGCTGGCTGAACTTTCTCTCATAAATTAATGAAATCCAGTCCTCCCAACAAAAACAGGCTTTGTGGTTAATCTCTACGTTTCTCCCTGCCCGGGAGAAAATCTTTACCAGTCAAAAAGAACGTTCTGACTGATTTTAGAACTGAAAAAGCTTCTTCTGAGACGAGAGCTCGACTCAGAGGCAGCACAGGCTAAGCCACCTTTCCCGGAAGTCAAGTAATTCATTTTTTGTAACTAATTACTTCCAAGCTCAGCTAAAATCTGCCTACTTTTTGACGACTGCTGTTGGAAACCTGTGAGCTTAGGTGAACTAACGGTCAACATATATGGACTCTGAATAGATACGGATAAAGGAAAAAAGCAAGAACCCTCAACCCTTTGCGTTCACAGGAAAGATGGCTGTCCACCCTGGTATCAAGACATTGTCCTGACAATGATACACAATGGTACACATGATAAATAATGGAACTGAACATGAAATTGGTTTGTTTCCAGTTAAATTGATAAAGCAGGCGCAAATTAAATTTGGGTAAAATTTAAATCCACAAAGCATGAAACCTAGCAGTATGAAGGAATATGGGCATTTAAGTTCATTATGAAGGATAATGCCAAAAGCTCTGGAGATGCAAGTTCTGCCTAGTAAAGGAAATCATATGATTATTCTATCCAAGCACAGCATCAAGATATACACACGCTAGCCCAAAGGTTCAATGCTCAGTTGCTGGCTGAACACTGATTCTGTTCCCTTGTGACATGCTGGTACTGTGGGCACAAGCCGAAGCTGATCACAAGTGCCACTTCATTAACAACTTTCTTTAGGATAAAGAAAACAAGTTGTGAAAAGCCCTTATTCAGCAGTGCAATAAGAGAGATGATTAATAAAACTCTGGAATATTGGGATGACTAACACGCAGTTCGCAGAGTACAGGGAAAGGCTCTGATCTCCCATGGTCCCACATGAAGAACTGAACACTGTTAAGAGTTTGACCTTCAGAGCAAGGTAGCAGATGCATATCACAATTTTCATACAAACGAACACTACCTACTCTCCCTCCCGTTTGTAAAGGGCCCAAGAGGAGAGTCTAACCCAGAGTCCTCTAGCACTAACCCTTCTGCCTGATCAGCACCCGTGTACAAACTCAACCCTTGCATACTCAACTTCCTGCTTTAAGGGTTCCATCAGCTGACCCCAAGGTCCAGTGCCTCTACAGCAGCCTTATAATGGCCTAGCCCAGAGGTGGGGAAACTTTTTTCAGGTTGAGGGCCACCACATCCCAATGGAAGGTGTTTTGGGGGGCACATTGTAGGATCAGACCCACATACAGTCAAAGAAACACAGGAATTTCCCATGGAAAATCCCACAATCACTCTTCCTCAACCTGGGAATAAAAATCAACAATTAAGTAACTAGCAATGCATAAGACTTTCATGACACCCAAAATGAGCTGCCTGTGGTGGTCACCTCACTCTGTCTAATGGTAGAGCTGGTTCTTGCTCATTAGATCTCACACTTACCCTCTCAGTAACCTTCTGACAGTAGCATTTTCCACCCTTCTGCTCCTAATGCATGCTTTGATGCACATCTCCTGAGCTCCTCCTCTCTCACCTCCCTTACACCAACATTGTCTACACTGAGCCAACTCCATTAGCATTATTACCAACTAATTTTAGCTGGCATATGCCAAAGCATGTCTCTGTCTAATTTTCCCCTCTTCTTGCAATAGCATCACATATGAATATTGCAGATTGCCACTGTTTTTGTAGCCTGCAAATTGACAAGTATCTGGGTAGGTACAAAGATAGACAAACACGTAAACAATGACACTTATATGTCTGTATGTGGTCTGCACATGTGTATATATGTTGGTACATAGACACATACTTTAAAGATAAGCTTGTGAAATATAGGAAGTTGTTGTTAAATTTATTACCCATGCTTCAGCAGCAGATCCCAAGGTGTGTTACAACAATTTAAAATTCAATATTAAAAACAATTAAAGCAACTTGCAATCACAGGAATAGGCTGGGATAATGGGATGAAAATTTCACTGAGGATAAGCACAAATTATATTTTCAAAACATGATTATCGCATTACTGACAGCTTCTGCCATTTTAGTTTGCTTTTTTAAAAAAAGATAGCTGGTGGTCTAGCTCTGCAAATTTGGGTGCTATCTTAACATCAAAGCCCCCCAGCTAGAATGAATACCTTTACTTAGGGGACGTTTCCCACTCTGTCTCCTTTATTAAATGAACTTGGTAGTGTACATTATTAACCCTGATCTAGTATCTTCCACACACATCTGGGAGAGGCTAATGGGCACCCATGTGATAGTGTCCCATTCTCATAAATGTTAGTCCAATCCACTTCCTGTGTAACTTGGAAGAATTTGGTAACACGTGCCTGTGAAAGACCAACCCAAATTGTGTTTGCATTTTGACAAATTTGTAGGGCAGTCCAATATCTCAGAGAGGAGGTCGAGTCTCCTGCTCCCCTGGTGCATTGACTGTAGCTGCCCAATTTATCTGCTTTTTAAAGTTTGATAGAAAGATCTGTGGGCTATATAGGTACATTCTTAAACCGCAAGATTTTTTACCTATTAGTGAATTTCCCTGCTTTTTAACCTGGAGGTAAGAAATGGGATCCTGTGCAAGCTTGCTGAGAATGGATTGATCATTTGCATGCTTATTGAGTTCAGTGGGATTTACTCCCCTGCAATCATGCCTAGGATAGGTGAAACTGACCACAGGGGATGGGGAAGAGGGAGGGGAAGAAGGGTGGAGTGGAGGAGGGGGAGGGGAGCAGGAAGGAGGGGGAGGGGAGGAGAAGGCCAGGTTTGATCATTTGCATGTTTATTGTTCAGTGGGATTTACTCCTGTGCAATCATGAGGAAGAAGGAAGAGGAGAGGGGAGGAGGAGGGAAAGGAGGGGAAAACCAGGTCTGATCATTTGCATGTTTACTGAGTTCAATGGGATTTACTCCTATGTAATGGTTACAATACGTAAAACTGACCATGGGGGAGGAGCAGAAGGAGGGGAGAGGAAAGGGAAGGAGAAAGGGAGGGGAGAGAGGAGCAGGAGGGGAACAGGGAAGGAGGGGATTGGAGGGGGAGGGGAAAGGAAGGGCAGGGGAGGGCAGGTTTGATAATTTGCATGCTTATTGAGTTCAATGGTATTTACTCTCGTGCAATCATGCTTAAGATACATAAAACTGACCATAGGGAGGAGGAGGGGGAGGGGAGGGGGAAGGAGGGAATTGGAGGGGGAGGATAGGAGGGGAAGGAAGGGGCAAGAGGGAGGAGATAGGAAGGAGAAGGGAGGGTGGGTTTGATCAGTTGCATACTTTTTGAGTTCAATGGGATTTATTTCTGTGCAATCATGTTTGAAAATGGAAATAGACTGCCTTCAAGTCGATCCCGACTTATGGTGAACTATGAATAGGGTTTTCATGGTAAGTGGTATTCAGAGGTGGCTTACCATTGCCTTCCTCTGAGGCTGAGAGGCAGTGGCTGGCCCACGGTCACGCAGTGAGCTTCATGACTGATTGGGGATTCAAACCTGTTGAGCCCCAACTCCCCCAGGAGGCGCAGGGAGTGGAGTTGGTCAAGCCCCAGCTTCCCCAGATTGATCAGGGAGAGAAGCCAGAGTTGGATGAGGTTTTCAAGGGCATTGAGGGAGGGGGTGAAGTCGACAGCCTGCCAGTTCCCACGGAACAGTCCTCCCATCAATGCAAAGCTCGCTCCACCTACAAGCGCCCCAACAGAGCTGTTGGGGGACTACGTCTCAAGCGTGCCAACTCCACCCCTCCAAGACTCCCCGCCTGGCACTTCAAATGCTTCCTCACCAGCGGGTTCCCCACCCCCTGAAGTTAAGCCGGCACCTAGTGAGCCTACACTGTCAGATGAGCAGGCGGAGGCTCACCCCCCCCACTCACCCTACATGAGATGTTCTGAGAAGCGGGTCAGTCAGAAGGTGGAAATTTGAAGGAGTCAGAGATTATGGGCAAAGACCTTTCCTATTTAAGGCAGCACCTCTCAGAGTGGGGTGCTGAGTCAACTTACTCCACACCCTGCAGAGCATGCTTACCTAGTCTGGTTAAGGTCAGTAGTGAGTCAGCATAGAGAGGTCTATGAAAGCACTGCTTTCAATGTAACCGTTACTCTAATAAAACAAAAATTAATTCCAGTCTCATCTCCGTCTCGTCTCTCGGACTCTGGGCAGGACAGAACCCACTGACCTGGGGGAGGGGAAGGGAGGGTAGGAGGAGGGGGAGGAGAGATTGGGTGGGTTGGCACTGGGCAGAGGGGACACCCCTTTCCTTTCCAAAAGGAAAACACTGTGAACAGTATCATTCCTTTTCAGCAATTCCCCCACCTTTTTATTCTACAGCAGGCACATGTAGCCTCCCACCCAAATTTAAACCAAAGCTGTCCCTGGCCATATGCATACCAGAACTTTATTTCACTTTGGACAGTCATGGCTTCTCTCAAAGAATCCTGGGAACCGTAGTTAGTGAAGGGTGCTGAGAGTTGCTAGGAGACGCCCTGTTCCCCTCACAGACCATCAATCAGAGCAGCTGACTGTTAAACCACGCTGGCCACTGGAGCTCTGTCAGTGGAATGGGAGTCTCCTCTCAGCACCTTCACGAACTACACTTCCCAGGATTCTCTGAGGGAAGCCATGACTGTCTCACATGAAATAAAAGTCTGGTATGGGTGTGGCCCCGATTAGCCAAGCCAAGCAGCTGGGAGTCTGGCTTTTAGAACACTGACTATTGGTTCTTACTGAGCATGCCCAACAATATCATTGAGTTCAAGCCAAAATTTATTAAATTAATTAAAAATCAGCCAGACATTTTTTTAACCTTTAAACTGCAGAAGATGAAGGTCAGCATAAGGGGCAAGGTCAGTAACAGGATTACAGGTACTCTGTGACCATCACTGATTTTTAATGAATTTCAACATATTACGAGAACTCTGACAGAAAAAAGTCCAAAAGGGCTGTGGGTTTTCTCTCTCTCTCTTTAGACTTTGAACTCTTGATTCTTTTTGACTGTTTTGTTTATCGCCATAAAAATTTAGAGGGTTGTTAAGCAAGCATTTCTGAGTTCAGGATTATATGTTTTGTAAGGTTTTGTTTTCAAATGAGCTTATGGGAAGCATCACAATGGGAAGGGGGTATTTTCAATTTAACATTGTGGAATGTGAAAAATCCACATTGGCTATAGTATACAGCCACTCTCGTGGCTGTATAACAACTTTGTAAGGCGCAAAGCCTTGGATCCTAAGACAAGTTAATTTAAGGAAGTTGATGAAAAGAAAATTTCCTGTTCCCAGGATTCTTTGGGAGAAGCCATGACTGTTTAAAGTGAAATAATAGTGGAATAAATGCCTGGTGTGAATGTGGCTTAAGTTTCTAAAGCTGCAGTCCTAAGCACATCTATCATTGATCTTGGTGAGGTGAATGGCTGGGTAAAAATGCATGAGATCATCTCCATGATGAGGTTTTTGGGGGAAAGAGACAAATCTGTGATTATATTTGGGAGGGAAAGGGCAGAGAAACCATTAAGTGGTCCACCAAGACCCTCAGCAATTTTCAAGTGGTCAGCGGGGAAAATGTTTGGGAACCACTGGTATAAACAATAAAGCTGAGAGGCAATGAAGCTACAGTACTATTATGCAAACTGAGGCCAATTTAAAATGCCTGGGCAAATAAAGATGTCTTAACCTGGTGCTGAAAAGAGTGTAGTGTCAGCACCAACCAAACCTCCCTGGGGAAGGTATTGCAAAGTCAGGGCAACCCCGTAAAAAAAAGAAAAAGCCCTCTTCCCTTGTATACTCATCATGCACTGAATGGCATCATTTGAAGAAGTTAATCTTTATGTAGTAATTTTCTGTGGCCATTTTCAGAAGCGGGTTTTTATCTGTGTCTAAAATATTGATATTCCCTTCAATGTATTGATATTTCCTTTAAAATAGGAATAAATGTTATCTTTTCGGTGCCTACTGAAGACCTTCCTCTTTCAACAAGCCTTTTAAGTTGAGACCTTATCCCAGTCTGCATCTGTGTTGGAATTGCTTTTTAATATGTTTTTAAACCTTTTTTTTAAAAAAAATAGATGTTTTTAAATCTTTTTTTTAAAAGATGTTTTTAAATTATTTAAAAAATGTTTTTGAAGATATTTTGCTTTAATATATTTTAAAGTCTGTTTTTATGATGTTTTAAAGTGTTTTTAGTGCTTTTGTTTGCTGCCCCGGGCTCCTATTGGGCAGAAGGGTGGGATATAAATCAAATAATAAATAAATAAGTCAGGTGAGTGGCGGTGACCCTCCACACCATCTGCTATTGCCCACACCTTGAACTTCTTAGAAATCATACTAAACACTGATATAGTTCTTTTGAAATTCTTGAGCACTTCACTCCTGTATCTTCTTATAATTCATACAGCAACATTATAAAGTAGGCCAGAATTATTGTCCCTACATTGCAGATGGAGGACTGAGAACTGAGGCCAAGAGACAGTGCTTTATTCAAGGCTCCTAAGGAGTTTACAGCAGAGAAAAGTTTCAAACCGAGGAGATCTTTATCTGTAGTTCAGTTGCTTAACCACTATGCTACACCAAAATCCACCCTTTTTCTCGCATCAGCCATGAAGTATAAGGCTGTGTTCTTGCGGACAGCGTCCTGTAATTGACTACTACTGAGCTTAATAGCTAGCTTCTGGAGAGGAGAACAGGAAGAGGAAAAGAGAAAGTTTGAGTTTCTTTCTCTATTTATTAATTTAATTTCTATCCTACCCCTCCTCCCAGAAGGAGCCCAAGGCAGCAAACAAAAAACACTAAAACATATTAGAACCAAAAGGCTTTAAAATGTATTAAAACAAAACATCTTTTTTAAAAAACTTAAAACAAACTAGCTTTAAAAACGTATTTTTTTAAAAAAAACAGCTTTGAAAATATCTTTAACAGCAATTCCAACACAGATACAGACTGGGATAAGGTCTTGACTTAAAAGGCTTGTTGAAAGAGGAAGGTCTTCAGTAGGTGCTGAAAAGATAACAGAGATGGCGCCTGTCTAATATTTAAGGGGAGGGAATTCCACAGGGTAGGTGCCACCACACTAAAGGTCCACTTCCTATGTTGTGTGGAGTGGGCCTCCTGATAAGGTGGTATCTCCAGGAGGCCCTCACCTGCAGAGCACAGTGATCGGCTGGGTATATAAGGGGCGAGACGATCTTTCAGGGCATTACGTGGCAACATTTTGCAGAAACCTCCCTTTAAATCATGTTAAGACAGAGAAAGGGTCATCTCTGGTAACTTGAACTTCATGATATGTCGCATGTTCATAAGGTTTTCCTAGAATCCTAGCATTGGAAATGCCATGCTGTTAGGAAACAAAGCAGTGTCCCTTTGGAATTCTACATTATTTACATTTGCTCTATATAATATTCTGCCATAAGTAATTTACAAGCAGAGGCATCTGTCCAGAGAAGGTTATTAAAGAAAACGCTCAAGATAAGATTACACAAGTACCCGTTCCAGTGTAGCTTTCATTTCCATTGCAAAGAAAGGATTCCTAAAATGAATCATGTCAGAAAGCAAGTCAAAACGTGTTATAGCCAGACTTTGAGAGGGGCAAAAGCTGAAGCATTCACGCACTAGTCTCTTTTTATTCATGCATTGGAACAGTCTAACATAATTAATATCAAAGATATTCATAGTAATACCTGACATTTTAACCAGTACAAAGCTGTCCTTTTGGCAGAAAGCTGTTTTTAAAATACAACCAATATTTCCTGAAATGCATTTAGTAAGCACATTCTGCATAAGTACATACACAGTTGCACAGACATAGATTGAAGTTTAACTAATATAATGTAACTAATATGTGTAGAAATAGGTCCTACTGAGTTCAGTGGGCTTTTCTTCTTCATAACTGCACTTACGACTGGAGCCTGAGGCTGCAATCCTGAGCATAGTTTGGCTGCTTAAATCCCACTGAAGTCAAACCAGGAGTTACATATGGTGGTGCTTGGACCCACTCTTGGCAGGATCTTACTTCCACAAGGCTCACTGCAGGCTCTGTAAGAACAGCAGTGGAGCGCCAGATAGCAAAAGAGAGGCCTTAATCTGATATTGAGAGCCAGTGTGGTGTAGTGGTTAAGGAGTTGGACTACGACCAGGGTTCGAATCCCCACACAGCCATGAAGCTCACTGGGTGACCTTGGGTCAGTCACTGCCTCTCAGCATCAGAGGAAGGCAATGGTAAACCCCCTCTGAATACCACTTACCATGAAAACCCTATTCATAGGGTCGTCATAAGTCGGAATCAACTTGAAGGCAGTACATTTACATTTAATCTCATATTATTCCACTGCCTCCCTTAGCTATCAAGCATCCAAGAAACAAACCATCTGGAGCTAGAGATGGGTGAATCGTCAGAACCAACCTATACTTATAGCCTTTTGGAAAGGACAGGGGCTTCCCCTCTACCCAGTGCCCACCCAAACAATCTCCTCCCCTCCTCTTCCTGCCCTCCTCCTCCCCTCCCCCATGGTCTGTTTCACCTATCCTAAGTATAGTTGCACAGGAGTAAATCCCACTGAACTCAAAAAGCATGCAAATGATCAAACCTCCCCTCCCCTCCTCCCTCCTCTCCCCTCCCCTCCTCCCTCCTCTCCCCTCCCTCTTGCCCTTTCCCTCTAAGAACATAAGAACATAAGAAGAGCCTGCTGGATCAGGCCAGTGGCCCATCTAGTCCAGCATCCTGTTCTCACAGTGGCCAACCAGGTGCCTGGGGGAAGCCCGCCCTTCACCCCTCCCTTCCCCTCCCCATCCCCTTCCAATCCCCTCCTTCCCCCTCCTCCTTCCTCTCCCCTTCCTCCTTCCCCATGGTCAATTTTACCTATGCTAGGACAATGACCTGGGAGACCAGGGCTCAAATCCCTACACAGCCATGAAGCTCACTGGGTGACCTTGGGCCAGTCTCAGCCTCAGAGGAAGGCAATGGTAAACCACCTCTGAATACCACTTAACATGAAAACCCTATTCATAGGGTCACCATAAGTTGGAATTGACTTGAAGGCAGTCCATTTCATTTTAAAGCATGATTGCACGGGAGTAAATCCCACTGAACTCAGCAAGTATACAAATGATCAAACCTGCCCTCCCCTCATCTCCCTTTTCTCCTTCGGTTCCCCTTCCTTCACCCCTCCTCCCTCCCCTTCTTTCACCCCTCTCCCCCTTCTTCCTTCCTTCTACTCTCCCCTCCCCCTCCTCCCCCTCATGGTCAGTTTTACCTATCCTAACCATGATTGCACTGGAATAAATCCCATTTAACTCAATAAGCATGCAAATGATCAGACCTGTCTTTCCCTTCCTTCCCCTCTCCTCCCCCTTGTTCCTCCCTTGTTCCTCTCCTCCCCTCTTCCTTCTTCCTCTTCCCCTGCTCACTCCAGGCTTCCCTCCCCATGGTCAGTTTTACCTATCCTAACCATGATTGTACTGGAATAAATCCCATTTAACTAAGTAAGCATGCAAATGATCACACCTGCCTTTCCCCTCCTTCCCAACTCCTCCCCTCTTCCTTCTTCCTCTTCCTCCAGGCTTCCCTTCCCATGGTCAGTTTTACCTATCCTAAGCATGATTGCACAGGAGTAAATCCCACTGAACTCAATAAACATGCAAATGATCAATCCATTCTCAGCAAGCTTGCACAGGATCCCATTTCTTACCTCTCGGATTAAAAAGCAGAGAAATTCACTAATAGGCAAAAAAAAACCTTGTTCTTTAAGGACATACCTATAGCCAACAGATATCTCTATCAAACTTTAAAAAGCAGGGAAACTGGGCAGCTATAGTGAATGCACCAGGGGAGCAAGAGACCTGACCTCCTCTCTGAGATATTGGACTGCCCTACAAATTTGTCAAAATGCAAACACAATTTGGGTTGGTCTTTCACAGTCCAATCCACTTCCTGTGTAGATTGGAAGAATTTGGTAACATGTGCTTCTGAGCATATGGTGAGTAGTGGCAACACCTGCAATGAGCCGAAATAACAGAAACAAGTGCTGTGCTGATCTTGTTTTAGCAGGGAGGAAGCAACTATATTAAAACAGTTGATATCATTCAAATAGTCAATTTAGATATGTTTGATTTACTTTGCATTTTAGTGAAGTTTCCTATAGTAAATCATTTTATTTTGCTTCTGTTTCTGTGAATATGTGAAGTACAGCAACACTTTGCAACATTAAAAAAAAGCCCCCAAAACAATTGTGGAATAATGGCACTGGCTATTCTGCAGAATAGTCTCCAATGGATATGAGGCATGTGTCTCAGTTTGCACAAGATAAAACAGTGGGAGGTGAAATATATTCTAGCAAAATTCTTGGTGTGCTCTATGTTTTTAATTGACCATGCCCACCTTTCCTTAAGTGGAGTAGTTTAAGCATAGCAGGCTGAAAACATGCATCCTGGGCAGGCCAAGTTTGTTTTTTCTAACAGCTAGAGTCATTGCTTAAGTAGCAACATATTGTAATCAGTTTGATTTTACATAACCTCCAGTTTGAAACACAAAAGGCTGTCTTCACCATCATATGACACTGGCCAATAAAATGGCTTTGAAATTAATAAAAATAAATTTCACACAGATTTCTAGAATGAATAATGAGAGAAATATAATTTTCTAGGTTAGATTCTCTGTAGAAATAGTAGTAACACAGAAAAGACGCAAAGTAAGAACACCAACATACAAAAATGTAATTCTCCATCTTTGCCCAGAGGCACATGTTACCAAATTCTTCCAAGCTACATAGAAAGTGGATTGGACTGTAAAAGACCAACCCAAATTGTGTTTGCATTTTTACAAATTTGTAGGGCAGTCCAATATCTCAGAGAGGAGGTCAGGTCTCCTGCTCCCCTGGTGCATTCACTATAGCTGCCCAATCTCCCTGCGTTTTAAAGTTGGATAGAAATATATTTTGGCTATAGGTATGTTCTTAAACCATAAGGTTTTTTGCCTATTAGAGAATATTGTTTTAATCTGTTGTAAGCTGCCACAAAAATCGTTAGATGAAAAGGTAGTGCAGACATTTTTACAATAAATAAACTGTGTACAGAACTGCAGCCTCAAGCCAAGTTCCAAAGAACAGTGGACTTAATCCCACATTGACTTAACCCAGGGATGGGGAAGTTGTGGCCCCCTTGACATTGCTGAACTATGACTCTCATCATCCCTGACCACAGGCCATGCTGTCCAGGCCACTAGGAGTGGATTCCAACAACTTCTAGAGCCAAAGGTTCCCCATTGATGGCTTAACCTTTGAAACCATACCTCCAGCTATAACCATGCTTATGTAGGTGTAACTGCATTTTCTCACAATCATCCATTGCTATGCTTCTCTCTCCTTCCTCTTGCTTTGTTGACTTACCCACAGTGAAAATTTAGATTGCAAGTTCCTTAATGGCTTACCACCTGTGAAACTCTGTACAGTGGCCAGGTATACGAATGGTGTTGTATACGTAACAAGATCAACAGCAGGGTAAACTGTTTTTGAAATTGCAAATGCTCCATAGTGGGAGCTGCTTTTACTGGGGGTGGGTGGGTTAAATTTATGGATTATAAAAGCCGTTAGATGCTCTTTGGCTCCCAGCTTAAGCCATTTGGCATGAGGGCACAAGCACATGCGGACACAGACATATATCAGTGGCAGGTGTATATGCATAAACGCCAGGTCCAAAGAGATGCCTGACTCCTAATTTCCTTCTGTTATCTGTGCAAATCTAGCACTTGTTAATGGATCAGTCATGCAAGATACCAAACTTGCTTGCCCTCAGCAAGATAATTAAAAATGTTCCAGCTGTGAACACTTGAGTAGTCCCATTTACTTCAGCTGGAAAACTTGCTTGCTTGAGGTTAAGTGCTTTGGTGAATTGGGGACAGTGATAAACACATTGCAAGTGGAAATGAATTTTAATAGCACATGGATTGTTAAGCAGCATTAGCAACCAGTTAGTAATTGACCATGCTAGAAACTAATTATAAAAATGTTTGTGCTTGAAGGATTTTCATTTTGTTTGCTAAAATATTCAGAAAGATTTTTCCCATTTGGGTAAATGCACAATATTTCAGCTACCTTGGTAAGGAAAGATTTTATATATATGTGTGTGTGTGTGTATAATGTACGCCTAACAGGGAAAGCAATACTTAATCTTCAACATTTCATAACAGTGATTCAGAGAAATTGTGGTATACCAAGTAACTTTACACTCTCAGGCTATTGATTTATCAGTATTGTCTACTCTGGCTGTCAGCAGCTCTTAGGTCTAAGGCAGCCTTCACCAACCTTGTGCCCTCCAGATGTTTTGCACAGCAACTCTCATCAGATCTAGCAGCATGGCTGGCCAAAACAACTTGAGGGGAGGATACCAGTTGGGCAAAAGCTTGTCTAAGGTAATCTTTACAAGCCTTGCTTTTTTTCCTGAGATTTCCTTGAATTAACTTGAGAATGATGCCTGTAACTAACCTGAAACTGGATGGGCCAATTTTCACATGTGACAAAATTCCTATGCAGCACAAACTTCGCTGTAGGAAAAAAAGAATGGCCACATGTATGAAATGCATTTTGCTGCATGCAGAGGCAGCCATTGTAATCCGCACTTCCAAGTGCTGAGAATTTAAAGGCTCAGCTCTTTCCACTAGGGCAAGGGTGGGCTGGCACAGTCTTCTACGGTCTACATGCTGCCCTGCAAAACAAAACAAAACGTCTGTGGTCGACCAATGTGTTTTAAATAAACAAAGCAAGAGTGCGTATTAGGGAACTCATAACACTTATAGTATAACTAATCAGTGTTAAGTGATCCTGTTTGCACACTTGCTTAAAAACTGCTTTGCAGGATTAGAAGAAGGTCCAACTAGTCTAGTCCAGTGGACCATAGGCCAACATTAGGTAGACCACATATGTGCTCTGTGGTACACTTAAGAATGGTCTTTTTGTATGGTCCACTGCAATATTTTTTCCACTCTCCCCTGCTATAGATGAGAATGGGCAACTATGTAGGGTAAAAATGGTGCAGTCCTCTGGAGCAAATGTCCCCCCTCTTTTGGAACTGGGAGATTCCACAGAGGCCAAGTGCTCACTGAGATGATAAATCAATGCTTAGAGCAGTACCTGTGATGCCTCCCTAGCTTTAGCTACAGGAGTTCTGTAAACACACAGCGGGGTAGCAGAGATAAGTGCACTAGCTCCAATCCCTGTGCCTCTTCCAATTGCGCCCCACAAGCGGAGTGTCTCTATGAGTACAGGAGGCTCTTCAGAAGTTTTCCTTCCACATTATAGAGGGAAACCAGAAAGGTGAAGGGGTAGGGGTGGAGAACTAGCTGGCTCATCCCTGTAGCCCCCCTCCCACATGTTTACTTAAGTCAGATGCTGGGCACCTGGCTCAAATAACACTTTGATCATTTGTATCAGAGGTGGGGAACCTGTGGCCCTTCAGATGTTGTTGGACTAGAACTCCCATCAGTCCCAGCCAACACAGCCAAAGATCAGGGGGTTTGGGGAGCAACATCTGGAGAGTAACAGGCCCTTCCCTTCATTTTCATGTTATATTTTGCAGGGGGCTACTGAAGAAAAGAATTGTTTTAAATACAATAATTTTGTGCCTGCTTAAGAATGTGCACTCTTCCTGACACTGAATGAAAGTGGGTCTCTCTCGCACTTCCAACCATAGTTTTCTCCTTTATGAAGACTACGGATGGGGAAGAAATTCAATTCAGTTCACATTTAAAGCCAAATCTATCAAATTTGCACTTTCTGAAATAAAGCGAGAACCAACACACAGACAACCTTTGAAATTCACACCAATCCAAATTTTGCCGATGCAGTTGTCCAACCAAAAATGCATATACCACAGGGAAGTGAGTGTAAAAATGAACATATTAGTGGAAATAGCATACATAAATGCATTGTATTAGGGGAAATTGTTTGCACAAATGCGTACAAGAGTCCACACTGCATCTAAAAATGTGTGATTTAGGAGAAATTTGAATTAAAATGCTGTAGAATTTTCATGAGGATTTTTTTAAAAAATGAAAACTGCTGAGTAAACGTGGAGACCTGAATTAAGGTTGGAAACATGAGCAGTGGAAAGAATCGAAACTGACAGATCCTTCTATCCCTAAAAAGACTCATATCATTCATTTAAAGCAATATAGCACTGTCACCTTAGGCGAACATTACTGTTCCATGTTAGGAAGAAGAAAGAGTTGGAGGGGTCTTTAATTATGCACATGGATAAAACCTTTATTGATGACACTCAGCAAAAACAGCACAGGAACTTTCTCAAAGCTGCATGGAACTGCTGTCATAACTAAGGATGGGGATCCCATGGTCCTCCAGATGTTGATGCACTACAACTATGAGAAAAGATTTTTCTCCCTCTCTCATAACACTAGAACTCATGGACATCCAATGAAGCTGAATGTTGGAAGATTCAGGACAGACAAAAGAAAGTACTTCATGCAGCACATAATTAAGCTATGGAATTTACTTCTACAAGAGGCAGTGATGGCCATCAACTTGGATGGCTTTAAAAGAGGATTAGACAAATACATGGAGGATGATGGCTACATTCTGCCTTCATAGCCAGAGGCCGCATGCATCCGGATACCAATTGCTACAGGAGGGGAGAGTGCCCTTGTGCTCAGGTCCTGCTTGCAGGTTTCCCATAGTGATCTGGTTGGCCAGTGAGAGAACAGGATGGTGGACAAGACAGGCCATTAGCCTGATCCAGCAGGCTCTTCTTATGTTCTTAACTCCTATCATCCCTGGCTACTGGATGTAGACTGATGCGGCCATCTCCGAGCGTCCTTTGCCTACTGGATGTACTGGCTGGGGCTGATGAGCATCGGGAATCCAACAACATGTAAAGGGCCACAGGTTCCTCATCCCTCCCAGAGACTGCCCTCCACAAACTCTACTATAGAGTAGTGGACTGATAGGAATAAGTGCTTGAAGAGAATCTTCACTGTTGTAATTTGTCAGGAGCAGTAATATTTTTTACATCCAGCAATTTGCGACAGCTTTTGCATTTCTATTGAATCATTCAGATGGGTAGATTACAACAGCCATTAACAGCATTGCCAAATTGCAACAGTGGTCAGAGAACAGCAGAGGGTCAATACAAGCTATTTTCCTTCTCCTCACTCCCCTCCCCTCTCTTCATTTCTGTCAGCAAATAAATAAGGACTATCTTTACAGAATCAGTGATGATCAACTAAATCCATGCTGGTCAGAAAGTCTAAACTATTGTGAATTTACTCAAGTGAAAAATTCCTGTATCTCAATTTTTTTAGCAAAAAGGAGGAGGGAAAAAACTTCAAGCAGAATAATTTCTCTCATTAGTTTTGTGGCATAAGCAGTTACTAATCTGTTGGTAATATCCAAGAACAATTCATACATTATTGGAACTCTATTATTTAGCAGCACAAATTCATGTGCTTAAACAGCTTGCTTCCAAAGCTTGGATTTATAGCAAATCAATTCTTGTAACAATAGCCAATTTATTTTACAACAAAATCTTATTTGCTTCCATATCAAATAAAGGAAGACAAAAAGGGGTGCTATAAACAGTACGTGTGCAGTGCACTTATTGCCAAGCATACAGCCTTTTAAACCATTTAATGAACTTTTAAAATCATGTGGACTTGGCCATATTTGCCCATAAAAAATAGGTCTGACAGAATATTTACAAGAAATACACAATAAAATAGAACTGGAAGCAAAGCACTGAGATGCCATGGTGTAGCTAGTGCTGCATGTGTATAACCAAGAATGAACCAAAAGAGATCATCATCATCCACCTTCACCAGGACACATAAAACACATTAAAACAATTTAAAACAAATTGCATTCACAACTGGACAGGGTCCTAAAATATCTCTCTCTCAAGTGAAAGGCCAGGGTAAAGAGGTGTGTCTTGAACATACGATGAAAGCTGCACAGTGAAGATGCCAGGTGCACCTCAGTGGAGAGGGAATTCCACAACTTAGGGGCTGCCACACAGACTGCCCTCTCCCGGGCCACCACCACCCAAATTCTGAGGGCAGTGGGACTACCAAGAGGTCCCCTTCTGCCAATCTCAACACCTGAGAGGGTTTGTAGGGAAGAAGATATTTCAGATATTTGGGGCCTAAGTCATTTAAGACTTTAAATACAAGTGTGAGCACCTGGGCCTGGAAACAAACTGGAAACAAACTGGCAACCAATGCAGCCATTTTAAGACAAGGGATATATGAGATCTAAATGGAACCCCAGCCAATAATCAGGAAGTGTTTCGGTTCTCATATTGTTTTGGAAAGTGCAAATTTGGTAAATTCAGCTTTAAATGTGAACTGAATCAAATTTCTCCCTAATCCCTAATTGGGGTGGGTGGGTGTCAGGATGCACATCAATCCCATTGTCAGGATGCACATAGACAGTCTTCTCCCCCATGGCTAAATCATTTCACTGAGGGCAATTTCATAGGAAAACAATCACACCATACACAAGACCAGAAAGGTTCTAGTGAGTTTCCAGTGCTACAGTTAATGTACTGCCTATGATTGATAACTCTGTCAGCCCTTTAAACATAGGACTGTCCTCTGTAAAGCAGGACACATGGCCACCCTGTCCAAACGCAAGTTGCTCAGAGTGAGACACTAACTCAGCCCCATCTGTACTATATATTTAAAGCGGTATTTAGGAATGGAAGGATCTGTCTGTGTTGGTTCTCTTGGTTTCCCATTTTTCCCATCTTAAATTCAGTTCTCTACATTTCTGCAGCAATCTGCAATTTTTTTAAAAAAACATGAAAAATCCTAGTATTTTAGTGCGAATTTCTGCTAATAAACACATTTTGTATGCAGTTATGATTTTTGTACACATTTTTGCAAGCACGTTCTCCTAATGAAGCCGTGCATCTTTTGTATGTTATTTTCACTAATATATTTATTTCTATGCACACTTTTACTCAACATATGCATTTTTGTAAACATTGCTTAGTTGGAGTGCCACATTGCAAAATTCAGATTAGTGTGAATTTCGAAGTATGGCTGTGTTTGGTTCACATGTTTGTTTCGGAAAGTTTAAATTTGATACATTTGGCTTTAAATGCAAATTGAATAAAATTTCTCCCACATCCCTACCAGTATTATACCACTTTAAACAATCACGGTGTGCCCCAAATGATCCTGGGAACTATAGTTTCTTAAGGGTGCTGATAGGAAGCCCGTTTCCATCACAAAGATACAGTTCCCAAAGTTGTCTGGGAAGAGGGATTGATTGTTAAACCACTATGGCACTTGTAGCTCTGTGAGGGGAACAGAGGACTCCTAACAACTCTCAACACCCTTAACAAACTATAGTTCCCAGGATTTTTTTTAGGGAAGCCATGATTAAAATGGTATGATGCTGCTTGAAATGTACAATGCAGATGGGGCCTTGTATATTATGTCTTTAAAGGGCTGGGGGGAGTCCTGATTGGTTAGCGCAGGCTTCCACAACATTGTGCCCTCTGGATGATTTGGACTACAACTGGTTTGGGCAATTAGCCATGCTGGATGGAGCTGATGGAATTGAATTGGAATCCAAAAATAGCTGGGGGATCACCAGGTTGAGGAAGGGTGGTATAAATCAACATAAACGTAAGTACTGTACTATAAATGTAAGTTGATAGTGGATTGCAGCCAAAGAATCAATAAATCAATTTTCCCTCAGGTAATATGTAACTCCATAGAAACCTTAAATGCAGAACCTAGAGCATTTTAATTAAAGGCATTTCACTTAATTGCTTTGTCCAGTAACACATGCACCTACTGAATAGTGCATGCACAGGATGGGTGCATTCAGTATTGGGTAAAATCTCTGCCAAACAAAGGAGGAAATTACATCCTCTTCATTACAGAAGTGGTCTCCATCAGGGAACAAAAAAAGCTTAAAATAAAAGCAGAACAGAAAGGTCCACCTAGCACAAAGTGTGATTATATGGTAAGGAGTCAATAGGCTCAACTGAGTGAAGCGATAGGTGTTAAATTAACAGAAAATTAATCAGAAGGTAGATTCATATGCAAATAGGGTAATACTCAACTGATCTGAAATAGGTGCTATATGTTTAGGCAGCAGAACAATGCACCTGCCTCTTTTTCTTTTCCTTTCGCCTTTCAGCACCAAGAACCACTTACTGTGGATGTAGCCAGGCATTTATTTCCAATAAATTATTAACCTTGTGAGAGAGAAATCAATGAGAGACCCCCACAACTAGGAACATTGCTGTGCTGCATTGTACAAACCCCACCTCTGGTTTGGCGAGAATCTTGTATGTAAGTAACTTCTTTTTTATACACTGCATCATATTTACCCTATGCATATGGGGAGAAAGTGCAGCAGCTCAGTCCTCTGCTTTGCATGAATCTGCTTTGCCTGCAAAAAGTCCAGAGTTCAATCCCCGACATCTCCAGACAGAGCTGGGAAAGATTTATTTATTTATTTATTTATTTAAAACATTTCTATGCCGCTCTATCTTCCTAGAAAGCTCAGAGCGGCGAACAACTCTATAATAAAAGAACATAAACAAAAATACCTTATAAAAACAAAACATACAACCATAAATACAAACTTGTAAGATAAGGTTAAAATAGTAAAACTATATACAGTAAAATAAACAACATCATTACTCCATAGTCTCTCATGGTCAAGAGATTTCCTATTCCTCAGTCCAGGTTAAATGCGAGACGGAAAAGGAACGTCTTGACCTGGCGACGGAATGCCGGAAGCGAGGAGGCCAACCGGACCTCTATTGGCAAGGAATTCCAGAGTCTAGGGGTGATAACAGAGAACGGTTCCTGAAAGATGAACTTGTGTGGATGAAGGTATCCTAAGGAACAAATTATCGGAGGACCTGAGAGAACGGGGGGGGGTTCATAAGAAGACAACCGATCGGACAGATAGACAGGGCCCAGGCCGTGAAGGGCTTTAAAGGCCAATACCAGCACCTTGAATTGATTCCCTGTCTGAAACATGGACAGCCACTGCCAGTCAGTGTACTGAGCTAGATGAACCAATGGTCTGATTCAGTATAAGGCAGTTTGCTATGTTCCTAAAGCACCTTCCTATGTTCCTAAAGCACCTTCCTTCCCCGCCCATCCTTTGGTGACACTAGATGTCCATGCATAATGATAAACAGGGCTTAGGTGTGTAAAACTCAGTGCACACAGGCCTAAATAGCATAGTTATTTGATCAGCTAGCCTGGGTTTATGTGCCAGTGGAGATTTTAAATATTTATGCCCTATTCAAATATTAGAGCCACACACAGACCTCCAGTGGCATCAGAGATGGCATATATAAGCTGGGTATGGAGGTTCTCACTCCAACATTGTCCTCATTCTGGACCACACACAACAGAATGATCTGAGTAAGCATATAGTCCAGTCCACTTTAGAACACATTAGAAGATAAAACCAGGCTTATCCTAATTAAGTCAAGCTGAATGTGAACATTTATTTTTGAGGTAGAAATGTGCACCCATGGTGATTTTGCCACCTCATTTTTACATGGGGTGATACCTGCCTGAAAAAAACAAATAAAGGATTCAGCACACGGCTGGAAAAATAGTTGGGTTTTTTCTAAAAAAAATGGAGGTTATTTTACACAAATGCCTCTCCCGCTAAAAAACCAAACTAGTAAAGTCACAGTGCACATTTTTGTCATTACAAAAATAAGTAAATGAAATGAACATTTGTCTTGCCTAAGATTTCCTCAAAGTGCTGAAGGCAAAAGACAGGAACCTGAACTGGGAGCTGCCAATATCCTCTTCTCCTGGTGTCCTATGGCTATAAAAGGGGGTAGGGAAAGTTTTACGTTTCAAGTTTAATAGGTTTTTTTTTATCCCACCCTTCAAACAAAATTTGCCAGGGCAGCTTACATATAGTGGCCACATTTGGATAGCCATGTTTGCTAGCCATTAACCATAGTTAGGCAAATTAACCAAGTGCTTCCACTCAGGGCCGGCTCCAGGAATGCCGGGGCCCTTGGGCATCAGCTTGCCCTGGGCCCTGGCATGTGTGTGCGTGCAGCCCAGCCCAACCCCACCCACCTGTCTCCTGTCTTTTACTATTGCCATTATCCAAGATGGCGGCCACAGTTTCATAAGGTGATGAAGCCTCCACTGCCATCTTTGTTGATGGCATGCATGCATGCTACACGCGCGTATCTCTGCCATCAACTAAGATGGCGGCCGGGGCTTCAGTACCTTAGGGAAACCGCGGCCGCCATCTTTGTTAAGGGCAATGGTAAAAGACAGCAGACACGTAGGTGGGAAGATGTGGGGGGGCTGCGGATCATGTAAGGGGAGCGGAGGGGCGGCTGAGGGACCCCCTGTAGCTCCAGGGGCCGTCGGGCCAGTGCCCAACCTGGCCGCCCTTTAGAACTGGCCCTGCTTCCACTTCACTCCTCCCTTCCCCCCCGTAGGGAAACAAACCACTGAGTGGGTGGCTTAGAATTCCTTCTTAGTTGGAATCCATGTTTGGGAGAAACAAACCACAACTGGGCAGCCAAGAGCAAAACTATTTATTTAGTTGAATAAAAAACATGTTGAGGGTCTTGTAGTCCAACACTAAGTATATTTACTTGGAAATGATTTTACTGTCACTCACCTGCGTAAGTGGGCTGGGCATTGCAGCCTTTGAAATACTGTCCAAAAGCACCTTTTCACTACACTGTATCTTCTGTGCTCACCAGGAAAATATATTCCTCTAGTTCTAAATACAGAAGTGTAATAAAGTGCAAACAAAAGACCATGCCTATCATTTATCAATTAACATGCATTATTAGAAATCATAATGCAGCTGTGTTTCCGACACAAAGCATTTCCATGGATGAGATGATATGTGGCAATTTCAATGAATAAATTCATAAATGTCACCAGCCAGGAAAGTGGGCAAGTCTGAATATGCAATTAGAAAGATCTCCACATGCAATGGATCTGATCTCCGCCACTAATTAATGGAACCATTTTCCAATGGATAGAAGGGAATGAGAGGAGAGAGTACATTCTTTTTTTCAATGCAGGCATAATTCTGGGAAAGGCTGAACTGGAAAAGTATTGTGTAATTCAAGAGATCTTCTAATGAATTGACAACATATACAACAAATGTGTTCTCACCAAGCTGCAGTCCACTATCAGTGGCATGATGGTGCTGCTCAAGCTACTTTGAAGGAAGGATATATACATCCTCATTGCTAAAAACACAGAACAGGGATGGAGAACTCGAAAGACCACTGAAGGTCTCTGCCTTCTCAGATTTCACAGTTCTCAGGCTTTTTTCAAAACTTATTAGAAGCAACTTCTTTTTTAAAAAGAAAAAAATTAAAGATGAGAATCCCAGCATGTCAATTTCTGTGCTAGCTACCAATTTCATACTTGAATAATAAGTAATAGCGCATTTTAAAATCAAGGAATGAATCCTAAAAGCCATTCCCATGGTCTGAAAAGATATGCAAATATGAGAGTAGATCCAGTAAATTACAGGACTCTAGATGCAGGTCTAGTCAGTTGCAGGTGATATCTATTTAAACAACATGCTTATACATCTTTCCAGACTTCACTTAAAAAAGTGATCTGATGTGTTAGGAACATAAAAAGCTGCTTAATACTAGGTCAGACCATTGGTCAATCTAGCTCAAAATTGTGTACACTGACTGGCAGCAGCTCTCCAAAAAGCAGACGTCTTCCCCAGCCCTTCTTGGAGATGTTGAGGATTGAACCTGTGACCATCTGCAAGGAAAACATGTGTTCTACCACTGAGCTACAGCCCCTGTCCCGCACCATATCTTGTTATAACATGACCTGAGAAGCAATTCTTGACTCTTTAAAAAATGAATGCTTCTGTACTGATCACTTGATTTCTAAAGCCGACTTCTCACAAACAGCAGACAAAGTGATAAACCTACCCCTCAACTTTATCACTTCGGACTTAGGTCGAAGGCTTGTATGATAGAATTCTCCCCTATGAAAACAATGTTCCTACAACTAAAAAGTAACTTGTTAGGGAAAAGCCTATCTAGAACCCTTTCCTGTGACATCTAGCTTTGTATGTGAATAAACGGATATTTGTTTTTTCTGGTTGTTGCTATTGGGAGTGGCCCATGGCTCAGTGGTAGAAAGGACACGCTTTGCATGCAAAAAGTTCCAGATGCAATCCTCAGCTTCTCCAGGTAGGGCAGGCAAATACAGTTGTGTGAAACCCTGGAGAGTCAATGCGCCCATTCGGTGTTTGCAGTACTGACCTAAATTCCGTCATACAAGTCCCTACCTGTGGTTTGAACTGATAAAGCCCAGACACAGGACTGTACCAATTCAGGTCACAGTCACACTATACATTTAAAGCACACCACTAACAGTCAAAGAATCCAGGGAACTGTACCTTTTAAAGGGTCTCCTACTAACTCTCAGCATCCTTAATAAACTGCAGTTCCCAAGATTCCAGGAGGGGAAGCCATGTTTAAGAATGTTTTAAATATATGGTGTGGTCGTGACCTCAGATTGCAGGTAAAACACCTAATTTACTGTTTGTGAGAGCTAAACCAGAGATGGTTATTCCCTAATCAAGCTGAAAGAAAGCACACAGGAGTGCTTTCAAGTAGAAAAAGGTTGGCAAAGGCTTCACTGGATTAGAATTTAATGTGCTACATCAACACGTCTCCCAGATGTCAGCCCCTTTGGACTGACTGTTTTAATATTTTATCATTCTTCCAATGTCATTCTGAAAGGCAATTGAGCTATCACCCAGCCTTTGTCCTCTGCTCTAATAATCCAGCTTGCTCTTGCTTGTTCTATAAATCATACACATCAAAGGTGCCCTGACTGAAGACAAAGAGATGGGCATTTATGGTTAAGTCCCCTGAGAATTAACAAACTGAAGTTTGCAATCACAATTTGAATGTAACCCCAAATTTCAAAGGACCATTTGCAGCATGGAATCATCAGGTCCAACTCTTGTGGGCATATATACACAGCAACTGAAGCTTGAAATTTTATTTTCTTTTTTATTATGATTATTCAACAGGATTTACATGCTGCTTAATCAAAATAAACCTCTCTAAACAGTTTAAGCAAAAATAATATAAACTATCCATTAAAATAGCCAGAAAAACAGACTTTAATATAATTCCACCTTGTGGTTTTTCCCATTACAGAATTGCTGACTTTCTCTTCTCCTAAAGATACAGGATCAGTCTCAGGCCCTGAGCCTGGCAACCCTACAACGAACATACACTGGTAAATAAGAAGTAGCTTTATTAAACAGAATATAAGTGCACAAATATAGATGTAAATTGGTTCCTTAAAACCCACACTCCTGAGGGCCAGATAAAATACAAAGAGTTACAGTCACAGTCAAAAATAACAAAACTGTCTAGCCTATTCTGTACTTACAAAGAGGTAAACAGCAAAATAGCTTCATGGTTCCACATCTTCCCAGTGATGTATAGCCTGGGTAGCAGATGATAAGGTGGAACCCCACTCAGGTAGCATCAGCAACCCCTGAGGGACATTGGGAAACAAAGACCTAAGGTCTGAAATCCTATTCTCATGGAAAAATTCCCAGCAACAGGCAGGAATTAATTAGCCAATCAGGAGGCTTTCAGATGACAAAATGCTTCTGGAGTTTTCGCACCTATTGGTCACGTACTCCCCAAACCTTCCCAGGCCTGTGGCCTTGATGTATCAGTCTCCACTGATAAGCAGGTGTTCTTGCTTGGGCCTAATTAACTAGCTTCAGCTGTGGAAACTTCAGAGTCATGCTTCTCAGAGGCCTCATCTCAGACAAGATGTTTTTCCCACAATTCTTTGCCTCTGAGCCATTTTAGAAATCAGGCGTTCTTGACAGGTAACTAACTTTTTTCCTCTCCACTAAGAGTTAAGAGCAGCTTTTCTGTCTTTTTGCCCCATGGCAGACTTGCAGGAACAATTTTGAACAGAGAAATGGTAGTGGGGGGGGGTTACATTCCATCCCCCAGAACCACTTCCCTGATCAAATTAGCCTGTACTTTCTCCACCCCATCCCACAGCTGCTTTGAAGTAAGAAAAGTAGTCAGGAGATCCAGTCATTGGGGCTACATTTGGCCCTAAGACACAGTAAATAACCTAAGAAAACAACCCAGCCTTTACCAACCTGGTGCCCTCCAGATGTTTTGGCCTACACCTACCATCAATCCCAGTCCAAAACATCTGGAGGGCACCAGGTTGGAAAAGAATTAAAAACACTATCAAAAACATTTTGGCCTCTTTACATCGCCCTTCCATTCAGTTAGAGATGATTAGGATTTTTTGTTTTAAAAAATGGGGCATATAGCCTTTGTTTTATGACACAACAGGTGCTAACCTAAGCACAACGCCGGGTTTCTGAGATCAATGTTGTTAATCCGTCAGCCCAACTAATTGCTAATTACCACTCCCTTTAAAATTTGCTGTCATGCTGAAGCAAGTGTGCTGAAAATGAACTTACGGTAACCTTATACAAGAGCAGGCACTGCTTGCAAAGTAACAGCAGTGCATCTCAGTTGTGTCATTAAAAAGCATGCGTGCACTGTTTATTTAATTTGCTAAGGATGAGAGGAGGGATGGAAGGATCTGTCACTTTTGGTTCTCTCCATTTCTCATTTTTCCCATCTTAAATTCAGATCTCCACATTTCTGAAGCAATTTGCTTTTTTTTTTTAGAAACAAAAATCCTCATGAAAATTGTCCAGCATTTTAGAACAAATTTCTCCTAAAAAGCACATTTTGGGATGCAGTTTTGACTAATGTATAAAATTTTGCAAGCAGCGTCTCCTAAGATAGTGCACTTTCGTATGTTACTTTCACCAACCCAGTATATATATGTGCACACTTTTACTCAATAAATGAATTTTTGGAAACATTGCTTGGTTGGAGAACTGTATCAAAACATTCTGATGTGTGAATTTTGCTGCGTTTTCCATTATATTGTTTCAGAAAATGCAGATCTAATAGATTTGCCTTTTAAGTCTGAATGGAACGGAATTTCTCCCCCATCCCTACCTGAGGGTAAGCCCATTAAACTCCACAGGCCTTTCTTCAGAGCAGACATGTACAGGATTGTACTATTCAAGTATGTATATCCCACTTTTCCTCATGTAGTTCAAGGTGGCTTACAAAAATAGTAAAATCCAAAGCAACCAAAACAGCAATATATAAAAGGAGCAAACGAGAAAAGCCGGTAAGAAATCACTTTAAAGGCAACTGTGGAAAGAAGCATCAAAAATGTAATATAAAGCAAACTGAAAAAGTATACTGAGAGAGAGAGAGAGAGAGAGAGAGAGAGAGAGAGAGAGAGAGTGTTGTGTGCCTTCAAGTCAATTATGACTTATGGCGACCTTATAAATCAGTGACCTCAAATAGCATCTGTTGTAAACCACCCTGTTCAGATCTTGTAAGTTCAGGTCTGTGGCTTCCTTTATGGAAGTAATCCATCCCTTGTTTAGCCTTCCTCATTTTCTGCTCCCTTCTGTTTTTCCCAGCATTATTGTCTTTTCTAGTGAATCATGTCTTCTCATTATGCATCCAAAGTATGATAAGCTCAGTGTCATCATTCTAGCTTCTAATGATAGTTCTGGTTTAATTTGGTCTAACACTTTTTCGCAGTCCATGGTATCCGCAAAACTCTCCTCCAACACCACATTTCAAATGAGTTGATTTTTCTCTTATCCGCTTTTTTCTCTGACCATCTTTTACATCCATACATACAGATCGGTCTGAATTATCCTGGCTTTGGTTGGTGTTCAGTGACACATCTTTGCATATGAGGGTCTTCTCTGGTTCATAGCTTCCCCAGTCCTAGCCTTCTTCTGATTTCTTGACTATTGTCTCTATTTTGGTTAATGACAGCACCACGCTATTGATAATCTTTGGCAAGTTCAATGACCTCATTGTCAACTTTGAAGTTACATAAATCTTTTGTTGTCATTACTTTAGTCTTCTTGACATTCAGCTGTAGTCCTGCTTTTGTGCTTTCCTCTTTAACTTTCATCAGCATTCATTTCAGATCATTACTGGTTTCTGCTAGTAGTATGTCTCCATATCTTAAATTATTGATATTTCTCCCTCCAGTTTTCACACCTCCTTCATCTTGGTCCAATCCCGCTTTCTGTATAATCTACTCTGCATATAGATAGATTAAACATATAGGGCAATAAAATACACCCCTGTCTCACACTGTCTTCCCGATGGGGAACCAGTCAGTTTCTCCATATTCTGTCCTTACAGTAGCGTCTTGTCCAGAGTATAGATTAAGCATCAGAACGATCAGATGCTGTGGTACCCCCATTTCTTTAAAGTATTCCATAGTTGAGAGAGAGAATTGCATATAATTATGGTAGGCAAGAATAAAAAATCTTCCTCCTAAAGGCCTTCCTAAAGAGGAAGGTTTTAATGCTGCAGCCCAGAAGTTGCTTGCCAGATGGGGTGGAGCCCCTACACTGGCTTTCCAGCAGGTGGGTTGATTTTGCAAGTCAGCAGGGAGGTTTGCATAGTGCAAACATAGTGACAGAGTCTGCCCAGTGCTCCTGCTGGCGTGCCTGCACAGCACAGATCTCCTACCACCTCACCACTCCCACTCCCAAATAAGCAAAAGTGACCCACCTACCAGGAAGCGGCCCCACCTAGAGAGCAGCTTCTGCTGCAGCTGAAGGAGAAGACAAGATGAACACCCCTCAGTTCCAAAGTCTAGAAGTACCAACAGATAAGATCTCCTCCCTTGGCTTCTCCCATTCGAACATGGGATTGGAAATGGGTCCATGTTTAGTCAGACACAACCCTCTATTATTTTATGTACATTTTATATAACAAATAAACAAAATAATAAAGAATTACAGCCTTCCTCACCTGGTTCCCTCCCCTACACCTAATATTTTGGATGACAACTCTGATCATGTCTGACCATTGTGCATGCTGACTGGAGCAGATGGGAATTGGAGTCAAACAACATCCAGAGTATTTTGTGCATTTTGTAGTTAAGTTTGGCAGATTCATTTTTTTTAAATGCCCTAATCATTTTAATTAGTCTGCTGTACTTCAGTACCCAGACACCTCTGGTGTTCTAAAAGCATTAAACTGTAGCAACAGCAGCAACACTGAGAGATGCATGTGTTTCCCTTTTATATCAGATGTAGCTGAAGAGTCAGAATCTGTCATCTTTCAGAATTAAAATACTTTATGTTAGCAGTTAATGGCAAGAGGAAAAGCTTAATAGCCTTACAGAAGTTTTAACATTTTGCCGGTACAAAAAAACCTATAACATTTAATATAAAACATACATATAAAGTTTAATTTCATATAAATGTGGTTTGGGATTTTTCACAAATTTGTGACAGCAATAAGCTAACCAATACATTTACTGACTCTATAAAACCAAAATTTGATTTTCTTTATCACAATTGAGTATATTACAGGTTGAATGCATTTTAAATCAGCCTTCCCCAACCTGCTGCCGTGCAAATGTTTTGGGCTACAACTCCCATTAGCCCCAGATAACCAAGGAGTTGTCATCTCAAATCTCTGGAGAGCACCAGATTGGGGAAGGCTGCTTGAAAAGAATAAAGTTGAGGAACACTGTGTGAACCTACATCCAAATAGAAAGTCATAGCAGTCCTTAATGTATGAAACATTAATGTGAATTGTACACATGCAGAAAAAGTGTGACCCGAACAGTTTCCACAATCCTAAAATTTTATGCTGGGATACCACCTTGCGATCATGGCACACTGTCATGGGTTGTGGGGGTGCCACATTTTTTATGCCCCATCCTTAGTGTGTTATTAACTGATGAACCACCCTGTTTGAGAACAAAGCCATGCCAAGGAACAAACAAGGATCATACAACTGAATCCAGCGAGGTAAAATGGTGCATACAATGAGTGTTTGCAATGTTGAGAACATCAGGACAGGAGATTGGCATTTATTTCCTATTCAATGAAACTGGTGTCAAGGTTCAGCATCTTCTGGCACCTGCCCATGCTCATGCCCCAGTAGGGGCCCCACACCCTCCTGCTGCCACTTCCCCTCTTGCTGTTGCTGCCTGTTCAGCTGCCCTTTCTGAGTAAGCAGCGAGAGAAATAACGGAGAAGGAGCAAACCTGTCCACACGCAGTTCCCTCTCCCTTTGCAAGGTGGTACAAATCGGGCTCAGAGAGAGATGCAAGTAAATAGTGGCAATACTGAGAGCATCATGACCTAAGAGTCCCCAAAACCTGAAATCCTGGATATGGAGCCAGATAAAAGATTGATCTTAAAAATATGTATGTAGATAAAAGACAGAAGAATTAGGTTCATTTGGCCCTTTTAAGAACTACACATGGCAGATATACACAGTTGGCTTTTGACATCTCATATATATCTACTGTAGCAGACAGAACTCTCATTTACATTTTGAGCACACCATGGGTTAATGCTGAGCAAGGCTAACTGAAAGACATCTCAAAATCAATGTAGTATTCACTGTAGTCACAACAACATGTGCTTACAACAGGTAACATTGCTCTAAGATGTGACAAGAAACAACAAACCGATACCAGAGTCCAGCCTTTAAGCTGGCTAATATGGTTGCCTTTTTGTTAGCACAGGACAGCACAATTTGTGACCCACCAAGCTGAATGTAACCAACTAGCCATGCACAGTTGCCTCCTGGATGTTCAGTATCCCCTCTTTCTCCTGTCCCTTTTATGCACTGAGGCAGGCAGTAAAAACAGGTGTGTTATTGAAGCTTTGGAGGGCCACCATATATGTGGCTGTCAGCCACAAATCAGTGGACATCCTATTTTAGCTGGAGCGGTCACTGAATTTTGTGAATTTGTAAGGTTCTCCTTGAACTGTGCAAAAGTATGTGAAAGGATTGTAAAAGATTTTGAGCAAGATTGTATAAAACTCTCGGGAAATTTTGCCAATTCTAGTTCCTAACAAAGCTTTCCTAAGGTAAAGTTGGAGATGTGTTTAGAAAATTTGTCACAAATGAAGAAGAAAAAATCCTGCAGGAATTGCAAGGGAATTTAAAGGACTTTTGATAAGATGAGAAAAAACATCTCTAGTGTGTCAGCCTAGTCTGATCTTTACATTTTCTTTGCCTCTCTCTCCCTCCTCCCCCCCCCGCCGTGGTCTTTGCCCATTCTGCCTAGACCTAGAGTGATACATAGTCAGACAACAAACCAGTTTTTCATTTGTTTTGGTAAGATTAATGGCTATCTCAACCAACTAACAGCAATGCTGCCAAATCATATTCATTTATTTAAAAGATTTAGATACTGTCTTCCCTCCCCCCAAAAAAGCTCAGATAAGACCATCAATTAACAATTTAAAAACACCCCTTGCAATCTAGCACTGAAACATTAAACCACTAGGAACAGCAGTAGGAAATAACAAAGCACAAGAGCAATGAAAGCTATTCAAAATCCAGAGACAGTTCAAATCAATTCAGTAAAACAGCAATTTACAAGCTAAATGCATTTCTAAAAAAAGGAAGGGCTTTTTTTACCAACTTTCAAACAGCCATCAAAGCAGTGTTGAGAAGAAACATCCTAATAAATCCTAAATGGCATAGAATAAAATCGTAAGAAGCCTGCTGATAGACCAAAGGTATATCCCATTATGGCCAGCCACACATTTCCTAGCAGTCCACAAGGAGGCCATAAAGGAAATGGCTCTTTGCCATTGCCTCCCCAGCCTCCAAGCAGCTGGGGCTACGAGCACACTAGTGGCTTCAAAAGCAGCAAGAATGCTTTTTCTGGCTGCGCTTTGAAGCGACTCTGCCCTCAGCTGGACACACCTCCCTTCCACACTGCTGACTCAGGCCTTTCAGGACCACCCACAGCAAAATGTTGGGCAAATCATCGTCTCTGCCTTTCCCCTGACCACACCTGGAGGAGCAATGGGTTGATCTACCAATCGGTTGCAAAATCTGTCTGAAGCTGGATGCACTGAAGCTGATCTGACCAGATTTTAGAGTAAAAAAGGGCAGAATTTGGGCTGGTGTTGTGTGCCCCTGTTGAGAAAATCCAGATTGAACTACAGTACAGCTACTTTGAAGGTCTAAGGGGACAGATTGCAATGTACTAAGATAAGAATAAAGAAACTAGCTGGACATTCTGGTTTATCTTGTTTATGCAGATGTAATTGGCAGATACCCAAAAGGTGATGACATATCTTTAAGTTTCGTCTTATTAAACTGCTTGATTGTAACTTTTATTGCCACATAGCAGTATTGAGATAAGTATAAAACAAGACCTGTTCAGTAATATGGCAGACAACTTACTTTGATGCATGAGCATAGTAAGAGCGTCTCTATTCTTGAGAATAAAACTTAGTTGAACCCTCGACTAGCTAACTCTCGTTCTTGGTGGTAACTCAGAGACAGCCTACCAGGGAAACGAACAGCATTTTTGCAACACCCCCATTTTCAGAAAACAGAGGTGGAGATGCATTGCAACCAGCGTAACACTAAGAGTGTCACTACCCTGGTATTCAGCAGCATACTGCCTATTTATTTATTTATTTATTTATTTATTTACTGTGTTTATATCCAAGGAGCTCAAGGTGATTGCTCTCCCCTTCCTCATTTAATCCCCACAATAATCCTGTGAGGTAGGGTTAGGATGAGAGGCAGTGAGTTCACCCAGTGAGCTTCATGGCTGAGTGGGGATTTGAATCCTGGTTTCCCAGGCCCTAGTCCAACATCCTAACCGCTACACCATCCTGGATATTTAGCTATCCTGCTATAATTCCTTCTCTTTTCCAAATTCATGGGCATGAGTGGTGATACAAAACAGCACCACTCATGCACAAACAGGTTTCAGCATGCTCAGAGGATTCCCACAATATGCACAAGAAATAATAATAATAATAATAATTGGAGAAGGTAAAGAACTTCTGCCTATGTGACTTTGTACAGGAGAAGGGGAAGGAATGGGGAGCCCCTGAGAACAGAGAGCTTTGAAGGTGCTGATTGGGCCAACAGCCAACCCAATCAATGCCTTCAAGATCTCACAACTGTAACACTGTAGGCAGAGATGCTCTCCCACTCTGGGCAATCTCCTCTCCTATGAAGCGAAACAGGCACAACTGGTCCATTAGCCAAAGCTGAAAAAACACACCTTCAGCTTTCATAGGGAAACACAGGAAGCTGCCTTACACTGAATCAGGCCCATTGGTCCATCTAGGTCAGAATTGTCTACATTGAGTGGCAGCGGCTCTCCTGAGTTTCACTCAGGGGGTCTCTCCCAGCCCTATGTGGAGATGCCGGGGACTGAACCTCAGACTACCTGTTCCGCCACTGAGCCATGGCCCTTCTCATTCTGGGAAAATTTAGCCGCCTCACCCAGCATTTCACTCTAGAGCACCAACCATGCATTTCCACCAGTGGCTCTTCTGTGGCTCATTATGGCAGCGGTGCTCCCTGATGCTTCCTGGTAAGTTCACAGGAGCCACCAAGGTAACGCTGCACCTGGTCAGTGGGTATCTTGGCCTGTGCCCCCTCATACCTGGTGCCAGTCCTGTCATCAGGGTCTCCTTGCAGGTTATCACTCGAGTCTTCTTCCAAAACCATCTCAGGGGACTCTGACTGAGACAGTAACTGCCCCCTCCCCGCAACAAGCCTTCTAAAGCAGTACTGGTTAGAAAGGCTTACAAAGAGGCAATCTCACTCTACAAAAACCTCTTATTTTTCCTTTAAACACAATGATATAAGAAATGCAGAGAGTCAATTTATTACTCAAAAGAGGAGCATCTTTCATAAAACATGAGCTTTCAGTAGAAAGAAAAATGTGATCCAGCTGGTATATATCCCTTACTCTGCAGAAATACAAGTTACGTTGTGGCGAAGCCTCTTAATTCCCATGTATGTGGTTTTTTTATGGGGGGGGATAATGAATCAAACCACATACATCAACAACAAACACTGAACAATAAAATGGATAAAACAACAGCAACATGATTATCTTTCATTTTTATATGTTAATGACCTTGCCCCACTACGGAACCCTTTTTGACACCTTTCTGGTAGCTTAGTAATGACATCACTCCTAACTAACAGCACAATCCTAATCATGTCTACTCAGAAATAAGTCCTATTGAATTCAATGGGGCTTGTTCCCAGGTAAGTGGGTTTAGGATTGCAGCCTCAATCTCTAAGCAAGAGGCCTTGATGCCGTTCTGTGCAGAATTTCAATGAAAGGCCTAATCATCTCATTCATACATACAGGTTCACATTTTTAGCCAAATGTACAAATTCTTCAAAATTAGTTTCTGGAGAGAAAAGAGACGCTGTTCGGTGTAATGAATTTTATAAGATGATGTTTTCATTTTTGTATGTTGATTTGACCAACATTTTAATTTGATTTCTTTCGCCATCACTAAAACATAGAAGGTTTTTTTAAAAATGGGAGGGGGGTCATTCTATTGTCTCTTGAGAAGTACTGAGCTTCCCCAAAGTGAAAATCAAATTTGTCTAGTCCGCCACACTTGGTCAATCTTCACAGCTCCAAGTAATGTGCCAAACAGAACTGTCAGTCCTTGATGTTTATGCGCTGGGAGGGAAAAGAGAGGGAGGGAGGAGAGAATCCTATAAATAAATGGGTTGAGAGTTATAGGCCAACAAGCTGACAATATTTAACGCAGAGTGGGATTTGCCAAGAAGGATGCTTAACAGGTTTTTATTTTGTAACTTCTAGCAGTTTCCTCCCCAGCGGAAACCTGTCCCTCGGAATCCTTTTGTTATTTAAATGGCCAGATACAATGAATGCAAAGAACATAGCCAGAATGGAGAAAGATATGTATTGATTCCACAGCATTTCGTCAGAGTGAATAGACGTCTGCTTTTCTGTTTCCGTATCACTATGAAAAAATCTTTCTGATTGATTCGGATCAGTCCACACAAAGCTAGAAGGTCATCCTGTGACATTCACTTGTCACCAAGATGGCATCTGTAGGGGAAAAGAAGCTGAAGCAAGTAACTTGCCGAGAAGGCAACTTAATTTAGCCGACACAGTAGGGCTTAAATTAAGCATGAAAAAATTACTCACAAACCTATCAAGAGCCAGAACTCAAAATAAAACCTCCTTAGTGTATCAAGCACTGTTTTCTCAGTCTAGACTAGGAAAAGGTTATTAAGATTTTGCCTCAGAAAGTACAGGCAAAGCCTCAGTACTACAATATTAATGCAAATGTAATATTAATATCCTGGCAGAACAGTAAATGCAAAAGCTTTCTGCAGCTCTCTAACACATCCCACCAATGACCCCCCATAACAATTTAAAATATGTGGGCCAGCATGATGTGTCTCGTAGTTCAGTAGATCAGACTGAGAGCGGACAAAAGGAAATACTTCTTTACTCAGCGCATAGTTAAACTATGGAATTTGCTCCCACAAGATGCAGTAATGGCCACCAGCTTGGATGGCTTTAAAAGAAGATTAGACAAATTCATGGAGGACAGGGCTATCAATGGCTACTAGCCATGATGACTGTGCTCTGCCACCCTAGTCAGAGGCAGCATGCTTCTGAAAACCAGTTGCCGGAAGCCTCAGGAGGGGAGAGTGTTCTTGCACTCGGGTCCTGCTTGCGGGCTTCCCCCAGGCACCTGGTTGGCCACTATGAGAACAGGATGCTGGACTAGATGGGCCACTGGCCTGATCCAGCAGGCTCTTCTTATGTTCTTATGTTCTTAACACATTTAAATCACAGCTGAGATGCAAGGGCTTCATTTGCCAGGGGAACACTGGTAGAACTCACACCCCAAAACAAGAGTAGCCTCTTACACATAACTAAAAAAGAAAATTGCATCAGCAAAAGAGAGGCAATGTAGGGCACAGATTTGCATAAAATTTGCATCTGCTAATTTATATGTTTAGATGCACATTTAGAAATAATTACTATAATTCAAATAGAAATACAGTACATCACACCATGGTGGGAAAGACTGTGTGTGCCTGCTCTGTCTGCTATTCCGGAGCAAGTTGCTGGTGGGCAACTTCAAGGCCCCTGATCTCCTTCTTACAGATCTTTTAAACTGGGCTCAGACAGAAAGAACCTCTGTAAAGTAGGACACGTGGGTCACACTACCCATAGCCATGGATGGGAGTTACAGGAACCTAAAGTCTTCTAGTATGTGCAGCGTGCTAGTGTGTGTAGTGTGCCTGGATTTCTCAGGATGCTTGCTAAATATGCCCAATAATCAATCAGGCTGCATCCGCTCAAAAAAATAAGTGAGGCCTACACCGTAAGGGGCCACCAAATTATCATACTGTAGCACAGGGAGGGTGAACTTGTGTTCCTCCAGATATTGCTGGACTAAAAATCCCATCATCCCTGATCACTGGCCATTCTGGCTAGGGCTGATGGAAGTTGGAGTTCAACATCTGGACTGACATAGGTTTCCCATCTCTGTTGCAACAGTTTTCCAAAGCATGCAATACTACAGGGCACAAACAAAGAATTAATTTATCTTGGACTTGTTCCATCCTTTGATCCAGATGTAAATTGCTCTTAACTGGCACTCAATGCTCTGCCTCAAATTATTTTTAGCATATAGGGACTTCAACAGCCATATGAATGTAATTTGATAACGTTTCTCTGCACATAGACATGATCACCGCAAGGTGACCACAGGTTCAAACACAGGTCCTCAGCACATAGTCACTAACTACTTCCATATTTCAGTAGAGGCTTCTGCAATTAGAATCTTCATGATGTTCACAACGGCTATGTACACCCAAAACTTTCTCCTAGTCCTGACTGGGGACAGGGGTGTTGATAGATACCTATTTTGAACTTCAGCAGTTCAAGGGATACAAATACAGTCTGTTAGATTTTTTGTTGTTGGGGAAAGCAATATATGTGGAATAGGATTTATATTGTAGATATGGAGTTATTGCAACTGTTAACATCACTTGTATTTAGTAACACAAACCTAAGAGCTGTTGGATACCACCTTCCTTTGCAGGACAGAAAATTATTCACATGCTATAAAGCAGACCTGTTAAGAGTTCAGAAATTGATCTTTTTGCTCGAGGTATGTTTTACTAAGAGAAGACTCTGATTTGACAAATAACACTACCGTCAACCAATCATGCCACTCTCTGAGGTATATGTCCACATGTCACTTTAGATAAAAGATCATATATGTAAGCTCTGCTTTCCAAACGGTCACAAGAGTTTCTTGGCAGTGTCTCCATTAGCTCCTGTAATACCATCTTAGACCTTGCCTGTACTCACTATTTGCATGTCCTCTCCTGTGCTGGGTCACCTGAAATCAAGAGGACTTCAATATTAGAACTACAAGAAGCTAGAGTAAATACTACACTAGACATTAAAAAGGCATATTAAAACTGTATTAAAAATTCTCCCCTGACCAATTTCATTAAAAAATCATGATAAACTTTCATCGACTGGTGTCCACACTTTGAACACCATCATAAGCATGTTTACTCAGAAGTAAGTACAACTGCATTCAGTCTGGCTTACTCCCAGGAAGTGCACATAGGCTTGCAGCCTTAACTCATTTCAAGCTTTGCTACATCTGTGCATTACTATTAGTAATCAAGCATGATTATGAAATGAAGGAACAGGTCAAGCTAAGATATGTTGCCATAATGCTATCTTCTTGCTGTAGTCTTGTCTTTTTTTTCCTGGAACTTCCTGTTAGGGACAGACAAACACAAACAGCTCAGCCCATCAGGGTTTTGCAAACATGGCCTTTGAGCACGCACAACACCTCAAGAGGTTTGTGAGCCTTCTCCACTTCCTTGTCACCTGCCTGCTCCCTTGTTCCCTTCACATGTAAACGGGAATGTCTCCCCTCCCTTCCTTCTTGCTTCCAGAAGCATCGTTTAAAAAAAAAAAAACACACACACCTTCATTTATATATTTATTCTACCTTTCTTCCATCATTGAACCCAAGGTAGTATACATGTGGTTCTCAGGCGGTCACCCATCCAGGCACTGACCAGACCCAGACCTGCTTAGCTTCAGCTTCCCACTTTATGGGAAAGGGGGAGATAGCAGGCAAGGGAAGGCACTCTGAAATCTGAAGTTGGCTGATGGGATGCCCAGTGGGCAGCAAATTATGTAGGGTGGTCATATGTCCTACTTTACAGGGGACAGTCCTCTATTTTGAAGGGCTGCCTGAGGACAGTTCTCCATTTGAAGGCATCCTCTACTTGAGGGTTTCCCAGTCCATCTCTGGTTTAAAGACAATTAATCGTAAAAAGGGAGAGCAGGCGCCTTGAAGTTGCCCATCAACAGTTAGCAGCACCTGGTCAGTAGACTGAGCAGACACAGAAGACATCTAGCATTTTCCCCACACATATAAAAACTGAAATCACAGATCGCTGGCTAACTGTAAAAGAAAAGGGAAAAAACTTTAATTGCCTGCATAAGCCTGGTGGTCTAGAATAAAAATTAATACTGAAACTGCCTCCTCTGTGATAAGATGTATCGTATTTTTATTTGAATTACAGTAATGGTTTGCATCTATGCATATAAATTACCATATATAATTTTATGCAAATTGGTATCCCCTTTTGTCCTCTTTTTTTGGCAATGCACCCTAAAATTATGTGAACAATTTTTCCCTCCCCCCCCCCAATCATGGGCTGGACTATAATCATGGGCTGGCAGAAAATGAGATGCCCAATATCATTTGCAGCCACAGAGAACCCATAAAGAGGTAGAGAGGTGTGGTGTGAGCCCAGTACAAGAGGACCTGACGTGCTCAGTGGGGTCAGCCAGGTAGCCATCCTTCCTTGTTAGGTGGGACAGCCACATTTGTAGGTGAGGCATTGGGGGGAGGCGTCCACTGGTTGAGAGGACGTGAGGGTCAGGCCAGGGGAAGGGAACAGTAATGACCTTCCCCATCACTCCTTCTCCATTCAGAGAGTGTGTTAACTTACATGAACGGTGTTTAATCTGTTGAATTGTCTCACCCTTTTCTTAGACATCCACATGAATACCAGACTCAAAAGTTTGACTTTGCCTATAGCTGCAGTCTCCTTTCACCTGTGGTCTGATTCTTCTTGCACTGAACTACTTTGGTAAACACAGTGAGCTCCTGAGCTTGGCTTTGATGCTGCATTAAGTATCTCAGTTTTAGATTACACCTGAAGAACAAACTTGTCCATACTACAAGGGCAGAGAGAACATAAATACTACAGAGTGTGTTTGTTTGTCCATCCTTCTACTCCTGTTCCTGGCCTTTAGATTTTGCTTCCTTTTAGACAATCAAGGAAAAACTTTTTAACCGGCTGCTATATAAATGATGAACTAAGCAACTGGAAATTAATTGTGGAGAGCAATTGGATTGTTTGTTTGTTGCTGGTTGCTGGATTGATTTTTCTGTCCAGAAAACCCGAAAAGGCCTCATGCTGAGCTTCACATATTGGGAAAACCAGAAATTAGGCCTGAGTTACAGCTTAGGTGTCCAATCAGCCAGCCAGCTAACTGTAGTGTACACAGCAATACTTCTATTTCTCTAGGGCTGTTTTCATCCCTTGCCATCATGTAATCAAGAAAAAGAAGAAAAAATAGAGTATAGTGCTTTAAAAGAGTAAAGGGTAGCCATTTTTTTCAGATCACTTTAAGTTATCTCTTTATTTCACCCTTTAGCAATAAGCACCCTATCCTGCTCTACTCGTTATAATAATGCAGAAGAAACAAACTCTTACTTATTACTGCAGGCAAACAAACATGCTTCTTTGTCACTGGGTTAGTAGACAGCATAACTGAAAATAAAAATGAAAAGCAAAGGAAAGTCCAAGAGGTGGAGTCTAACTCTAGTCCATAACAAAAAGTTCTAATATTTAACTCTTCAAAGGTCATGTTACTATACAGGCTGTTTATTTCAGGATCACTTAATCACAGGGTGACTGTGATAATGAAAAATGTATTCTCAGTCAGGGAAAGTCTTGAGTGAGCAGACTTTTGGGGGCTCTTCCAGATGAGGCTTTTGTTCTGCACTCACCCAGCCTTATTCACTGAATGTTTCAGAGGGTCCTATTCTTAAATTGCCCGTTCTTAAATCAAGCTATAGTAATACCTCAGTTAACCAATCCTCCAGGAATCAAGCTCCTTTTCAAAAAGGCTTTTTTTAAAAGGTGAAACTGACCAACCTTGCTTTGCTATGGATAAAGTTTCAAGACTGTGTCTTTGCTTTAAGGTGAAACTGATCAGCCTGTGTCTTTGCTTTGCTATCAGTAAAGTGATAACCCTGCGCCTTTGCTTTGCTACAGTGAAACTGAGAAGCCTGTGTGGTTACTTTGCATTAAAGAGATCTTTTGCTTTCTCCCAGGGCTGGGGAGGGAAGGATCTAGTACGATTTAGAGAAAGAAAAGGAGGGGGGAGGGGCGGAGTGCCAGGCAGGCACCCTTTAAAGCCCCTGTTACAGTTCCCCCACGATCTATGAGCGGGAGTAGGAATTCTTTCCAAGTTATTCTTGCCTCTGGTACCCAAATTTCTGTTAAAAAAGTAATGTCCAGGAACACCTCTACTTTGTTAACTGAGGTGTTACTGTATCATTCCTTAAATGGAGGTTATCATTGTCCGTCATGCCACAAATTAAAAAGACAACCCCACCCAAAGAATCATAGGGTGGCATGATGCACAGCTCGGGGGTGCTCCCTTTTGCCCCCCCCCCACGGCTACAGACCTGAGTGGGGCTGTGCCTGTTTCAATGGGGCTCGTAATTTAACATTTGAACAGGGGTGCTCATATAGTCTGGTTGAATTCTCTCAACATCCCTAAGTCTTGTTTGTTGCCTTTACTTATTAATAATAGTTGCTAATGTGGGATTCCACATGACATAGCTAAAGTGGCATGAGAGAAGCAGTGCCAATATTGCTCAGTGTCTCTCCCACAGTGGCCTAACCTCTTCCTGCTGCTCATTCACTTGTTACCTTCCTCTGTGCCCAATCTGTGCAGGGAGAAGCAAGCTCCTCCTCCTTTTTCTCTGTCCCTACTCACTCACTTGGAGAGGGCAGGCGAACAGATAGCAACAGAAAGGAAAAGGAACATCAGGCCCAGGGGGGTCCAGGAGAAAGCTGTACGCCTCCTGTGAAAGCATGGTCCTCAGCAAGTGCTTGACAATGCTGACTCTTGGTGCTGGCCTTGGGGAAAAGGCTAAGCTCCCATTCCCCTGCCCATAGTTTGTCTCCTGCAAATTGCCCCCTCCCTATTGGAAGTCAGCAGAGTTAATACAGCAGTTGGAACATAATCAGTCTGGTAAGACCACTGGTGAAGGTGAGAAAGAGAAGTGAAGGTTTATTCACTAATAGCATACATCGTCATCTCTCTGAGCTCTAACTCAGAGAGACATCCTCAAAACATAGAAAAGAACAAAGGAGAGAGTGCATGGTCCAAGAAGAAGCAGGAAGAGATGCTCAAACCTAACAAAGTTACAAGGAGATCAGCGAGAGGAACACAAAACATTATTATTTCTGTCTAGCGCCCCCACCTAGTGTTGCGCCCCAGGCACAAGGGGAGTTAGATCAGGGAGAGGAGTCAGATGAGGACGAGGTCCCTGGGGGCATTGGAGGAGAAGGGGACTTAGCCAGCCCGCAGACTTCCTCGGCCAGCACCCCCATCGAGGCAGGTCCAGCCCCGCCTGTGAGTTCCCTGCCTCAGCCTTTGGGAAGCAATCCTTCACACATGCCAACCCCACCCGCACCAGAATCCCTGCCTGGCACTTCAAACACTTCCCTGCCAACCAGCTTCCTGCCTCCTGAGGTCACGTGTCACCTAGCGAAGCCCCGCTGTTGGATGGGCCATCGGAGGCTAACCCCCCCCCTCTCCATTCGCGAGCAGATGTAAGAAGAGATACTTTTAGAGGGTAGAGCTCCGGCAGAGCCATCGTTTATGCACAAAGACCTTCCCTACTTAAGCAGGTGCCCTCCCAGATTCTAGTGCTGAGTCAACCCTCCCCACAAGCTGCAGAGACTGTTTAAGTAGACTAGTTAGGGAAAGTAGTGAGTCAGGGTAGACAGGTTTATGAAGCGCACTGCTTTGGATGTAACCATCACACTAATAAAATGAGAACTAGAACAAACCTTGCCTCAGTCTGGTTCCTTCGACTCTGGGCAGGACACCTAGTTCACGTAACTAACTACAAGCATTGTTGCCTCACTCCCAACACTCTCAACATAGCTTTGTGTGCTCCCAGTATTGCACCCTAGTACAGGGGCAACCAGCATGATACCCTCACGCCCACAATATTGTTGGGCGGCAACTCCCATCAGCCACAATCCACATGGCCAATAATCAAGGATGATGGGAGCCAATACCTCCTGGTGGGGTGTAGTAGGATGGGGCAGCACTGCTTAACTGGCTTTCCAATGCAAAGATCATTGACAGCACCAAGAGGGGAAAGGGCAAGGCAGCCTGGAAGTTGGTGTGGTGCAGGTGCAATGGCAGGAGCATTGGATGGCTCCACCACTGCACCTGTACCAGCCTCCCCACCACCTCTCCCTCCCCCTCTCAGTTACTGGCCATGACCTCCTCAGTGGGAAGCCAGGCAAGCGGCACCATCACCAGCTCCTCCACCCCACTGGCCACTACCGATGGAAGCTATAGTCCAACATCTGGAGCACATCACATTGCCTGCTGCTGCCCTAGTAGATGACGTTAGGATTGCACCCTCTGTATTGTAAACTTGAAGTACAGAGCCTTGAGCATTATTAAAATGTTTCAAATGAAACGCTTCAAAGAAGGGGGGTCCATCTATCATATGTCATGCATAAATGTGTCAATTCTTACATATGCACCAGATGTTCAATTAGTATCCTAGAAGACAACCCAGGTGCTTAAAAACTCCATAATGAGATGCACACTACAAGCCCATAAACAATGCAGCTCTTCACAGCAAGTTCTACAGCTTTCCAGGCTGATAATTCAGTGTTTATTGTTCAAATCTAGCCTCCTTTGGGTTTTTTTTTTAAACCAATTGCTTCATGTATAGACATTAGATGGTATCAGTAGAGGCAGATTCAATGTTAATTATTTGCCCTATGATTTAGTTTAAATATAGAATGATTTATAGCAGGGCTTCCGATCAATATCAAGGCGGGGGAGAGAGAGGGGAGAGAAGGCAGGCAACCATGAACAGCCAGTGTTGTGTTCCTTCACCGGCGTCGAGCAGCAGCCTTGATTTTGACAGATCTGTTTTTAAAGAGAATGAGGCACGGTTCAACCATATATGACGCATGGTTTTACCGTTTGGAATGTGTGCAGGGCTCCTAAAGTATGAGGGCATACCTCAGCATACACACGGAAAAAAACAGCAAACACAAATCAGTCCAAAGATTTAAGGTGAGATGTTAAGGACAATTCAAACACCCGAAGGCAAGAACACACAAAAGCAGCTACATATACTACAAAAGGGGCCACTGGTTCAACTGGCCAGTATGGTCCAATCTGACTGGTACCAAGAGGTCTCCAAGGCCTCAAGGCAGAGGTCTTTCCCAGCCCTGCAATTGGAGATCCTTTTATCTGGAAGTGATACAGACCAAACTGGGGGGGGGGGTGCATGCAAAGCTATGTGCTATCCCTGAGCTATGGCCCCTTGGTCAGCAAGGTAGCCGCAGTTCTGTGCCATAGGCTCTATCAGCCAAGGCAATCCAGACGTCCATCTCCCTGAAAGCTTACGACAGTTCTGAAAAGTAACACTGCAGTAGCTGGCACTCAAAAGTGAAAAGCACACACAGAGAGACAATGAACATGACAAAAAGCTTAGTTTACACGGAGTTCATGCAGAAGTACCTCTCCAAGTAAATACCTCCCAGCTGGCAAAATTCAACACAGACTTCCCATCCTATGGGAATACCAGGATACCAAGTGACAACCATGTCTGACAACCATGCAAACCGCATCCCGCCTGAGCACTGCAACGCTACCAAATCCTTGTTGTATTTTGATACTCTGAAAAACTGTCTGGGATAATAAAAACAGATAGAAACCTAGGAAGCTGCCTCAACAGAGTCAGGCCATTTGTTCATCCAACTAAATGTTTTCAACAGTGACTGGAAGTAGCTCTCTGGGGTTTCAGGAAGGGTTCTCTCCCATCTCTACCTGAAAAGATTGAACCTGGGACCTTCTGCACGCAGAGCAGACACTCTGCTACTGAGCTATGACCTTGCGGGATAAAACCTAATGTTCATCTAATCCAGCACTGTAACTCTGGTCAGATGCCCCAGAAAGCATACAAAGAACACCATAGAATCAACCTTCCCCTGTTATGTACTTTCAGTGGATATAGAGATTTCAGTTTCACCAATCCTGGCTAATGCCCATTGATAAATCATACCCTCTATGAATGTGTCTGGTCATTTTAAAATGCCAGCTAAGTGAGTGGCCACAATGTTTTTATAGTATATTGTTATTTTGTTTTTATAGGGACTGCAGTCTAGGAGACAGCAGTAGTTGTGGAGGACGTAGCAGTCAGTGGGGTAGGGTGGCACTTACCTGACTCCCCCATCACTGGTGTTGCTGCGGATCAGAAGAGGGAGGTGCAAGGTTGGTGTAGAGCAAATGCAACAGCTGGAGTACCAGATTGGCTCTGCCAGTGCATCTCCACCTTGCCAACCATGCCCCCACCTTGCCCCTCCCAGCAAGCCACAGCAACGCCAGTGATGAGAGGCCAGGTCAGCTCCACTCCACTGACCACTACTGGCAGGAGGGAAATCCTGTGACTGAATGAGGGTGGGAGGCTAAATATGGGAGTGGAGTGCAATTGTGCCTCTCCACTGTAAGTAGTGTTCAGGAAGATATTATAACTGCATGATGATATCCTTGTCTCATCCTGCCAACCGCAGAACGCTGCACTATAATTGTAGTTCATGGTCAGGAACAATGAAATGACCCTAGTACTCAGTATGACTTTCAAGATGGCTTCTCCAAAGACATAGGACAAGAGTGGTAACATGCATCTGGTCTTCTCCAGACTGCATGAACTGTCATCCCATAAGCTTCCCTGCAGCTGCCCCATTGCTTCAAAAGCACTTTGCCGTACTGCATTCAAAATACTCGATCCACCTAGGGACTCGCTAGCAACAGCTCAAGGAACTGACAACTTTCCCCCTTTACACCTCTCCTAGCCCTACCCACAAGCCTGCTAATTTGCAACAAGCAAACCCAGCTATGTAACTGGAACTCCCAGTCCAAGAGTCACACCTCTGCACTCATTCTTTCTAATATAATGTTATCTCTGACAGCATTTCTAGATAAGTCACTAGCAACTAGCGTGAAGAGAAGGAAGAAATGCAGGTAGCATCCTGCCCCAAAAAGCTGTTCCATTCATTTGGTATTCTTACGCTTAGAGAAGTTCAGTGATTTACAAACACTAGCACATCAGACAATGCTTTTTTTTCCCCAAGTGGAAGGAAGGAAGGAAGGAAGGAAGGAAGGAAGGAAGGAAGGAAGGAAGAAAGAAAGAAAGAAAGAAAGAAAGCTTCAGATCAAAAAGTTCTGCTAGGACAGGATGGGGAAGACTTCAGGCTTGTCAGATCTCCTTTTTTTCCTTTCTCAGAGCTCCTGAGAACCAGGTGCGAAAAAGACACACAGCAGTGGTATAGTGACAAATTCAGAAGTGCAGGGTCCATAACAGTGTAGGGTATAATAATTCAGAAGTACAGGGTTCACAATAGTCACAGCCAGGCCCCCTTCTAAGAGTATACAACCTTCTAAGATTACAGAATAATCTGCCCAGGCTTAAATAGTGCTTTAGAAGACTCTTGTCAGTGGCTCTCCCCTTTTATGCTGATTGGCTCATAGGACATTGGAGACGTAGGGACTCTGCTGGGACCTGGCTCCCAAAAAGGTAAGATTCCCCAAGACCCTAGATGACTACACCCCTGACAATTAGCGTTAAAAAACAATGTGCCTGTGAGCACATTCAGGTGCTCATTCAGTCCTAGTTGCCTAAGAATTTGTTATAAACTCACAGTTCGTTCCCACAAAAGTCCATTCCTGGTTAGCATTCATTAAAGCAGCCTAATTTAGATGGGGAAATCTGCTTTTGTTGTTGTTGTTGCTACTGTTAAAGAGCTGTGAAGTTGGAAGCCCTGCCCATCTACCGCAAAGCCAGAGATCTACCAGTAGATTGCGATCTACCTTTGCCCATTCCTGTCTTAAGTGACCCCCCCAACTGGGGGTGGAGGAAAGGCATTAGCCAGGGAACGCAATATGGATGCAACCTAAATGGTTTGGGGCCAAGTTATCTAAAAGACTGCCTGCACCCATATGAACCGACCTAAGCCTGAAACCCATCTGGGATCAGCTTTGGAGGCCCTACTTGTGAGCCTGCCTTTATGGTCAATCAGCTTGGTGGCAGTGAATGCCTCATATCTGTGGAGCTCCCTCCCAAGGGACTTCCATTTGTCTCCATCTGTATGGGCTTTTAAATGGGCATTAAAAACTCATCTATTTGGGGTTGCTTTCAGTTGAGATGCTGGGCTGAATTTTTAACTATTTAATGATCTACAGTGCTGCTGGTTTTAACCTGTTGGGCACTAATCTTATGTGCTTGCTGCTCGATTGTGAAATATTTTAACTACATATACATGTACCTTTTATGAGAATGTTATTGTTTGCAATTTTTTAGAAATTCCTCAGTAAGTTGCCTTGCGTGGTCTCCGTTTGAAAAAGCAATGTAGAAATATTTCAAATAAATAAATAGGCACCCAGACCTGTGGCAAGAGGCATCCAGACTTATGGCTGGGAGATGCATTCACGCTATAGGTTGTTCACTATACGATTTCTGGTAATTTGTTGAAACATCATTCCCTCCCCTGCAAAAAAACCTCCTGCAAATAATTTTTTAAAAAGCATGTAATCAAGAAAAAGATCTAGTCAAGCTAGTTTTTAGATTTCTATAAGCAGGGAGGTTATTTGTAAGTTTTGCTCCTTTTTATTTTAATGTGGAAGAACATTAAAAAGTTGATTTTCACTAGTCATGCAGTCTGATCTACCACTTCAAGACTCTATATTGTATTAAACTAAGTCCTACTCAGAATAGACCCACTGAAATTAATGTATAGGAGTAGCACTGAATAGCACCTTATATTGTCCAATCCAGACCCTGGAGAGACTTCTTTGAGGCTGGCTTGCTTGCTAATTAATTAATTAAATTTATAACCCACCTTTCTCCCAGCAGGAGCCCAGGGCACCTTGGGGCTCACAGATAATTCAGTTCCTGCTGAAGATCTTGAGGAACCCGTAGTTGTCCAAAGGCAGCCTGAAGAGCCCCATCTCAGGGACACCCACCTCCCAAGAACCCCTCCAACCCAATCTCAAGCCCTGCCTTGATCCCTGATCCTCCCCATCTCTTCCCCACCCCAGGCATCAGGAGTAGAGGCAGCAGAGGAGCCAATGAGAAACCCAGAGCTGCCAGGCAGCTGCATCCATATGGCTACCAGATATAGGGATGGAAAGCTCTGTCCGTTTCAGGTCTCTCCATTTCTCATTTTTCCATTCTAAAACTCAGTTCTTCATATTTCTACAGCAATTTCAGAACACTTTTTTAAAAAAATCCTCATGAAAATTTTCCATTTTAGTGCAAATGTCTTCGAATAAACACATTTTTGTAGATAGTTCTGACTAATCACATTTTTCCAAGCAATTTATTTTATATAATGTATCTTTGTATTTTATTTTCACTCCTATATTCATTTTTATGAACACTTTCCTCGAGCACATGCATTTTTGGAAATATGGTTTGGTTGGCAAACTGCATTGCAATATTCGAGTATATGCGAATTTCAAAGGATGGCTGCGTTTGGGTTCTCATATTGTTCCGGATAGATTTGGCTTGAAATGCGAACTGAATCTAATTTCTCCCCCATCCCCAACCAGATAGATCTCCTGAATAGACCCCTGGCGATAGGGCTAACTGCTAGCAATGACCTAGTAGAGGACCAGGTAGAGCAGGAGCTGGCCATGACTCTATAAGCCTCTCAGTCTCCTTTTGACCTTTATTGGGGTTAAGAGCTTCCTTTTGTTCCAGCTCTGAAACTCCCTGGCTCAGCTCCTGCTCTGATTCAGTCTCCAGTTTCCACACCAGGTGCTGATCATGATCATTCTGCTGGGTGCATACACCAGGCGTGACCTGCCCCTCAAGAACAACGTAACTGTCATTTAGCTCCTGTTTCCATTATCCTCGCTACTAGGATGCTGTTGCAAGAAAAGGGGGAGGAGAATGAAACAAAATTCGCACCATCCATTTATTAAAAAGTCACCAGCTGCCACTCATTTCACCTCTTCCTCCTCGTAGTATGCACAGAATGGCTTCAGGATACACCAACTGTTCTACTACTTTGCTTTAGGAAGAGGTCTCAGAGGCTTTCATAATCCTAAACCAAGACAAAAAATGTTTGAACACAAAAGGTTTATCATGGCAGAACTTGTTTAGTATGATGTGACCTCAATCACAGCGGTGCATTTGTTCCTGTCTTTTAAGCCTTCTAATCTAGACAAGCAGATTGAAGGGTTCTCTGCAATCTTATTTATTTGTTTATTAGATTTATATCCCACCTTTCCTCCCAGCAGGAACCCACTCTGACAGATTACGGTGAAAGAAATCCATGCAAGAGCCCTTATCCTTGCCTGTTTTGCACTTGACAAGGACACAGTGTAAAAAACTGCCTGAGGATCACTAGGGGTGGAAAGGTAGCAGTGGCTGTTGGCTGCTTCCTTAGAGAATCATTTCACTGAAAGTTAAATTTGATGGGTCCATCTGACCCAAGGAACAAGCGGAAAGCAGTTTGAGTAGGGCTGTTGCCTAATTAAAGAGAGAGAGAAAGAGCGACAGCGAGAGAGCTGATGAATTGTATGAATTTTAGTCAATCGGTTGATTACATCTGCATAAACATTGTGCGAGTTGATGTTCATGCACTCGGCAGGCCCACAACAAATAGCCAGGCGGAGCTGTGTTCAGCTTGGTTGGTGTGTGGACTAGACTAGACATGCTGGCAGCTGTGGACAGCATGGTCGGGCTGCACCGCTCACCTGCCCTCCATCTGGCTGTGTTGCTGCACTGGATGGAGTGGGACAGAGATACAGTGATCTGGGCACAGTGCAAATGCATTGGCAGGAGATCTGAATTGGCACCACTGGTGTGTTTACTTTCCACTGTACTGCAGCAACCTCACTGCCACTGTGTCCCTGTGCTCTTCACCCTGGTATGCTGCAGCGACATAGCCAGATGGAGGGCAGGTGAGCCGCACAGACCCACCACACTATCCGCTGCTGCGTGCTGGTCCATTGAGCAGTCAAATATTGTCAGCTAACTAGTTATCTTGACCCCACCCCATCCTATTATCAGCCAACTCTTGCTAAATATTCCTGTGAGGGCACGACTGCAGCTATTGTGCAGGTGGCTTCCATAACTTTCTTTGTTTGAATATTTATAAACCAGCAACTCATGAAAGAAATATCATGGTGGTATACAATGAAATCATAACAATTTTAAGTTTATAAAATGCAGAAGAATGATCGACCAACACTGAATCAAATCAATTCTGTAAAAATGCTTAGGGAACATTAATGTTTCTAGCAGGCAATGAAATACCAGAATGATTGGTGCTGGGCTGATTTCAATAGGAACAGTGTCCCAAATTACAGGTGCTACTACACTAAAAGCTTTCATTCACATAGAAATTAAACAAATATGAGATTGTCTGACAGTCAAGAGGGCATCTCCAGATGATGGCAGTGATTGCGTGGTGACAACAGAACAAGGCGGTCCTTCAGGTAATCCGATCCTAGGCTGTGTAGGGCTTTAGATGCTAACATTAATGTCTTGAATTTAGCTCACTAATATTCTGGCAGCCACTGTACTAGTGCAATATGATGCTATGGAGCTGTTTGGGCCAACAGCCAGAATGCAGCATGCTGCACTAGCTTTAGCTTTTAAAAAGTTTATTTCATTGGTATAGGTCCGAAACTAAAGTTCTGCTGGCAGGAGCATCTTGTCAGAGGAGTTCCACTATTGGCACCCTCCTACCAGCAGCAGGAGGGATGACAATATCCCCTTCCCCTACCCCCCCCTTGACTCTTGAAATCTTTTTTGAATGGTTGTGGGTACAGAGGGAGGCAAATTTGATTCAGTTCACATTTAAAGGTGAGGCTACCTAACTCACACTTTCCGAAACAATATGCAAATGGAAATACAGTGATCCTTCAAAATTCCCACTTCTCTGTATTTTGTAGTGTAGTTCTCCAGCCCAAGTAATGTGTTCAAAAATGCATATACTAAGTAAAATATGCATAAAAATGCACACATTCATGAAAATAATGTACAAAAGTGCCTGATGTTAGGGAATTGCTTTGGGGGGGAAAGTGTACATTAGGAAAAATTCGCTGATGAATTTTCATTGGGACTTTTTTTTTAACAAATGGCAAACTGATGCGGCAATGTGAAGATTGAAAAAAGAGATGGAGAGAAACAGAAAGTGAGAAATTCATCCATCCCTATCCTCGATCGAAGCAATCTAAATCTCAGTAGCCCAGCTTGCAAGTCATGGTAAACCATAGTTAATGGTTTTCTGTGAACACACCTAAGAGGTTTGTTTTCCTTACTCATGATGAGAGGAAACAAACTATGATTCCTGACAGAGGCTGCAATCCAATACATGCTACTCAGGAGAAAGCTTCATTGGGTTCAATGGGATTTACTCCCAGGTAAATGTGTACTGGATTGCAGCTTAGAGTAACATCTAAGGCCTTGTTCTTGGTTTACTGACTGTGGCTTGTTGGAGCAAAGCAAAGCATGTTCCCTAGTTCAGATGTAATGCAAAACCAGGGATTGTGGTTTGTTTTCTGCAGACACAAGAAGGGAAGAACAAAACAAAACCAGATCAGGAAGGTGCAATCATGGTAAGGAATTAGCAATGGTTCACTAGGACGTGAAAATGAGGCAAATGTGCCGTAAGTAGAGAAAAAAGTATGCTGAAGACCAGCTGCCTGCAGAGCACATCATTTCATATAATTCAAGCAAAAATGTCAAGCAAACATGCTAAAGGGGAAATTGAAGCAAAATAAACAATCCAAGATCAAATGCAACCTGGGAGAAGTTTCCTTTCTGATCCCAAAACTTTGGTACTCACACAGACAGTCACTGCAGGTGAACAAAACCCACCCACTCAAGTCTTTGCTATTCAATTGACT